>NC_079402.1:9443589-9770375 GCF_029220125.1 Pseudoliparis swirei | reverse complement strand
GGGGATTAAAACACTGTTTCCATTGTGAAAAAGTGTGACGAACTTCCAGAATTTAGAGAATGTATATCGAACAACGAAACATCTGAGAGATCCTTTTAAAGATTAGGCTTTTGTGCAGGATATCAGACTGCATCATTAATGTCCCGTCCCTCCTGCTGTGTTCTGTAAAAAAAACTAAACACCCAGCCAAGTTCTTCCTCTCTACAATCAGCTTAAGGAGCTGCAGGCGTTGCTGCAAAACTCTACTGAACGCTACAATCAAGAGCCTTTACAATTAGCCCTCTAATTGTCTTCAGACACCGAAAATCCAGCCAGAAGTCCTGAACACAATATGATGTTTGATGACTCCAATGTATCTTGTTCGGGGGGTAAATAGGCTTTAATATAGTTTTAGCACAGTAAGGAATAATAGTATTGAGTTAGTGTACTCGTTTTACAGATTGTAAAAGTACCAACCTGAAAAATATCATTGACTACTTTAATATAATAGAAATATGAATTTCTCTTCAGACATTAATATTTAAACCAAACCAGGTCACATAAAACAATCAGCCGATGGTGGGGTTGTGCATTCTGTTAAGAGTTAGGGCTACACGTTTGCAAAAACGCAGAAAAACTTTGATGCTGAAGTCCTTTCTTTGATCAGTTAATACATCTCTAAGAGGATTAAAGTGTCATATTAGATAGATTGGCCTCTTAGGGGATAAATCTAAATCCTCCAAGTCTCAGAATTGAAATCTGTAACCTTTTACATCCCCGCCACACATGGCAGCATTACTGAAAAACACAAACCCTTCGCATTAGGTTTGCCATTGCCTTGTCATGCATTATACGGCATGTCAGATTTTACTGGTGACAAGAGGGTACAGGATTTATAGTCCTGACAAAAATATTTGATGTTTGCAGTCGCTGTATTGTAGAAACCTATCCAACTAGAATGACATTGTTTCCTTGTCAGCTTCCTGACAACTCCGAGTACAAAGCTTGTCATTCATACATTTTTCGATCAGAATAGCCCAATTTAATAATAGTCCAACTTGAACCCATCCATATTCATAGTATTTTGTGGCTTGGGCTGTAACACTCTGTGAAAACACTAAAAACTGTCAAAGTAAAACGGCTGCTACTTGGACCTTGAAGCGATAGTATTCCAATGTCAATATTTCACTTTTGGGTCCAGTCCCGCTACATATGAACCACTCGGTTATATTTTATGAATGATACATCCAACTAAGAGGGAGGATATTAAGCATATTATTTTATAAGGGGGTCGCAGCTGGTAAAACGGGGGTTGTGGCAGCATTGACACGTATTCCTCCTTCTCACATTCGCATAGACTGTAGATTCAGATCAAAAGAAAACAGGGCTTGGCCCACACGAAAGAGCATCTGGCTAGTAATTGCATATCAACCCAATCGGATAAACCCCTCTGAGAGTGGCAGGCCGGTAAAGACAGGAGGCAACCAGGACAAATGTCTGGGAGCGCCAGGTGCCACTATTACTTAAGAGTAAAACAGTTCAGGTTGGAGAGTTCTGGGGAGGCGAGTGGATTTGCAGGGATTAGTCGGAGGCTTAATGAACCTTCTGGGCTCCAATGATTATTTCACAAATAACCTTTTTACCATCTCAGGTTAAACAATGTGTGAAATTGATTAATAAATATGAATGGCCTATCTAATTAAACCCCACTAATCCACCTGGATTTTGTTTACCGGCCGGTGTGGAGTAGCTGCTTTGAGCTGGCTCCTTTCGGCTGTTTCTCAGGTGTTAATAATGAGCAACTGATCAATACATTGATTAAATCTCACCAAAGATATATTTAGCATTTTATCAGCCTCTTATCGCTGCCATTGAGGCTTTAGGTGGTGTCTCCAGATGAGGGGTAATTGCATGCACACAGGGGGGGAAATGATTTAGAAAGGCAGGAGAGGGTGACTAATCATCAAGGCTCGGTCTGCCACCAACCTTTCTGTGCTGAAAGGTTGGACTGAAAGGATGGGCTGCTTTTCCAAAGAATGGCTAATTGGTGATGAAATGTTATACAGTAAACTACACTAAATCGTAACATCAACTTTTTAAAGGATATAGTTCCTTATGTTCAGCTATTTCATCTGTCTTGGACCCATTATGTCTCAGCCAGCGTGTACAATCCCACTCAGCTTGTACAACAGCTTAATTCACACAAATATTGACCTCTAGCTAAAAGACGGAACTCTAAACTTCTATTTTGCCACCGTCATCACAACTATATGAAGGTAAAAAACATTTTAATAATCAGCAGAACAGCTCCTCTGACAATATCAACCTTTTCCTGTGGCCTTTTCCCGTGAAGAATTGAAATACTGTGAGACAGCAGCTCTTAGCGGGATTAAATTGGTGCTGAGTAAAGCCCATTTTGTCCTGACCCGCGCCTCAAGACGTATAGATGCTACCATGAAGTCCGGACTTGGTATTCCACTCCCTGAGCCGCATGTTCAAGATCTTTTAGCACGGTAATATGTCTGACCTTACGAATAATTAATGCTCTTTCACTCATTTTAATACGAGGGAAATGGTTATTTCATGAAATATCAAGCAATGATGTCATGATAGATGCACTGCAATTACAGTATAGCTCGGCCATGTTAATGATTACCATTTGCATGAATTAGTGGTCTTCCAGTAACAGAGAAATAATCGGAGGCAGAAATAGATGCAACATACAATACATCGTGAGAACGGATAAATAAACCAACTGATGAAAAGAGACTGCGAAGCAGGGAGGTATGGGAAACACGTCGTAGATTTTAGAAGATAGGCTCTGATTCCATTTCACGGCCATAATGATCAAAAAGACCGTTTGGTAGAGGTGACTGAGCTGTGGTCAGTGATCAGCTAAGATTTACTTCTTGAGCTTAAACAGGATGGAGTTTAAGGGAGTGGCAGCTTAATGGACTCAGACAGAGGCCCCAGTGTTTGGCTGGATAATTCAGCCATTCAGTTTTATTCTCTTGAATTTTTATGACTGGCGCTAGACCTCGACTTCATAGCCTAATGTCGTGTTAGATAGCTATGAGCTGTGGCTGAAAGAGAGGGTTTTCATTTGCATAACTTAATCTAGTTGTACAGAGTTACACATTAGCGGATATAGGACAGATCATTGAGACCATCCATGAGTGTCGTCTCGTCTTTTTACACCAGGCCAGTTCAAAGGTATCAGCCGAAATAACGAAAACGGCCCATTTCTCTCATCAATTACGGACTGAATTATTTAACTCCATCAAAAATCGCTACGAGAGGCCAATAGCATAAATTATTTAGAGTAAAATAATTACAGATGTGTGGTAAATAGTTAGTCATGAAAGTTTAAAAAAGAGATGTAATGAAAGTCCAGGGGTTTTAGTCACCAGATGACATATTTCTCTGTCAGTGCAGCCATATATTTTGATTATTCATACATTTAGACTTATCATTTTTCACAGTCCATATTCAATAAGTGGGCATATGAAAATGTAATATTGCTTGAGTAATGGCACTGCTCTGACAGCACACAGAGTGAGACAGACATCCACCAAAAAGAGAGACTTCAGATTTCTGGCGTAATACAAAACAGTTCAAATGTTGCTCATACTTGAAGACACTGTTGAGGCGTGCAGTGATCTGTAATGCATGGCGAGCACAGATACAGAACAGTAGAGTTGTTTGACATGTCTTTATGGGCATTATGATCCTTTTTTTTTTTTTTTACAACCTTGAAAACTTGTTAATCTCTGAATCGGCCGCTCCTCTTCATCAAATTACTACGAAGAACCAATTTAACTGCACCTCCCAGGCCTATATACATAGGTGATGCTCAAAATAGATATGTTGTTTAGACGATCACTTTAACCCCATGAAACATGATTTATTGTCCCGCGCCCACACTATTACATCATATTTAAAAAGCAGCCAGCATATGGTGTCTCTGCACAGCTCCGGCTTTTGGGAAAATATATGATTGAATTACAAATTGACCACTTTGGTTCAACTTCCTGCGACGAGCGTGAAAGCTTGTTTCGTATTGCCGAGTGTAAAAGCAACGGAATTGAAGTTCAGCCGTAACGCTTTGTAGCAAATCGATTATATATGAGGATGCAATGAGGTACCTTTACAGAGTATTGATTGACCTGCCTTTTACTTTGATGAACAGACAATGTTCAGAGCCTGAGCTCCTGAATCCCACATCAGCGTTGAGGCCCTGATAAGATAGGAGGTCAGACACACTGTGTTTAAGTGTTACCAAAGTCATGTATTGCTTTCCCTGTCCCTGCTCTTATTTATTTGATTTTGTTTCCTCCACACTGAAAATTGGAGCTTAGTATTTCAAGGTAATTCTGTTTTACCCAATGTCCCTCTTTGAATCTCATTTCAGGTCTCCCACTCTGCTGAACTAACATGCTTCGTCATAGAAATAATGTCACCAAATGGCTCCCGTAATTTGTTATGCACTGCAATTTGTTTGTTGCCAGCTTTGTGAAAATGGAATGCAAATTATTCCTCCCCTTCTGTTTTGGAGCAAAGCTGACAGGCGCAGATGCATTGAGAGCAATAAGCCTCCAGCCTCATTTCTTTACCTCCGGCAGAAATTATCACTTGTGTGGATTGCTGCTGGTCGCTACAAGGCATCATATAGACAGGCCAATAATGAGGCTATGATTCCACAGTCTTCCACCTGCATTGGAAAGAATGGGAAGGAGGAGGGAGGGAAATGGAACAGATGAAATGAAAGGGGGACAGGAATGGAAAGATACAAGGAAATTGAAAGGAGAACTGAGGGAGGGTATAACGGTGTTTCTGTGTCTGGACACAGAGGCAACAGAAGTAGCATCTGCTCAGGGCGACAGAAGAGGGAGGAGAGTCGCGTCATGCTGAGGAAACTGAGGAGCACGATTGAATAAAGCCATCATTTCATCCATTTTATTCTGCATTTGAGTTGTTTCACCGCAGTGAGTCATAGAGGAGCAGTTAAAGTGTTCGGTCAAATGCAGACGCTTTGTCACTTCCTGTACGTACATAACTGAAATGACAAAACAAACCTTCCTTATTCTAACCCACAATGTGATCTTTACCTAAAGTTATGAAAGGGCTACCCAGTTCTTAAAAAAGTGCCGCAAAGGGGTCCTGACCAAGCGTGCAGCTGCCACTCAAGTGCCACCACCAAGGTGAACTATTTAGGTTTAGGGAAGACAAGATCATGGTTTGGATGTATATCCTTTATGTGCAGTACTTAAAATAAGTCAACAATGACTTATAGTTTTACATGGCACACACACATTGTCCTCTGAGATATGGGCCAGTGTTCGACCCGTTCATCCACCCGACCTCCTTCCTCCTTTAATTACAAGATTATTTCACATTAAACACTCTTAATTGATCATTTCCACCTGCAATGTCTCCATGTATTGCATTGTGAAGAGGATGTGGTCATTACCTTCGCATTGAAAATGCGGAAGGTTATGTTTTGATCGCCGTGTATTTATTTATTTGTATGCGTGTTATTCGCATAACAAAAAAAGTTTTAAACCGAATCGCATGAAATTTGGTGAGATGATTGGTTATTTTCCGGGGACCATTTGATTAGATTTTGGGATCGATCGGGTCAAAGGTCAAGGTCATGAAAAAGGTCAACATCTTCTTGAATCGCATGAAATTTGGTGGGATGATTGTTTATTTTCCGGGGACCATTTGATTATATTTTGGGATCGATCGGGTCAAAGGTCAAGGTCAAGAAAAGGTCAAAATCTTCTTTTTACCGTAGCGCGGTCAATTTTTATCCAATTGGCATGCAATTAATGCCAAAATGTTCATAATTCAATGAACCAATCTTGTGATATGCGAAGGTATGCGCTCTACCGAGTGCCCGTTCTAGTTTACCATGTTTCTGTGAGATCAGCTTTATGACGAGTTGGGAATGTAAACAGGTTAGATGGAGGCGAGGAGAAAGGGAGAAGGAAGACAAACATATAGGGAGAGAAAATCATCCAGTTACCGTATGACTAGACCCAGTGGAACATAACACAACAAAACAAGTAATTGTTTCATCACTTTCTAAAACAATGGGCATTAATTTGCTGCTATGTCTTGGTATCTTTAAAGGCTTGAACAAGATTTTGGAACTATTGCTCTGATGTTGAGTGATAATGCCTTTGCTGGCAGTCGGTTCTCATTCACCCCAAATGTGTCCAGAGGGATTACATTATATTACATTACATGTCATTTAGCAGACGCTTTTATCCAAAGTGACTTACAATAAGTGCATTCAACCAAGAGTACAAACTCAGAACAACAAGAATCCAGAAAGTAACATTCCTTCAAGAAAGTCAAATTACAAAAGCACCATGAATGCCATTTCAGTGCCACTGAAGTGCTAATCTGTGTTTTAATCCAGATAGTCGGAAAAGATGTGTTTTTAGTTTACGGTGGAAGATGTAGAGACTTTCTGCTGTCAGTGGGGAGCTTGTTCCACCACTGAGGAGCCAGGACAGCAAACAGTCTGGATTGGCGGTCAGATCGCTGTGCGGGCTTGCAAAGTTCTTCCTCTGTAAACAGAGAAAACCCATTGACGTGAACCACACATTTTCTGTTCTGTTGAATCGGGTAAACCTGTTCCTGACATAGCAGTCCACTTACGTGAGCCTTCCAGAGTGTCTTCTGCATTGCAGGCCGATTGGCGATCATGACATGTTGGGTTTGATTTGGTAGATCCTTTCACAGGCTTGTTTCTGCATGGGCTTGTCTCTTATTCAGAACTACATACGTGTCGAACACATGAACGCATATATGAACAGGTGGAGCTGGGGGGGTGGATGGATGAAATGATCCACAGCTATCATGATGACAGCAGTAATGTTTCAGCTAAATGGCTTTGTGTAAAATGACGACTGGTTGACTGAAATGTGTGCATTATAGGGCAATAATTGAGTTGTCTGACTGAATATCCTTCAGACTTTAGCTGGGAGTGTTGACGTGTGCTCAGACTAAACGCTAAGTCAATCCTGCAGGCGTTGGAAGTGAAGACAAAGTCAGTATCTAGATGCAAACAGAAGGAGGTTCTCTAAGGCACACTTTCATAACTCCTATTGACAAAGAAAACGGCATGTATTATATTTCTCCAAAAATGTGGGACATTAAATAAAATAAATATGCTTAAAACTGTTGGAGTAGAAGGCACACAAGCTGATCAACTTTATTGTGGTTTTGGACATTTTGGAAATATATATATTTTTTGTACACATCTTTATTTACACATTTGTATTGGTCGTGATTGTGATGAACCGAATACATATTATAATCCCTGCTGCCTACAGGGAATCAGTCAGTCAGCAAATGCTGAGCCAAGCATAAGCAGCAATAGAGGAATTAATCACTTGGAATAAAGTAAGTTCTGCTTTTTCCGTTTTTCATTTGTCAAAATGACACGGAGGAAACAAGACTAGCAGTGATGATTAAGCACAGGGTATGACATCTAATAAGTGTGAGATCTGATGGATGGGCCAGAGAACAGGCAGAAAGAGAAAAGGTCTCCAGCCATGTTTTGTGCTCAACAAACAGCTGCTAGTGTAATGCGTGAAAACAGAGGTATGATGTTGGAGGGCAGTGGAAGATGTGGTCACTGTTAGTGAAGCGCTACACCGTGACAACACACATAAAACCATGTGCTTCACATGCTGCCCTCCTCTTTCTCATCCGCGGTGACAGTTGTATGTGCCCTCTGGGCACATGGAAGATGCCCCTGTCAGAAGCTTATTTAGGACTTAATTCCTTTCTCACTGATAGAAATTTGAGAGCCGCACCTCGTACTTTAGTACCTGGAGAACAGAACTTTAATAGCTTTTGGACGTACAAAGAAATACTGAACACCATAACACAATTACTATTTATTGGTGCAGCCAATGGAGGAGGGCGAGCGAAAAGTTGCATTTCTAGCATCAGCCAGATGACAGCAGCATCTATCAAAAAACGTTTAAAAAGTGGCACATGTATGCCGTCTGGCTCACACACACAAAAACCCATTTACACGCACACAAATCTGTGCACTTTGCTCAGCCATCGTGCTAATCCCAAATGTTATTTCTGAAGGGGACTAAAAAGCCCATAAAACCGGCAGCTGTTCTCTGCCTATTTGTCCTCCGACTCTGACATGACATGCTGTCTACTCTCTCTTTCTCTGTGTGTGTGTGTGTGCGTGTGTGTGTGTTTGTTTATCATTCCATACAAACTGAATTATACAAACTGTTCAAGTCAAAAGGTTAAGAAGTAAGTATCAAATATAGTAAAACTAAGTTGAAGTATAATTAAAACTCTAAATACTTAGAATACTGTTAATCTGACCTTTGTTAATACAATTACTAATTATTAATTCTATCAAGAGAAAAGGATTTAACATTTGTGTTTTGTTAATGATTATCCTAATCTCACTATTACAGACGGCCCTACACGCCCATGGGCCACACACACAGGTGTTTTCACTTATTGGCCTGATTAGATGTCCTCTCAGGACTGGGAGGATGGGCTTGATTGAATTAGTTGCGTCTGTGAGGGCAAGCAAAGTAGGTTGGTACTTGACCTCGTATGACATTTCATAGCCATATCACTAACAGCTGTGCTTTTTGTAAGGCACTGCCATATCTCTCAGGAAAAAAACATAATTTATAGAAATCATTCAAAAACCTAAGATTAAATTTCCAAATAATAAATAAACAATTAGTATTCTCTTCTCTGAAATGCTGGGATAGTGTCCACTGAAGGCTCCCTAATTTAAATGTTATCATCATGTCACAGTAAACACAGAGAGAATCTTCGGTTTTGGATGCTATAATAACCCGGACAGTCTGTCGGTGATGTGACGGTGCTTTTGTTTCGGCGCTTTGCCCATTTTATACCTGCCTGCCCACCCACCCACTCTCTTCCCTGGCTCTCTGACGCTCTGTGCACCAGGTTCCAGAGCGCCGACAATGTTCTTCTAATTTTAGGTTTCATAGAATTAACCCGAAATCATGGATATGTAGAATATTACCACATACATTCTTAAAATCTTACGTCGCAACATCTGCTGTCACAAGTTAACAATAGCTTTTTAGTAAATTGTTCATCCATTGTTGCTAACTGTAACTAGCTAGTCTAATGAGGTGTCTTCTTGGTAAAATGATGTTATGGGATGCATCCTCTACACAGCAATTACTGTGGACGACCTACCATAATTATAACAAGCAATTAAGGCCCTTCACACCCATTGGTTGGCAAGTACTGCTGACAACGGCTCTAAATGTCGCTGGGATGGAAGGATGATTGCTGGGGAGGAAATCTGTTCCGCCCCAATCCTTTGTTTCCCATGAAGTGGCTCTTCACTAATTGAATCCACTTCTCCTTTATGTCATCATGTTTCAGTCATCAAAATAAGGTGACAATGCTTTTTTATGAATTGTATTAATAACGAGCAAAAATTGTGAAAACAGTGTCACAATCTTTCCTACACAATGCAGCGTGATGCAGTTCAGTCTTTTCACAAATTTTAAACCATTATCTGTGCATCGATAATGTGTTTACGGAACAGTTTGACTTAACCTTGACTTTAACCGTAGCAGTTCCACTTGTGCTATGAAAAGAAAAAATCTGCTGTGGAAAAGGGTCCGTTCTCAACAAAGCTTTACCCAACTTCAAACTGCAATCAAATCAAATTATTCAGAAACTAGAATGGGCACTCGGTAGAGCACATACCTTCGCATATCACAAGATTGGGCATTGAATTATGAACATTTTGGCATTAGTTGCATGCCAATTGGATAAAGATTGACCGTGCTATGGTAAAGAGGATTTTGACCTATCCATGACCTTGACCTTTGACCCGATTGATCCCAAAATCTAATCAAATGGTCCCCGGATAATAACCAATCATCCCACCAAATGTCATGCGATTCAAGAAGATGTTGACCCTTTTCATGACCTTGACCTTGGACCCGATCGATCCCAAAATCTAATCAAATGGTCCCCGGATAATAACCAATCATCCCACCAAATTTCATGCGATTCGGTTTAAAACTTTTTTTGTTATGCGAATAACACTCATACAAATGAATAAAGAAATAAATACACGGCGATCAAAACATAACCTTCTGCATTTTCAATCCGAAGGTAATAAATAAATAAATGGCGATCAAAACATAACCTTCCGCATTTTCAATGCGAAGGTAAAGAAACGCTAACTTCTACGTGGGTGTGCAGGGCCTTTTTTAATTGGATTGTTTGAATAGAAGACTTTTATAAACAAAGATATCCGGTGGAGCAGAAGAACAGATCAAGGAACATGGAGATTGTCTTTATGATGTGTGAATGGTGAATGGTTTTATGATTGAAGCAGCAGCCTCTGGGGCATCACACAAGACATCACTTGGCAACAACAATAAGTAATGCATCAACGTGCAGTCTGTACCCTTTTTTTTGGTCAAAGTCACCAGCCACTGTGCCAATCAGGCCTTTTTTTTACTACACAGCAGAAGTTTTTGACTTTTTTGGACATCATAATAGTAAATCACATGTATATAACATTACAGATGAATCCATGCCTGTCAGTTGTCCCTTTAACCCATGAAAGTGAGCATATTTTGTATGTATTTCTAACCAACATGACATTGTTGTTATACTGTTGGCCAGACATCATTGACCGTTAATGCAAAACTCTTCTAATAACTAAATCTAGTTGTTACAAATTGCTTAGCCACCATAACAGAAGCTGAAACCGATGATTGTAGAATTGAATAAGCAAGCATCAATACATCTAAGAGAGCACTGTTGGCTTGACTGAATGATAACGACTGCATGTGTATCAGTAAAAGTCAGGTACACCTGCACACATACAGTACATAAGTAAAGTTATGTAGATTTAAAGAATTTGTGTATGACCTCAGCCAGCATTTCTCCATCACAATGTTGACATCTGACATCTGAGATTCTGAGTCCTGAAGTTCAGACATGAAACCGACAGACCTGCAAAATACATAACACTGTTCCATATTAGCTGTGAGATGAGATGGAGTAACAAGCCTTTGCCTCATGAAACAATGAAATAACAGAAATGACATGTAAGGGACCCAATATTGGAATAATTCAGTGGAAGAAGAAGCAGAAGAAAAGGAGGTTGAAAGAAGTCAACAGCACTGTGTGGCACGGATTAAACACAATTGTGCCAGAAATCCTTGGATCTTGGTTCATGTTGGTCTGATAGCATCACACAGTTCCCCCCAGGAAATATCTGTACTGCATTCATGCTGTGTAAATCCTGTTCCACTTTATCCCAAACTTGCGCGATCCAGTTGAGATCTAGACCTTCTGTCTTAAGAACTGATGTCCTCGTCATGTTCCTTGGCAATGCTCTGGGGTTGGGTGCATTATTCCTTTGCAAGTGTTCAATCGAAGGCAACAAATATTTGACTGTAATGAAGCAATTAACCATTTTTTAATATGCATTCTCTCAGATGATGCTGGTAAAAACTGTCCCGCTGTGTGCCAGGAAACCACTGGCTTCTCGACCAACCGCCAACTTCCGCCGCCAATGTTGACTAAGCAGGCTTAACTGTGAGCTATTGCAGTGAGACTGTTGGAAAACCATTGCAAGACTTTCTTCTGGCAGCTCTCTTTTTATCAAGAACTACTCAGGATTGCAGCTTCAGAATGTGTTTAGGTAGACATTTCTGAACTGCAGATATTTTATGCGATTGTGTAATTGGTGTTTTTTGTTCTTCTAGCACATACAGTATGCATATTAGGCAGCCCTGTTTTCTACGAATTGTGGTTGCATTTACTGCCTCTCTCTCTTGCTCTCCTTCCCTCACACTTTTTTTTGAGGAGATTAGACGCTTAAATGTTAAAAGGTCAATGACATTAATTAAAACCATCTAAACTCCAGTTCACCGATACCCAATCGCCTCTGGCCCATTTCCAACCCCAATCTGAAGGACCACTGATCGACCACTGAGGTTTAATTCATGTTTTGTTATTTAGGCTCTTTTTTCTCTCAACATTGTTTGCATTCATTGCTTTTGCGTGTCCCTAACTCGTTCCGTTTTATATAGCGGCAGCTGCCTCCTCCCACCTTCCCATTGCACACTGTTGGCACGCTATTTTATTATTACGCCGCACAACTGTGCTGTGTGTGGCTCGGGGGCACGGACGGCACTGGGGCCGAGCCAACACTGCCTCTGCGCCCGCTGGGGACGCGAGGACCGGCATGAGGGCGCCAAGGTTGTCCACCTTAGAGCACATGGTTATCATGCCTATTACGATACTGGAACTGGGAGCTTTGTAAGTGTGGCAAGTTGACGAGGTGTTAGTCGTAAAGGAACCCCCCGTGATTTCCCCCGTCCGTCCTGGGGTGTTGGGAATGACAACATCTGGAAACTGGTGGTGGTGTCAGTCAGGAGCAGGAGGGTCAAAACTCGAAGGCAAATGTGCCGAATGTGAAGTTTTCCAGAAGGAAGATGTCGTTCAGCCGATCAAGGTGATTTTCCACGATCGATAAAATCAAAATCAGTGGTGGCAGATTGGCTCTGGGTCTCAGAGATGAGATCGTTTGAGGGGTTTTTGCTTTATATCGTGGCTTTGTAGGGCTTTTTTTGTTTTTTGGCCGCCCCAAGTTGCCCGCTCGAGCTGCTGCTGAAGCGGCCCAAGAAAAGGAGGCAGCGAAAGGAGATTCTTGAGAAAGAGGAGAGAGAAATGGACAGAGGGTGCGTGGCTAAAGCGTAACTGACCACTGCACTGTCACCCCCTATGCTGATTTCTCCTTCTCCTTATCCTTGAGGGTAGATGAGCTTTTTGGTGACTAGGGCAGTGCTCTCACAGTGCTCGGGCGGCAGGTTGAACCCCGATATATATATGCAGTCGAGGTTGAAACCCACTGAGCGCAACATGCAGATTCTTGGGATTAAGTGTTTGTTAGGCTGCACCTACAGTTTACAACCAACAACAGAGCCTTTTTTCCTCTCTGTCCTCTGCTGCGCGACTTGTCCCGGGTGAACAAGCTTGCATCCTGCATCCACTGACTTGTAGTTAGTAGGAGAAGGGATCAGTAGAAGAACGCTGACGCCCTCGCAGCACCCACCAGAGGAGGCGGACATGGGGCCTCCTGGTCCGGGCACCTTGCCCCGGAACCATTACAGCAGCGCGTTGCACGGTTGGGAAGATCGAGGCAGAAGCGCTGGTCACACTCTCTTTTAAAACGCACCCTGTCACCGTTGGGCAGAACGAGGGCCCTTTTCGACGTATTTTCCCCCCCTGATGGTGCAGCGGCATTCATTCCAACTGCAGCTGTCTTAAAGTTAAAGAACGAGGTCTAAGCGGCGTCACAACCACGCCACATCCAGCGTGGGGACGAAACGTTGGCTCTCTTGCGAGCTCTTGCTACGGCCAGGTATGTCCTCTGTGGTGTGTGGTCACGCTTTGATGCATTATGGCCATTGATTACGCAGCTGTTGAGTAGATTTTCATTGATGATTACATGGTGTTGGAACCTGCCCAGAATGGTTGTTGGAACCATATTATTGATGACGTTTTTCAGATGAATGATCAGCTTGTTTCACCGTCAGCATGTTTCTGGTCACAGAGTGTTTCTACAAGTTGTGGTTCTACAAGTTTGGTGTGGGACCAGGTCACAACTGTCTCCTCCCAGGTTCCAGCCTCTGCTCTGGGTCCAGAGTATTACCTCCCTGGGACCAGGATCGCTACTACCGACTGAGTCCAGCACACAGACTGCTGGTTCAGCAAACTGTTCACAAGAACCTCCACAACATGCCTCGAAAGCCAGTCTCTCGAGAATTCTGCCCCTAGATTATTATTATATTAGACCAGGTATTATATTACCCCAGCAACATTCCATCAGGCACTTCCTCACTACAACTCAGAACCACTCCCCTTCCGGAAACCTGCTGGGCCGATGCTTGCCCATTTGACTTGTGCGTTGGCTTGAGTGGAGCCGAGTGACGGGGGCTGGGCAGCTCTGCAGGCAGCGGAAGCAGAGGAGGGCTGGAGGAGGAGCCAAGAAGAGCGCGAAAGGAAGAGGTTGAGAAGGATATGACCACAGCCCCTTTGACAGAGGGCACTTGTGTTGAGGGACTTTTACACAAGGGGACGTCTTGTGTGGGAGGGGAGTGTGAGAGGTGTGTGCATAGACTTGTGGAAGGCCCAGCCTGGGTGTGCCAGTGCACAGATTACACCAAGGGGTGTGGCCCCAAAACCTACCGCACCCAGTAGGACAGACTAAACAAAAGCACTCCCAAGAGTACTCCCAAAGTCACCCGTCCACGACCCAGTAGCCACCCCTCCACTGAGCCTGAGTCACGCCTTTGAGGGGTGGTGCTTTGAGTTGCAGCTGGCAGCATACCCTCAAGCGGCACATCCATCAGTGCCAAACTCCCTCCCCCAGCTCCCCATGCTCACCACCAACCATGGTGCATCCCCTGGCCCATCTTCGTCCCACGTGCACCCTCTCCAGTTACTCTGAACATGGGGCCTCTTACCAGTTACCACGGACGCGCGAGTCTCACCGGTCACCCATTCAAATGTACACCAGACCCACCAAGAGTGGTAGAGTTGCTGAATCGCCTGGGAGCCCCCTGTGGAAGTTTGAAACCCCCAGTGTTTCTGCCCTGGTTTGCTGTATTTTTGCCCTGGAATTAGGTTGCTGTATGCCTAATTGTGCTGTTGCCGGACGATCGAGCAATAGAGAGGGGGCAGAATGTGGAGAGTGGCAGAGGTCTCTCTGGGGCACACACCTAAATTGGGAAGGCAATGCATAAAAAAGTTGGGGCGAATCATTAAGGTTCCCCCGCCAGTCGGCCGGTGTTTTTGCCACGTTTGCGAGCGTCATGGTCCCCTCCTCCTGTAATGGGAGAGTTCTCCTCCTCCTAGTTGGTGGTTAATCACGGTCAGCTCCGTGCTTCTCACTGTTCTTGCTCCCGCGGCCTGCCTTGTTTTTTCAGTTTTTTGCTTGCCGTTTTTATCCTCTGTGGAATGCTCCGGTAGGTGAATGCCCGAGGCTTGGTCGGAGCTCCCGACCGATCCTTGGGTTTTATAGGCTTTATTACTTTATTTTAGCCTTTGTTAACTTTTTTTATTTTGGGAGACACTTGGCGCCACATGGGGGCACTTCTCCTCCCATGGGCCACTGCTGTTTTTGTTTTAACTGTTTATTGTTTGATTTTGGCGCTGTTGGCGCGCTTATGGCGAGCGCTTTGCTCGCGCGCGACCATTGGCTCGTCGGCGGCTGAGGCGGGCCGAGCACCACGCCTGCAACACTGCCTCTGCGCGGCGGGAGCGCCTTTCAGTCTCCTTGCAGTAGGGGTTTTCTTGGTTTAGTTTATCTTGTGTTTGCTCATTTTGTCTCTTTTATTTATGTTCTTTTTTTTTTTTTGCTTTTTTGTGGTTTTCCTTTAGTGTTTTGTTAATATTATTAATTGTTTTTTGTTTGTGTTGTGTTTATGGTGCAGAGTGGGGTGGCGGTGGTGGCGCCCGGGGGTTGGTTTTGTGTGTTTTGTTTGTGTTTCAGTTATGACAGTCCGCGTGTGTTGTGTTAGTCTTGTGAGTGGGGTGCAGTGTGATTGGTGCTTACTTTCTTTTTTACTTTCTTTGGGACTGGTCTACCTGGTCCACCTCCCCGAACCCCATCCTACACCTTTATTTTTTATTTTTCAATGCTTTATTATTATTTATTATTTTTTTTTATGTTGTGTTGTGTGATCGAATAAATATTGTATGATTGGAACTCGCTACTACTTGTCTGTATAACGAACCAGCGTGTCCTCCCAGTCTGAGGACTGGGTTCACTACTACAGTCACCACACTTTCTTAACCTCTCAATCTCAGTCGATCACCCACTGTCTCTTCTTGTTCTTAAACACAACATTGTGAACCTTGAGTTTGTAAGCTGGGAGTGTGAAGAGACTGCAAACAATTGATTAAACGGTTCCTATAAAGAGGAACATTACACGATTCCAAATATATCCTTTAACAAATTGTCTCAAAAGCTCCAGATAGTTTTCAGTAAGACGAGAAAATGTTTGAACATGTTGTGGGAATGTGTCACCTTGATGAAATTAATTTAAGTGGGGCAATCACAATGTCTTAGTAGCATTTTCAAACTCGTAATTAGGTAATCTTCCTCTATGGGGTCCCAAAGGCAGCCCACTAATGTTTTTTTCCTTGATAAACATTATTAATATATAGTAGTGGCAAGCATTGTCACATGCAATAACACTCAAAGTGGCCCACTTCATCTTTGTCGGTCTTCATAATTTCATGTAAAACATTTTTTTTTAAATTGTAATATGTTGTTCTAATACTTGGTTTAAATAGTGTTATCATACTGTGAGAGGGGCCTTGCAGAGAGGTGTTGTTGGGTGTTACTTAACCTCAGTGGCCCCAGTCTAATGTTGGCCCTAGACTTTAAAGGCCGGATCCCCTTTGCCTTTTCTTGGTTGAAAGAAACTGCAAACTGTCTGTGCATTCATGAATCCACTCTCTACGTGTTTGTTGTGAACGCAGCATAGATGTTGGGAAAATGAATCGGCTAATTTTAAGTGCCTCATCACCCCAATCAATTCGATTATATTTCTTTAAATGTGCCTGCTGGCAGCCGGCTTAATGGCTGAAGTAGATAATATATATGTGTATATACATGCATGTGGCTATGACCATATAGAATAGGAGTTTGAATATGTGTGTGTGAATCTATTTATGGGCCAGGGAATGTAATTAACAGATCCATAAGTTTCTTAAGCGCTAAATAAACTTTATGAACAGCTCGGCATAGAGCAGCTTTCCCAAAGTTCTGCATCGACGACATTGTACAACAATGTACCACACTGTACAACAATGTACCACTTGCAAAAAAGCACGCAGCTCTGCATACAGTCTGTGAGACAGTAAACGCCGGCTGCGGCATGTGGTGTTCAATGTGGTATGAGAAGGGCTGTAAATAAATGATTCCTTGTGGGCAGAATAGATAGCGCTCGTATAGGAAGTCATCATCACGTGATAATAACTCTCTCCCTATAAAACTCTAATCTAACTAATATCGCTGCTTCATCAATGAGGAAGCGAGATCCATTTACTTCAGGGGGCGTGGCCAGATCATCCAGCTAGGCTGAATAAACCTGCGCTGGAGCAAGCAGGTTAACATTCTTCGATTTGTTGGTATGGGTTTTTTTCCAAATTTTCTCTGTGGAACTGAAAAGCCTCACTTGTGTGTAATCTCATCCTGGAAATTATCCAGCTAGCTACGTTAGCCAGGTAAGAGAAATAGGGCCCTGGGGTCATCCGGACCATCCAGGTAATATTTTGTTTTTTTCAATTCAGTTTATTACCTTCGCATTGAAAATGCGGAAGGTAATGTTTTGATCGCCGTGTATTTATTTATTTATTTGTATGGGTGTTATTCGCATAAGTAAAAAAGTATTAAACCGAATCGCATGAAATTTGGTGGGATGATTGGCTATTATCCGGGGAGCATTTGATTAGATTTTTGGATCGATCGGGTCAAAGGTCAAGGTCATGAAAAAGGTCAAAATCTTCTTGAATCGCATGAAATGTGGTGTGATGATTGGTTATTATCCGGGGACCATTTGATTAGATTTTGGGATCGATCGGGTCAAAGGTCATGGTCAAGGTCATGAAAAGGTCAACATCTTCTTTTTACCATAGCGCGGTCAATTTATATCCAATTGGCATGCAACTAATGCCAAAATGTTCATAACTCAATGCCCAATCTTGTGATATGCGAAGGTATGCGCTCTACCGAGTGCCCGTTCTAGTTTTGTATTTGTTTTGTGGTGATGTAGCCGTTGGCATGGAGGCTATGTGTGATGTCTCTAGTCCAGAGTTGTGTTTCTAATTGTTTTGAGTAGATGAGTTGTGTATAATGCGTTTTTGCTTCGTCAAGAAGGCAACCAGCCTCAGACTCTTGAGACACCGAGTGTGACAACCGAAGCTAGTCTGCTAACCTTAAACCCGACTTAAAGTATGGTGGTTCTTTTATTCTTTCGTTTCTGTTCCTTGCCCGTTTTGAAAGTGTGCCTGCACTAAGCCAGTTAAAAGCATCAGCGGTACACTGGAGCTCCCACAGGCGCTATCTTCAGTGATATGAAAATGACGGTCCGGAATTTAATGACAGGCCTCAAAAGAATAAAGAGAAGAGAAGGGATTTATATATACCTATTAAATATTAACTCAACTGCTACTCGTGTTGTGCTGCTCTGAGATTGTTTGCGTAGAGAGATTTTTTTTTTCACCCTGAAAAAGCACTGCAAACTCATGTGTATAAGTAAACGCTTGTGATTATGGATCATACATGCGGTATATGTCTGTTAGTGATAAGACGGTTACAATGAGGCAGACAAGTTCTTTTGAGTCTGAATCCAGCAGACACAGGGGCGAATAAGGATATGGCCTAATGTTGGCATTTCCTTGTTTTAATGTCTATATTAAATATACGATTATTTTGTGGAAAAGTTAGACATTTTGGTTGTAATAACATAATGTGAACTGAAGGTCGGTTACTAATAATTAAATCAAACTAATATAGTGTGAAATAACTGCTCCTTTTATCGCACCAAAGCGAACACAATGTTTAACACCTTTCACCCCCATCAGACTTGCTGGGTTCAGTGAAGTGGACCTCACGGCCAAACATCGTTCCTCTGCTTCTGGCTCTGGCTGACAGGAATGCCTCTGCAAGGCGAGAAGCCTCTTTTTTGCAGTCTCAGGGTCACGTTCACGGATCCAGACCTCCAGCTCAACCATCCTCAGGAATTGCTTCAGAATCAAACACTCAGAAATCGTTTAAGGTACATTATAACTCCAGTTATATTTTATTTCAACAGCAACACACATCCTTACTTATTAAGATTAGCGTTTAATTGTATGCCATTATTACAGTATTCAATTTAGACATAAACCACAGTATATGTCAATATTGACTTCCCTCCAGAAGAGTTAGAGGAGTTTTGTTCCAGCTACTTTTAGGAATCTCAAGGATAGTTTGCTTACATTTGAAACTATGCTGCTAACATGCTATCATCCAGGGTGAGACATGAATGTCTCAATACCTCTACTTGTTGTTAAGATATTTCCCTCAAAACCACAGAAGTTGACCTTGTTGTGCTGCAGTTGTTCAGCAGGTCAGTATGCTATTCGCTGTGTGCACATTTTACAAATGTTCTTTTCAGTGTCTCACTCTAGAATTGACCATTTTCTGTTGATGAAGTGGTGTCATTCACAGAGAGAGAGAATGACGAGACTAGCTGGGAACCTGTGACAGTTTGTGTGTGCGGGTGTGTCTGCGAGAAATGACTTGTAATGGGCCATTACTGCACAAGAAGTCCTCATCTCCAGCAGTCTGCCTCTGGGAACTTCACCGCCACTGGCGGAAATACCGAACAGAGAAGTGGGGAGATTGAGATTGAGATTGATTGGCAGAAAAAGGAGAAGATGCTGTTGTCAGGAATCCAAGCTGGACAAAAAGCCTCCAGAGAGTTAATGCGTGCGTCAATACTGGGCCCAGCACGTGAAGATAATTTGAGGGCTTATTAACCATGCACCATGCTCACCGTGTTCTCCGGCCAGTAGGACGAATTCACAAAGCGTTATTGTGCTGGTGGTGAAATTTAAACCCTTTTGCCAACAACTCTGCGTCTATCTGTTACAAAGAAACTCAAACTGGAAAATGAAATGAAGTGTCCAAGGAGCTCTAGCTAATGGACTACACTCAGTGACAATGAGGGTATTGATGAGGATCCCTTTTCTCACTGCCTTACCCGTTTTTAATTTACTCATTTATTTTGTATTTATTTTTGTTTGTATTCATTAAAATAATTGTCCACAGTG
Source organism: Pseudoliparis swirei (assembly GCF_029220125.1). Classification (NCBI taxonomy): domain Eukaryota; kingdom Metazoa; phylum Chordata; class Actinopteri; order Perciformes; family Liparidae; genus Pseudoliparis; species Pseudoliparis swirei. The sequence continues at coordinate 9,750,488 of NC_079402.1, read as the reverse complement.
CATTGGGTTCTACTATGCATTTAAACGTTTCATAAATTAGTGACCTCTCCATCTGCTTTTCACAGAGCACTGCTGGGATCGGCTCCAGCTCCTGATGGAGAATAAAATGATGGTTGGGAAATTCCCATCCATTGCCAGCTGTGGTACATCGGAATTTCGCGTTTTATTTCTCCAGAGTCCAAACTAAACATGGAGAAGCAGCATTCAGTTTTATTGCATCAAATATCTGGAGTAAAAACTGCAGGTCCGCTGCAACGCTGTTCTTTTAAATTTAGGCTGAAGGCCTTTCTGTTTGCTACTGCTTTTCATTAATTATTAATTTCTTCAACTACGCTATAACTTTTATAAAAATTATTCTTGGGTCTTTAATGGCTGTTTGTGGTTTGAGTTTGTCCTTTAGGGGTGTGGAGCTTTTGTACTTTGTCTCAAGGAAAATGACTTTCCATTTTGCTGAAATTTGATCTATAAATAAACTTGTCTTGGCTTCCATACCAATATTTTGAATATTTGTTCTTAAAAAAAACATTTCAATTCCAGTCACAGCGAGCGGCACCCGTTGGAGCTGAAACGACAACTGACAGCAGCAGAGGAGAACACATTTGAAAGTTTTGCCACCGACACTGATTGGCTTTCAGAACTGTGCTGCCAGTATAGGCAGAGTGATAGGTGGTCTCTGGTCAGGAGGATAAGGAGAAGCTCTTGCAATGCCTTTCAGCAATAATTTGACCGCCATATTTAAAAATTAAACTTGGGTACGAAGGATCATAACATGTTATGTTAAACTGAATGTCGGCAACCAAATTACCAATATACACAGGCTTAAATGCTGCTGATTGGTGCAATAACAAATGACAGCACAAACGGTGTTCATGAGAACCGGTTTCAGCAGCATGTCTAAGGACACACAAAACAAAGTGAAAGTGCTCCACGCAAAATCCCAAGTTTTAACTATTAAAACCATCTAAAGTTTAGTGGCCTCCATTTATTTAACCATGCTGCCTTGACTTATGACAGCATCAGGGTTTCGCAAGAGGGAATTGTTACTGGCACTGGACAGGCCTCAGGGCAGATGCTCTGGAACATCTGGAATATAAAACGGGAAATTGAATCAACCAGGGTGTTAGAATACCCTGGCACGTGATGATAAAATTATGTATAACAGCCGACCACGTGATGCTCCTCAAACGGCATAATGTCTTTGGAAGAGGAGCGTCCTCTGTTGATACAGTTAACCATGATGTGCTACTAAGCAAACTGTTAGGCTTCAACTTCTCTGATCAAGCCATCAAATGGTTTGGATCTTATTTATCCCATAGAGAACAATGTACTGTGGTTGATGGTGTCAGCTCCTCTTACCTGGGCTGTCCAGTAGGGGTCCCCCAAGGATCCATACTGGCGCCCATTTTATTCTCTCTTTATATTAATGACTTACCTGACTCTTGCTTCAATGTGGATGTTCAGCTGTATGCTGATGACACGGTCATTTTACGGTGGCCAAAAATAGTGAGGAGGCAGCACGAGTGCTCTCTACTGCTCTGAGTCATATTCAAGGCTGGCTCACCAGGTCCTGTCTCTCATTGAACACGAAAAAAACAGTGTGTATGTTCTTTTCTAAGCAATCCTCAACTGTTGCACATTCTAATGTGTTTTTGGGAACTGAGAAACTGAATGTTGTTAATAAGTTCAAATACTTAGGCATTATGCTTGATTCCACACTCCTTTAGGAGCCATGTTAAAATGATGTCAAAAACCATAAACTTCCATATACATAATTTTAAACAAATAAGAAACTCTCTATCGACTAATGCCGCTTTGCTGTTTTTACACTATGATACTCTCACATGTGAGTTACTGCTTAACCAGTTGGTCTATGACAAGCTCAATAGTTATTAAACCGGTCGAACTACTCTATAAAAAAGCATTGAAAATACTGGATAAAAAACCATTTAAGTATCATCATTGCTATATTTTAACCAAATACAAAATGTTAAGTTTTAATAATTTTAGAAAATTCACTTCGGCCTGTTTGATTTTCAAAATACTAAATGGCCTAGCGCCACCCCCCCTTAAAACCTTTATCAAACATCGATCTATTAACTCCACTCTGTCCACCAGAGCTGTCACAAACAGGGACTGTGAGGTCCCATTTAGAAAAACCCTGTTTGGGCAAAATGTGCTGTCCTTCAAAGGATGCATGATGTGGAACAGCCTACCTCCTTCTATAAGGGAAAGCCCCAGCCTGGTCACCTTCAAAGGCCACCTGAAGGCATGGCTCAGACTTAATCAGCCCTGTGACCATTAGAGTTAATCCGCACGGTATCCAAATGTCTTGCATGCACCTTTTTATTAATCTTTTTCTTCTTCTTTTGTATTACTGTACTGTCATGTGTGAAGTGATGTGTGCTTTCCATTTCACTCTGCTTGCATTCTTAAATTACATCAACCTGCCAAGGGACTACAGATGGAAACTAGCCTCCCGGCTATAATATGGCATATTTACATGTACATTGTACTGTCAATCAATATGCACTGTCCCTTATTCTCTAAATAAATAAATAAATTATGTTGACCATCACTTGATTATCACACATGACAGATGCAATACCGTCTCCAGTGCCGCGGCCCCCAGACAAAACAGGCTACAGCCACAGGGTACAACGCTGAGTATCCCTTAAACCTCCCAAAAGCGAGAGGCCAGTGGCCAGCAAACCACTGCTCTTGAAAGAACCCCCCAAAACCCAGCGATGGTGCAGCATCGGTGTAGAATTGTAGTGAATCAGAGGAATTCAACCGTTGTAAAAAAATTACCCCATTCCAACGATCGAGCAGCAGAGCCCAGAACCGAGAACGAGATCCCTGATCGTGCAAATAGGGCACCAAACATGCCATGTCTAGCAGCCGAGACATAAATGACCGTCCCCGGGGAATAACACGCATTTCAAAATTAAGATGCCCAAGGAAAGAAAGTAGTAGCAGCTGACGCTTGCCCGAGCGGGGAGCAGACAGATACAACATTTTAATTTTTGTACATCTTTCTCGAGCAGCTGACCCACTGTTTCTGCATCATTTACTGCCTACTGAAGATGTTTAGCCACATATGTTGTTGGCATAGTGAGGACTCTCAAACGAAAACCCTGAGACAACCCTGTTAACAGATATGATATGAACACCGAGTCTGAAAGCATGGGCCCGGGAGAGGTGGCTGAAATGCCGCAGATGGACATAATGGCCCAACATTCCCGAAATAACCATAATCAGTAACTCTGTGTCCAGAGTAGCCCAGTCCAGCCGACTGTTGTGCTGCGAAATGTGCAAGGCGGCTCTGCTAGCAAATGCTTTGTGATAGACATTTTTTTTTCCCATACCTCAAAATAAGATACGTGATCAACTCCATGTACGTGTCCAATTCCTCCGGGTATACCGCACATATGACTCGGTACAGTCCGAATGCCACCACAAAGTGCCCGATCGATAAATCCCAGATTAACCATGGACCTGCAGTCTTAAAAAAAGGCAGATATGTCACTCCCGGTCGCTAAACTGCTTGATGCATGATTCTTGGTTGCCACACGGAACCCTGAGTAGCAGCAACGAACACTAATGACATCGCAGGAGAGGCCGTTCTTACCAGCGATTGAATTCGATGGGCCCGGATCTGTCGGTGTAGTAGGTTTCCGTGCCATTGACTGCATCTTTTTAGCCTGCGGAGCTTGGGATGAGCCCGATTTCCGTGCCCTTTTACGCCCTAGTGTTTGCACTGGGGAAGGAACGCGGCCAACTATCAGACTTACCAGCTCTTGGAGTTGGGACAGAGGAAGGCTTGGTGCCGGAATATTGCCATAGACACCGACCTGTGCCAAGAGGGTGTCTTGCTCATCTGGGGGAGAGCCGCTGCGCCGCAACAGGCGAGTGTCACGGGTTGGCGAGGGGCAAGAGTTCATTCGTAGAGGAACTGGACAGGACTCACTGTGAATAACAGAAAAGGCTCATTACTGAGACAAAAGGTTCCAAAAAGCAACAAAGTACAAAAAGGGACAGGCAAAGAATCAGAGGTCTGGACAGGCAGGTCAGGAATACACACCAATAACAAGAAAAACAGGACTACGGACAATAATCCAGCACGAGACAAGGGAAAGACTGGCACAATATATAGAGGGGGGGGAAACAGGTGTACGGCATGAGACAGTAACGAGACAAAAGTGGCTGAGGACAGGTATAGGGAATGAAAAAGTCAAGGAGACAGGAGTGGCTGACGGCAGGTGAAGGGAATTAACCAATCAAGGAGACAGTGGAGAGCTTTGAGCTACATTTTAAATCAGACCTAGAAAGTGTAATTCCACTGTCTTGCCACTACAAACATGTATTCTTACTGGGGGGTTGACACATTATTGCACTTAGTAAATAAGTTCCTCTTTCCCTAATGTGCTCACCTGTGTGCACGCATCACGGCTGAGCGATGCGCGCGCCACTCGCTGTGAGCGCTGCGCTGCGCGTGCAGACAGCATTTAACGGAGCGAAGCAGCGCGTGCGCTCTGATCGCTCTTTTAATGAAGTATCGATACTAAAAATATGCTAAATCACATCGTTTTTAACGTACGGGTACTTTGTTAGTATCGCTACACCGTGCAGCGTGACAGCAGCAGATGTAGCGGACTAACATTCAAGCTAACCTAACTTCCCAAACGCTGTGGACATCTGAACGCTGATTGGCCGAGACGCGACACGTCCCATCAAAGATGTTCTATTGCGAAGAAGAGCACCACTCCACATTTTCTCCGCGTCTCACTGCAATCTCAACGGCAGCGGGCCAGGTGAAAAAAATAATAAATCGGAACCCGTCTCTGGTATTGTTCAGGGGGCCGGTCCAAATGGGGAGGCGGGCCGTCGTTTAGGGACCACTGATAATGATGAAGAGTAGCGGGCTAATCACACTGCCTTGAGGCGTGCCATTATCGACTAAGTATTGACTTGACACGTCTGACCCTATCCGTACTTGAATTTTCCTTCCAAACAGAAAATCCTTTACCCAGTTATAGACTCTCCCACCAATTCCCATTTTGTGCATCTTGATTAGCAAACCTTCCTTCCATATAATGTCATAGGCTTTTTCAATGTCAAAACAACGACACTCCACTGCCTCTTTATTTGCCTGGGCCTTTCTAATGTCAGTCTCTAGCCTTATCACTGAGTCCATGGTGTTTCTACCCTTCCTAATGCCACTCTGAAAACTCGTGAGCATTCCTCTCTTCTCAAGTGTATAAGAAAATCTTTCCGTTATCATCCTTTCCATTACTTTACACATATTAGCTGTTAGTGATATTGGTCTGTAACTGGTGGATTTAGATGGATCTTTGCCATGTTTTCTAATTGGGATCACTATTGCCTCCTTCCATACGCTCGGTAACTTTCCTTCCTCCCATACTCTGTAATAAAGGCACAGCAGCTTAAAAAGTGCTCCCTTTCCCAAATGGCGATGTTGGTTTTGATCCATTTATGGCTCTCACCATCTCTGCCAGAGTAAAAGGTTAATCAATGTTATCACACCTGGATGCTGATTAATTCTACTCTCCCTTCTACTTCCGACAGCTTATCTGAACCATGAATCTTCACAAATGCTTTTGCCATTATCTCTGCTTTTTCCCTATTGGAGACCGCTGTTTCCTTAGAAGTCAAAACTGGGTACCCCATTCCTTCTTCTATCTCCTCCCATCCTCTTTATCATTCCCCATACCTCTCCCACAGGAGTAGTTCTTCCTATTTTATTGCAAAATTGTCTCCAACTCTCTCTCTTAGCTTGTCGTATTGTTCTTCTCACCACTGCTTGTGCTTTTTTGTATTGAATCAAATACTGCATGTTGTGGGTTCTTCTGACGAGTCTAAATGCTTTGTTCCTGCTTTTAACTGCCTTGCCACAGTCCTCTGTCCACCAAGGAACAAGTGTCTTACTTATCTGATTCTTACTCCTGGGTATAGCTCCATTGGCTGCCATAATAATTGCTGAAGTTACCTGCTTGTTTATGTCGTCTATGTCTCCAGAAATGTCAATCTTTGTCATTGTTCCCTCACTTAAAGTTTGAAACTCCTCCCATTTTGCTTTTTGAAAGGTCCATCTTGGGATTCCTCTTCCTGGTCTAACTTCCACTTTTTCTCCTATCAAACATGATACTGGATAATGATCACTGGCTACTGTTGTAGCTAGCAAACTTCCATTTCTCTTACAGCCAATGCATTGGACACTAAGGTGATATCTAATGCTGACTCTGCACCTGTATTTATTCAAGATTCAAGATTCAAGATGTTTTATTTGTCACATACACACACAGGGTGTGCAGTGAAATGAAAGTGGCAATGCTCAGCAGGAATGTGCACAACAAGTACACACTATTTACAATAAAAACAACACAATATTTACAGTAAGTGTGTGTGTGTGTGTGTGTGCCTAAGGGCAGTTGTGTGCATGTGGGGGGTCCTGGTGAGGTCGGAGTTCACAATCCTGATGGCCTGAGGAAAGAAACTCCGTCTCAGTCTCTCTGTTCTTGCAGCGTTCTACGGAGGCGCCTGCCTGACCGCAGCTGAAACAGTCTGTTGTTGGGGTGGTGAGGATCCTTCATGATCCTGCCGGCTCTGGTTCTGCACCTCCTGGTGTACAAGACCTGCAGGGTGGGCAGTGTAGTTCCAATAGTGCGTTCAGCCGAACGCACTACTCTCTGAAACCTTCCTGTCCTGAGCGGAGCAGTTGCCAAACCAGGCTGTGATGCTTCCCGTCAGGACGCTCTCTACAGCTCCAGAGTAGAAGGACTGAAGGATCCTCTGGGAAACTTTAAATTTCCTCAGCTGCCTGAGGTGGAGGCGCTGCCTTGCCTTTCTCACCAGAGTGTCTGTGTTCGTTGACCATGTCAGATCCTCGGTGATGTGGACTCCCAGGTATTTATACCGCCACCTCTCCACAGTAGTCCCGTTAATCCCCAGTGGTGAGTACGTCCTCTGTTGTTGTACCCTCCTAAAGTCCACAATCAGCTCCTTAGTTTTGGTGACATTCATGATGAGGCTGTTGTCCCGGCACCAGAGTGACAGATCAGCAACTTCCTCCAGGTAGGCCTTCTCGTCGTTGTCGGAGATCAGGCCCACCACCACTGTGTCATCCGCAAACTTGATGATGGTGTTGAGCTGAACCTGGCCACACAGTCATGTGTGTACAGGAGTACAAGGTAGGGGGCTGAGGACGCAACCCTGGGGGATCCTGTGTTCAGGGTGAGGGATTTGAGGTGTCTGCCCACCCTGACCACCTGTGGCCTGGCGGTCAGGAAGTCCAGGATCCAAGCACACAGGGGTGTTCAGTCCCAGCTCAATCAGCTTGCCGGCCAGTCTGGAGGGACTATGGTGTTGAAAGCTGAACTATAATCAATGAACAGCAGTCTCACATAGCCCCCTCTGGCTGTCCAGATGAGAGAGTGTGGTGTGCAGTACCTGGGAGACAGCATCATCTGTGGATCTGTTTGGGCGATAAGCAAACTGCAGCGGGTCCATGGAGGAAGGAGGAAGGCGCAGATGTAGTCCTTTATCAGCCTCTCAAAGCATTTCATGACCACCGAGGTGAGGGCCACCGGTCGGTAGTCATTCATACATGCTGGAGAAGCATTCTTGGGCACAGGGACAATAGTGGATCTCTTGAAGCAGGCGGGACCACGGACTCAGCCAGGGAGAGGTTGAATATTGTGGTGAACACTGGAGCTAGCTGATTAGCACAGGTCTTCAGTACTCGCCCAGATATGCCATCTGGACCTGCAGCTTTCCTGGTGTTCACCCTCAACAGAGCCCTCCTCACACTGTGCTCGGTCACAGAGGTGTGTGTTCATCCCCAGCGGTAGAACTCACCTCGGCTACTTAACGGTGTTGTTGTTAGCCGGCGAGCTAAGCGCTGTTGTTGCTAGCCTCAAACCGTGCATAAAATGAGTTCAGGTCGTCCGCTGGGATGCGTCGGCACTCACCATAGCGGGGTCTGCTCTGGTAGTCTGTGATAGTCCGTAGCCCCTGCCATAGGCGCCTGGTGTCGCGCTGCTCCATCTGTGATTCCACTCTGTCTCGGTACTTCCTCTTGGCTTCCTTCACCGCCTCCTCAGTCCATAGACCGCTGCCTTGTACTCGTCCATGTTGCCGGATACAAGACCGAGTTATAGGCAGCAGTGCAGGCGTTCACAGCTTCACGGATGGATCTATCAACCCACGGCTTTTGGTTAGGAAAGACCTAACTTTTACCGTGGGGACGATGGTGTCTAAGCGTTGCTATGAGGCTCATTGCTACGTCCAAACTCGCTGGCGTCACTGGAACTGGATTGGATCATGTCCCAGTCGGCGACACGAGCATCCTGTAGCTCAGCCTCTGATTGGTCAGACCACCGCGTTACGTTCCTCGTCACTACCGCTTCAGCGCGATCTTTGTCGGTACTCCGGAAGCAGAAAAATGGCGGCATGGTCCGATTTGCCGAACGGAGGGAGAGACAGCCTTGTAGCCTCTCTTGAATGGCGTATAGCAGTGGTCCAACGTTCTTTCCTCTGGTAGCACGTAATGTGCTGGTGAAAGTTCGCATGACTTTTTAGGTTTGCCTTGTTAAAGTCCCCAGCCACCACCACAGCCGCGTCAGGATACTTGTTCTGATGCCGACATAACACATCATGTAGGTCCGATAGTGCTACGTCGGTGTCCGCTTGTGGTGGAATGTAGACGGCTGTGGTGATGACCGAGCTGAACTCCGGGAAGGTAGAATGGGCATGAGATCGTCAGATGTTCCAGGTTCGTGAGCAGGAACGAGAAAGAGTCTTAATGTTCTTGGGTCGCACCACATGTTGTTAGTCATGAAGCAAACCCCACCCTTAGATTTACCAGACTCTTCCGTTCTGTCTGCGGAAAACAGAGAAGGACTCGGTTGGGCATATGACTCGATCCGGCACCAGCGGGTCAGCCATGTTTCCGTCAGACAAAAGATGTTACAGTCCCTCATGTCCCGTTGGAATCTGATCCTGCCCTAACATCATGCATCTTATTTTCCAGAGACTGGACGTTAGCAAGAAGGATGCTGGGCAGAGGTGGACGGTGGGCTTGAACTCTCAGTCTGTTCGAATTCCGCTCTTCCCTCGATGTTTTCGTGTCTCCCGTAGTAGCGGCTCCACTGTTGTTGATGTGGTTCGCAAATACGATCTCTGCCCGCCACGCTGGATGGAAAAGTGGACAAAAACCTTTTGCAAAAGTTTATGTCCAAAAGTGTGCTGTGGTCGTATGCTGTTAGTGCCGATGTGTTTGTGGCAAAACATTAAAATAAACACAAAAACTAAAAGAGCGCACAATCTCCGCGGAGCTACCTCGACGGCGTCTGGACACAGCCGCGCCATTAGATTATATTAGATTATATTTATTCTTGTTCCTCTACCATCATTCATATAGATCAGACCCCTATCATCCATCAATTCTTCAATTACCCTTCCATTTGAATCTGTTTGCATACCCCCCCACATTGTACTGTGAGCATTGAAATCCGCACACCATACAATTCTATTTCCGTTTTGTCCTTGAATTTTTTGCAGGCTGTCCAAATCCAGCCGTCTGCATGGATTGTAATAATTAATTATAACCACCTGCTCCGCTTTTTCCCACACTTCCACCACTATATACTCTTGACTGTCTCCCTTTTCCAGTACCCTATATGGAATATTTTGTTTGATAAATGTAGCACCCTCCCCCACCCCAGGATCTCTGTCATTCCTAATTATTGAATATCCATGCATTACAAAGTCTAAAGTAGGTTTCAACCAAGTCTCCTGAACACATATTACATCTGGTTTTACACCAATTTCTTTAACGAAATGCTTGAATTCTTGGCCATTGGCCAGTAAACTTCTGGCGTTCCATTGTAGTAATATAACCATTATCAGTACTAACCAACCCATGGTGCTTCCTGGCTTGACTGATTAGTAAGGTTCTCCCTCACCTCTTCCCATGTCATTCCCACTAATCCCAAGTGGTTCACTGCTGCTTTGACAATCAGCTGGATTTTATCATTTTTGGATTTAACTTCTGCCGTGCTGTTAATCACTCCTGCAATGAAAGTTACTAAATTCTTCTTGTCCACATATATCCTGTCATTTACTTTCTGTAGCTCTTGATCCCCTTGTCTTGCTTGACCCCTAGTAACATTCTTCCTTACTTTTGTTTCTCTTACCGCCTCTGCAAAAGTGATCCTTCTTTCCACTCTTACTTTTTGGATTTCAGTCTCCCGTCTCATCACTTCACACCCCCCGTATGCCACACTATGGGCTCCTCCACAGTTACAACATTGTGGCTGTGTCCCTGTTCCACACTTTCCATACTCATGGTCGCCACCACACCGAGCACATCTCCTCTTCTCTTTACAGTTGTTGGCTATATGCCCAAATCTCTGGCATTTAAAGCACCTCAGAGGTTTTGGCACATACACTCTCACTGGGTAACTCAGATAACCCAGGAATACCTTGTTTGGCACATTCTTCTCTTCAAACTCTATCAGTACTGATTCACTGTCCATTTTCACTCCCTCTCTTGTCATTTTCATCCTTTGAGCATTCACAATTGCTCCTCCTTTGAGATTCCTCTTTAGTTCTTCCATATCAACACTCACTGGCACCCCTGTGATAACTCCTTTACCCCCACCTTTTTGTGCTCCCACCCTCCCTGTGCTCAACACCTTCATTTTTACTATTTCTTTCAGACCGAGTGCTTTCTCAAGTTGTTCTTCATTTGCACACCTCACCAGTAAATTGCCATCACTTAGAACCTTTGCATACATAATCTCCCCTATTTTATTTGCCAGAGCTGTTGTTAGTACAAACAGACTGATTTTCTTCATGTTCTCTTGATCCTTCTCATGGAACCTTACTATGACAATACATTTATCTGTTTTTCCTCTGCCCTTGCTCAACTCCTTCTCTCTCACTTTCCGAATTATTATTGTCGGCTTTTGTTTGTTTATTAGTCTGTACATACTTGCCTCGACCATTACTTCTCAGCCCCCCTAACTCCCCCTCACTCTCTTCTTCACTCCTATGACCACACTCCATGTCTGCCCAGCTGCCTATGCCTGATACCTTTACGGAGCACTCGTGCCCAACTGCCTCCAAAGAATCTGTCTCCTCTTGATTCAAATGTCGCTCAACCTGCCGACTAGCTCTTCCTCGTGCATGTCCTGTAGATGACGCCGCCATCTCTTTCTCTCGATCACGGTTCCTACTTCGAGAGCGCTCTTTTCGGTAATTTTGCAGGTTTGTCGACACGTCACCCCTCCCTCCACCTCTATCTCGGGGACGCCCCGCCATCTCACTGCTAGCAAATGCGGACACGGAGAATTCTCTGCTCTCGACAGCAGCTCGTCTCAACTACCACCGTCCTCGCTCCTTCTCCCGTCCCTCCAGCTCTGCTGCCCTTTTATACAAGCAGCATCGGCTGCTGACTGATTGCCAATCAGTCAGAGCAGCTGACTGATTGGCAACCAGCCAGCAGCCGAGGCCAGATTGGGGACAGCTGCCACAGTGTTATTTCTAATTCTAGAGTCCTGGTTCATTATTTGTATTGTCCAAAGAAAAACAAGTATTCCTTTTACTGGTGCACTGGTGCTCACTGGGGTATATTAATGTCACCCAAAAAAACCTGCAAGGTCGAATGCAATACAAAATTTCTGCAATCAGGAAGACAATTGTCATGCTTACTCTCTGTCTACATTCTCTCTCTTCCTTTATCCGACTAAATCAGCTGATTGACGGCGTCCACTCTTTCAGTCAATTCAATCCAGTTTTGCCCCAAATTATGTGAGCCAATCATCTTATTGCCGTCAATTAAAAAACTAAAAGCTGTTCCTTTCTCTGCTGCTACGCGCTGCCACAACAGTGCTAGATTAATGTGACTATCCTCCGCTCCATTCTCTTCCACTCGCATCCATCCAGATCTTCAGCAGTGTTTCGACTCCATCAGGGGACATAGTCCTGTCAATCTCATGGATATTACTTCACGTCATACGATGGGGTCATCGTCAAAAGCTACTAACATACGTCTCCAACCTGGCCTGCCGTAAACACAAAGGTATTAATTTAAGGGTTGTTGGATTGAATCAGAGCGTAAAGGACTTTATATACGTCTATGATTCATACGTAAATGTATTCTCCGTTTCTCATCTTAAAGATTGAGAACAGGATAGAACGTGAGACATGATGTGGATCTGTTATTTTGAAAATCATTCAAAGAGCACTTTTCCTTTCTGTCACGGGCACAGTTTCAGTTCCATAAATCAGGCTCTAATGTATGACATTTCAATCTCTTTCCGGAGTGCATCTATTATTTAGACAAATAACACCTTTTGCTGATTTTTTTCCCTTCTTTTTCTTAAAAACATTCCAATCACCAGGAAACTGTATCTGGTGAGAATAAGACTCTGACTTTAGGCGGTGCAGTAAATAAATGCTCCAACAATGATGAATGAGCTTGCCAGGAAGTCATCTGACATTTTGCAGTGAAGAAACTAGTGGTGTAAGAGGAAGACTACATTTTGTGTAACTGTGTCAAAGCTTATATCACGTTGTCTCTCTTGCAGATCGTGCGCAGGAGAGCGTAGTGTCAAGGATGTGTGTGTGAGAGAGCGCATACAAATTAGCACTGCTCACAGCACTGCAGGACTAACTGATGTTAATTGTGATGAATGGTTTCATGGGGTCTTTAAATAATCCATCTGGAAAGTAAACTCTCAGATGGCTTCTGGCATGCTTTACAACCGACTCCTGTACACCGGTCTCCTGAACTTCCTGATTATTTACTGAGATTGACACGGTATCATTATCAAGTATTAGATACTTTGGAGCATGTCAATGATCAAAGTCAAAAGTGAGCAAGATTGCATCCAAGGTCCAGATTCAGGTGCACTTGACAGATGGGCTCGCTCAAGATGTCCGCTTGAACCGAACGTTTCAAGTTGAGGGCAAAAAGGTCTTTTCTGAGGCTGTATGACGTCACATTTTCTGAACGTGATTGGGTTTCTGCACATGTTTCCACACATGTTAGGAGTATATTAAAAAAAGTTGTGTGACAAGAGATGATCCGGGTCTTTTGAAAGTTCTCCTCAATAATCAGAGATAACCAGGAAAGTGATGCATGGGCGGAACTACATGGTGACTTGTATCGTGATTCAGCTACAAAAACAAACAATTGTTTGTCTTTTTTGTTAAATGGATCATTTTTTATTTTTGCCAGAGACTGAAGGAGCCATAGTGAGCAGTTGGATAATGCGCTGCAGGCGACGAGCTATACATTCTCCACCCTCTTAACAAGGAACACTTACTGTGCTCTGTTGTTATGTGGGAAACAACTTGCATCTTTTGCGAGATGAAATCAGATCTGAGTTGCAATTATTTTTCTCAGATCTTTTTACCCAAACCACATGAGATGTCTGGTTGTGCTATAAACAGACACACACACTGCTCTTCTCTTGTGTTTCTGACATAGAAGCTGCTGGTGGAGGATCAAACCTCAAAAGACATGATCCCTCAATGTCTTCCCACCCCAAAAACGGATTTACGGAGTTTATGTTGCAAAACTATGAGAAACTATTCACTTTTTCAAATTGCAGTCCTTCCAGTAATGGATGGTTACTTTGGATATCAAGATCATCCTGAAAATAAAATGTTCACACCACAAGCAATGGCCGCATGGCCAGTGTTTATTAATGCAGTTTATGTTGAGACACTGATTTATCTTGAGATGAAAAACAAACATATGATTGGTTGATGCTTCGCTGCGTCACTGGAGCAAGGGAAAAAAGTTGAGACACGCCCAACTTTGTTCAATAGTGCATCACATCACGCCTGTTGTGCAGCGACAAGTTTCAGCTCCCAATAATAAGACGCCGTGTCGCTCGTTGAGTCAAAGTGTTAAGCATGATTTGAAAAAGCGTACATTTTGTAAACTGATATTAAAGGAGAGAGCCTATGGAAGGACTTTTTCATCACTGTGTTAACCCTTGTGTTGCCTTCGGGTCAATTTGACCTGATTCAATGTTTCACCCTCCTGTCGCCTTCGGGTCAATATGACCCGATTCAATGTTTAACCCTCCTGTTACCTTTATATTTACTAACATATTTTACCTTTGAGGTCAATATGACCCCAGCTATTAAAATCAACAGAAAATTATTAGAATTAATATTGTTTTCCAAGTTTAAGTGTGAGGTACTTTATGTTTGTTTGTTGACTCCCGAAAGAACACCGACATTAAACATTGAATCGGGTCAAATTGACCCGAAGGCGACAGGAGGGTTAAATATTGAATAGGGTCAAAATGACCCGAAGGCAACACAAGGGTTAAACAAATAAAGATCCTGTAAGTCATTGTATTGAGGTACTTTCTCAAAATAATGACTTATTTCTTCATTATTATGACTTAGCATCTCATAATTAAGAGATACTATTAAATAACCAGTCATACATGGTATACAGGACTGTCTCAGAAAATTAGAATATTGTGATGAAGTTCTTTATTTTCTGTAATGCAATTAAAAAAACAAAAATGTCATGCATTCTGGATTCATTACAAATCAACTGAAATATTGCAAGCCTTTTATTCTTTTAATATTGCTGATTATGGCTTACAGCTTAAGAAAACTCAAATATCCTATCTCTAAATATTAGAATATCATGAAAAAGTATACTAGTAGGGTATTAAACAAATCACTTGAATTGTCTAATTAACTCGAAACACCTGCAAGGGTTTCCTGAGCCTTGACAAACACTCAGCTGTTATAAATCTTTTTTTTTACTTGGTCTGAGGAAATATTAAAATTTTATGAGATAGGATTTTAGAGTTTTCTTAAGCTGTAAGCCATAATCAGCAATATTAAAAGAATAAAAGGCTTGCAATATTTCAGTTGATTTGTAATGAATCCAGAATGCATGACATTTTTGTTTTTTTAATTGCATTACAGAAAATAAAGAACTTTATCACAATATTCTAATTTTCTGAGACAGTCCTGTATTATGTATTATTCATCGTAATTATTTTCAATGAGAAAACCGTTATCAATGTGTTGTTGAAACATTTGTTATTCATAACAGCTGCCTGTTATTCATATAGAAACTGTTTGATATTCATAGAAACGTTCTGTTATTTATTGGACTGCCTTTCATTCATAGAAACAGTCTGTTAACAATAAAAGGCGTCTGTTATTCATAGAAACGGTTAGTTATTCATAGCAACTGTCTGCTATTGATAGCTCTGATATGATGTTCATAGCCAATGGTGTGCTAAACATAGAAACACATTATTATTCATAGCAGAGCTCTGTTGTGAAAATAAACGGTTGGCTAATCATAGAATGGTCTATTTATCATTCGCACTTAGTATCTCATAATTATGAGATGCTAAGTCATAATTATCAGATGCTATCTAATTATAATGACTCACATATAATGTGTTTGAATAAGAGTCAGAGGGCAGCAGTTGAAGATGAAAAAAAAATGTGCCGCAAACACAACTCATTTAGGTATAAGCACAACAAAACTCTCTCTCTCTCTCTATCTCTCTCACTCTTCATTACAGGGACAACGGGAGACTCGGCCCCACCAGAGCCACCAGATGCTAGCGGTCTCTCATAGCAGCCCTCCAACCCTCTCCCCTCCCCGACACCCTTCCATCCCTTACCCTACAGTCCTTCCTCCCTCCCTCAAACCACTTTCCGCTTCCTGAATCTAAACCTCTCGTTCCATTTCTCAATAAACTTTTTGAAATGGCGTCGTCTTTGGAAGTGAAATAATGGTTGGCTGCATGGTACATTATATTTGTGTGGGTTCCTAATCCTTGAATACATTTTTGTTTTTGTTATTTTCCTTTCTGAGCAAACCGGTGAATAAAGAAAAATGACTCTTCTTTCCCTGTATTTAACCTAAGGATCTACTTGAAACTCAGTTTTTAAAAAATGCAATATTGAGTCCCCCAAAGCCTTTTTAAGGGAGCACAGCAACTCATGAATCTCCATTGCAACTCCACAGCAAACAGACCGAAGGAACAAAAGATGTCGGCCAGCATTCATCAAATTTCTCCATGTTCGGGAGAGAACAGAGAAACTAAATGATGCCAGAGGCCTGTCTATTCACGTAATGATGATAAACAAACAGAAAATGGCAGCCTGTCTTCCATCATTGTATGGAAATCAGTCGGCCATCTGCTAGTTATTCTGCTTATTCACGTATATTCTCACTAATGATGAGGGATGTGTTTGTGTGTGCAGGTATCAGGAATCTCTGCATTTCAGTGCAGGACAGTTACAGGTAGAGATTGAATCCTTTGATTCACTTTGTTACATGTGTTCACTTCATTAGTGGAATATCAACCGTGACATTGTTTATTGTGCATACATTGAATTACAAGTCAAACAAAGTGGTACATTTTCCTCCTGGTATGTTTCCTTGGATGTATTGTTCAAGGTGAGGGTGAGAAACACATCTTATCTTACTTACTTCTATTACTTCTATCAACATCAATGTGGCTAAAGCTTTTCTACAATTACTGTGCTATTTTTCTTTTTGTATTTACCCTTTGATGGCATATGGGAGAATATCTACATCTGTTATAGAATCACTATATTTATTATTAGATTATTTCTATTCGAATTTAGTGCAATGACAAGATTCTCCATTAACTTGGCATAAGGAAGGTCATTAAGGAGAAAGAGTGCGCAAAGAGATGAAGTTATTAAATGTGTGCCAGTCTAAGTCCAATTTATTTGAGAAGCATATTTATTTCCACACTAGCATTTCTTTGCTTTGGTGGAGTGGAAGCTTCATTATACGTTTAACACACGACACATGCTTCATGTAACTCATGATGCATTCAAGCATTTTAATTTTATTGATACACCAAACTTTTTAACTCTACCAAACTCCAAAATGGTTTTCTGACCTTTTTTGTGTCCACTAATTGACATAACGTATAACAGTATGTTGGTTGAAACATCTACTTGCATGTTCCAGCATTGCATTGGCACTTTCTCCCACATGGTAACCTTTTATTGTGATTCTTTGCTTCAGTTTGACTTTATCCTGATCCCCATTAAAAGCAACAAAGCTATTGATGGGAAGAGGAAAAACATAAAAGAAAGAAGGGGGATTCAGACACTGAGGGGCTGAATCTATATGGAAGAGAGTTCAAACTCAATATTCAACGCTAGAATTTGAACAGCGTGATTTAGATCACTGTTTATAGCCTGTGGACTTGTGCTGAGCTGATGAACGTCGGCCAGGAACAGAGCAGTATGCTCTCAATCTGGATGATTCACCAGAAACAGTTGGAAACCCTAAACTCTGCTGTATATGTGAAGTTTTCTTTTGTTTTGGTCTGACTTGTGGTTACTTCATGGCAGTGCATACGAAATACCTAGATATTCCCTTTAAATAATTGTTTTGTTACTGTCAATTTTTAATAAATGTTGGAAATTCATTATTTAGAGATTAAAAAAGCTCTGGATTGCATTCAGTTACAATGTCATGACCATCAAACTATTTTGATTTACATAAATATATGTTTTTCAGATAGAATTATTATTGTTTTGTTTAGTTATTTGCACCCCATTAAAGCTGGAAACTCATGTTGAATGTCTAAACAAAAGGTTCCCTGCATATTTTATTGTCCCGGACGAAAGTTCCCTCACAAACCTCTCGCCGTCGGCGCACACCCCACTACTTCCTGCTAACTGCAGGATGTTTACACCACAGGAGGCAGGTTGCATATACAGTCTTTTCATGCCGCTGGGCTTTTGGAAACCATTGTTTACCAGTGGCGGGCCGTCAGGGCCAGCAAGGCCTTCTCTGCTGGCCTAAACATCATCAGAATATATATTTTTTTCTAAATATATTTTCCCACAAATATGTATTCAATTATTTACCAGAGTAAGAGTTATTCTCTTAATTTCATAGCGTTCCTCTTGGTTGCGCTGCTGCCAGACCCAGGTTGAGATTTGGAGGGCTGGTCTTTATGTTAGATCTTTTATCCAATCATATTCAGCCATCGTGTGTTGCCAGGGGGCTAAAATCTGCCCTTAGGCCTTCAGAATCAACATTGCGGGCGCTGGTAGCTTCAAGTGAATGGGAATGACACCCGTGGGCAGCACGGTGGCTCAGTGGGTAGCACTGTCGCCTCACAGCAAGAAGGCCCTGGGTTCGAATCCCGGTCGTCCCGGTCGTTCCAGGTCCTTTCTGTGTGGAGTTTGCATGTTCTCCTCGTGCCTGCGTGGGTTTCCTCCGGGTACTCCGGTTTCCCCCACCATCATAAAGACATGCACCGCAGCCTCACCCCGGTTCGTATGGATGTGAATGAATGTTGGTGGTGGTCGGAGGGGCCGTAGGCGCTGATTGGCAGCCACGCTTCCGTCAGTCTGCCCCAGGGCAGCTGTGGCTACTGATGTAGCTTACCACCACCGGGATGACTGTGTGTGTGTGACTACTGGACTCTGGACTGTAAAGCGACTTTGAGTGTCTAGAGAAGCGCTATATAAAATAAATGATTATTATTATTATTGTGTCAACCAATCAGCTTTAGAGTTGGCTCCTGTAGGCCTTCTAGAAGGCCCCGGAACCGGCACAGGAGCAGCGAGCAGGCGTAGTGCGTGCACGTCTTTTGATTGGATTACCAATATTGAGAGGCGGGGTCTATGGGCAGGTAGATGCAAAACCTCAGAACTAGGAAACTGAATTTGATAAAGGAATTAATTCGCGGACTACAAAGCTGTTTTTTCAACCCACAATGAGAAAAGAAAGAAGGATGGATTTTGTGTTCAAATAATCAGTCTTCGGTGAGTAGGCATACAATGCATTCTATTTTTTATTAAATGTGTAGGCCTATGTATGTTTGGCACAAAATAAAATGGCAAATAGCCTATGTTGCAAATTATTTGTTTTCTTTCTTTTATTTTCAGTGAATAGTTATGTCTTTATCATCACGGTGAAACTGCTTTGGGTGCGACAATGCCCTGTTTAGTGAACAAACTCGTGCAAGTGACTTTTTTTCTTCTTCTTTTTCTCCGTCCCGATGCGCGCATTCTGCAGCGCGCGAGACGGAGAGCCGAGAGAAATGACATGCTGTTGTGTAGATACGATCAACATCAGACGGCTGTTTAGTTTAATAAATGAACAAAGACGTGCTATAGAGAAAATGACGGGGGCGGGCCAATTGTTTTTAATGTCATGCGATCTACCAATACTACGCCGCGATCGACGTATTGAGCAGCCCTGGTCTAGAGCCATGGCATCATAATGATAGTAATAAGAGGTGGATTAATTCGGGTGGGACTGTGTAGGACCTCACTGAAGGCCCAGGCCCCAGGCCCACGGCCCGCCACTGTTGTTTACAGTGTACGACAGAGAAAATATCAATGGTCTGAATCGATATTTACACTGTTTTACTGTTTTCCCCCGAAGCAACAAAGCGGTGTTGCACTTTGTCTTCACGTGTATTTTGTCGTCATCCTTTGCTCTCCCTCTGTTTTTCAACTCAACGTTTCTATGTTGGTTATTTATCTCCTCATTCTTACCCTCTGCACATTAAACCAGGTTGTGGAGTTATACGTCTTCATCCACCCACCCAACCCCCTTTCCCCCTCGATAATTTTAACGATTGTACCTTTTTGCATTCTCTGTGAGTCCCGCCCACCCTCCTCCTCCTCACCAACAGCTCTCCTGGCCAAATGAGAAGATAATGAGATATGCAGTGGCAAGGTTGGACACTGTGGCACCTTCATCTTCCTGTCGACTCTGCCTGTCGACTCTGCGTTCGGGATTATGTGCAACGCTGCTTCTACGTCGGCGACACGCATACACACATACACTCAGAGTACACACAATAATCAGCGTAGTTCTCAAAATGCCATCATGTCCGCATATTGACGTGACAACAAAAACATCAGCAGTGAATGACATTTCTACGGAGAAAGCGCATTGATTGAGCTTTGGTAAGCAACAGAGTATCTGTCTCTCCTGAAGAAACAAATAGCTCAATACTGAGAATAAAAAGGTGTTGGAGTGTTTGTATGCAGAAAGTACAATCACCTGTGTGCGTCACAGATGTCACCAGTCACGCTCTCACGGGGCTCACTATATGCAACAGTTGGAGCTTTTTTCTTTTCTTGCCAGGAAAATGTTTTCTCACCTTTGCTCCCCATCTCAATCTTTCTTCACGTTCACCTTTCTTGTCTCTCTCTGTCACTGTTTCACCAATAATGGAACAGCTGTTGAGCTGTTCCCCTATCATTGTCAGCTCTCCATATTCCGGTGTGAAAACACACAACACACTTCGAACTGCTTGTGATTGGCTGCTTGAATCGCCCAGACACAAACACACAGGAGGTAGATGATAACACGGTTTGAAAAGCACCATCCTGCTTCATCTCATCGCTCTCAGCTTATGTGCCTGTCAACTTGAAGCTCAACGAGAATTGTGTCATCTCATGGGGACCTTTTTTTTCTTGATCTTTGTCTCTCTTTCTATTTATCATATTTATATATCAATTTTAAAATATAATCCCTCTTTTCACTCCACTGCTCACCCATCTCAAGGGAACTGGGGAAATCATTTCTTGTCTGGGCAAAGTGTACAGAAGCAGTCTCTCGCCACTCCTACACACAGCAATGGGATGGGGGGCCTTTATCTAACGCTATTATCATACATTAACACATTGACTGCTGAGCTGTTAAGATGACAATGTTTCACCCCAATGATCATACAAAGAGGGATGGATGAATAGATAGATTTTAATTCCTTATTAGCTTTTTATTTGTGGGTGTTTAACAATTCTGCCTCATACCTAAACCTGGGGGGGGGACAACAATGCTATTTTATGGGAAAGGGCCTTGTTTGTTTAAGGTTTAACTGTTTCACTTCATTCAATATTTTTAAATGGGAGGAGAGGAATGTTTTGCTTCCATGTGTCTATAATGTGTGTGGTATGAAAGTGTTCCTTATTGATTTAAGCCACAGCTCTGTTTGAAACAGCCACTCTATTGATCCCAGCAAAGGGCCTTTTGTATGCTTTCAACTACTTCAGCTAGGAAATAAATCTATGAGACCATACTGTAAATCCAAATGTTTTTTCGCTCTCATATAATCACATATCTTTCGTACTTTGTCATCAATAAGTATTTAAATAAAAAAATGGATTTGAATAAAGGCTATTAGTCTGTTCACAACACGCTCCCCAGTGATCAATTAACTGTGATGTATTATAGTGTATGTTAAATAGTTCAGTTTCTATTTAATACTCATTATTTTTAATTATCACAATGTAAAGATACTTAAATAAAAAACAGAAACATCAACCTGATGATGGTGGTAGAGGAAACTTGTGAATCACCAAACTCAGTAGTCCCCTGGGTGACTTCCTTTTGAAATTACTACGGCCACTCGATGCTCGTGTCGAACACATTTTGAACCTCTCTGATGTGACCCTGCTTACTGATGGATGATAACGGCCTACTGAGGAGGAAAACTCAGAACCCGTCCGCTACTGTTCTGGCAATGGATGAGCAAAGGGGACAAGTGTTTAAATTATGCAGTTCCATTTTACCTAGAGGGTATCTGGGTCAAAACTTTCTTTTTCATGCCCTGCTCTTTGTTTATAGTTGGATCCGCAACTTGAGATGCGAGACCGGAGGTGGAGTTGAGAGACGACATATATGTCCGAATTGTTCCACTAGTAGCCAGTTTAAAAGATAATGTAAAACTAATGAAAAGAAAAGTCCTCGTCAGATCATGGCTGGTTCTGAGATTGCATTCTAGCCAATGTGTTTCACCTCTTTTGCTCTCCACATTGACTGCATTCAACCAAAGGCTACTGGGACATGATCGGTCAATATAGTCTGCACATGGAAACCAGAACACGTCTGATACCAAAATGTAGTTGGATATTATCTCTTGCTTATTTCCCTCAATGCAAAATCAATCCGGCACATTCACAATACATTTTGGTTGACGGGTAATTCTTGAACAGTCATAAAAAGTAGTTGTGGTAGCCTGTGAACCATTCTCACCAGACACACATGTTCACACATATATGCACACTCTACATGCATACACCCCTGAGAAGCACATGCACTGAGGCAGTAAATTGGCAGAAATGTGAGGAGTGTTCTGATATGATCTAAGAGATGAAGCAGTGAAGCTTGTCCCTCCATATAATCTAATATGACAGCACTATTTCTAACCATCTCTAATCCATTAATCACACAAAAAACACTGTCACACATACACACATTAGTATACACCCAATTACTTTAAAGTTACCCAAATTACATATCATATCATCCCAACTTTTGCAATTAATTGATAGGATTGTAGCTTTACCTGAAAAGAATGTCAATCATTTAATCATAATTATAGTATAATTAATCTGAACTCTTAATAACTAATAATTGTTACATTCAATCTCTGCTCTATCCTTAGGCCAATATCCTATTCACTGGTGGCCCCGTGTTTTGTTCACAGCTCAGTTTAAATATACCTCGGGAGGAAATTATTGCATTATTAACCCAAATCCTTCTCCCAGCACAACGCTATAGTACTACTCCTACTAAATACTAAATCATGCATCTAACTTCCAATTTCCAAAGGGCACTCTACACCAAAGGGAACCAGGGTTGTGCTCAGAATGAATGGAAGACATATTGCAAAGTTGGCATGACTGCATACAGACTCGCACAGAAAGACCCAGATTAACTCTAGTAACTGGGGCGAAGATGACTCCCTGTGAATCATCGTGAGCAATAAACGTGAATCCATCCCGAGCTGTACTTCTACATTTCATGAAATTGAATAGATAACATGGAAATGTTTGAGGTAGAACCAGCCGTAAACTGCTCCTGTAAAAAGGGCCACTTGTGAAGATTGATGGCTGTTTGCATCACTTGCCAAACAGATGCAAAAAGTCGCTTCATCGGCCCTGTCTGGAGTCAGTGTACTATTGACATGACTACCACAGCTACAAATCAGTCATCTAAGTTTCTCCTTTCAGATTCCAGACAGAGAAGTGTTGAACCTCGGATGTTTCAGTTTGCTGAAAAGAAGGGAGTGTAACTCCTCGATACGATGGTGGCAAGAGACAGGAGAAGATGTAGCAATGGAAGAACTGTAACCTGCCCAGTGTGGAGTTACACAAATAAGAGCGTCTTAATACAGATTCTGAAAAAAAAGAAGTTTGCTTGTAAGACAACAGTATTAGGGCTCTTTGTTAAAACGCTCGATCGGCACTCATATTTGGCAGTCAAAGAGGTGGTTGGGAAGGAAGTGGAGAGAGGGAAACAAATCTTCACCTTTCTGAAATAAGACAACAGCTTCACCTTCAAAGGCTTTTTCCCCCCCTGCAGCAGCTCAAAAAATCCAGGTTTGATAAGGATAGTGCATTTATATAGAGCTGCTTACCTTTTACATTATGCTTGGGGTTTGGCAACTCCAATGCCCAACAGAGGAAGCAGTTGGATAGAAATCTGCATTCAGCTTCATAAAATCATGGGCTGTGAGCTGGCTATCATCTGGCTCCCATGAAACCTGCATTTTGCAAAAAAGAAAGCAGTAGAAATTCAGAAAATAGTCCAGTTATTCTCTCCCCACTAAGCATCAACTCAACTCATGCATCAGCACAATATAATACACATGTCAGTTAATCTTCTCCTATCAGTGAAGAAAATAAATGTACAATATTGTTCTTACAGTATGTAATTGTATGAGATTGGAAGCATGTGTATTGGCTCTCAACATGACAACGGCTGAGCTGGTGGCTTGCATCTAACAACACTAAGAGTTAAAAAATCCACATAAAAATCCTGATATGCCTATATTATGTGAAATCGAGCCATATTACTTAAGTGATTTAACTATTAGAACACAACGTTTCTAAATTGGTTCCACATTGACAACGACCATTCCCAAACAGGAATGTATTTCTTAGACCAGTGAATTATGACTACAGAATGTTGGCTAAAAGATAGTGGCATATGTAAGATCGCCTAATTATCTGTCGTAATTATTCTGCTCTTTCCGCCTCTCATAAGTGCAATAAACTGGCATTGCTCATAACCCTGTTATTTGTGTCGTTGCCTCTCTGTTTGTGTGTGTGTGGGTGTGGGTGTGTGCATGCTGGGAGTGAGCATATCTTTTGAATTGTCCCCTCCCCCAAATGTGGTTTATTGGTTGGTTTTCACCTCAGTTTAGGTTTTTTTTTTTAGGGTAGTTCTTTTCTTTTCTTTGGGTGTTTCTTTCCTCCTGCTGATGTCTCGCCGGTCGGCGTCTCTTGACGCCTTGGTAAATGGAGACGTGTTGTCCCTCCTCACGAGGAAGCACGGCATCAAGCTTGCCGCCCACTTCTCGTGGAGCGTGGTGGACATCGGCTGTGTATACCTGGGAATCCATCTCGGACAAGAGAACTTGGACCAGAAGAACTGGGAGGGCGTCACAGAGAGAATTGAGGGAAAGCTTTCCAAGTGGAAGTGGCTGCTCCGTCAGATGTCTTTTAAAGGTAGAGTACTGGTTTCAAGCCATCTTATAGCATCCCTCCCTCAGGTTTTCTAGCTTGCATACAGAGGAGAATGGTGGATTGTTTTTGGCAGGGTCTACATGGGTGCCACAAGGGGTGCTGTTTCTAGCCAGAGTGGAGGGGGCACAGGGCCTCGTCCACCTGGCCAACCGGACAGCCACTTTTAGACTTTAGTTCATCCAAAAAATACCTGAGAAGTATGGATGTTTTCGTGTGGAGAGATGTGGCTAGCTGCACTGAGGCAAATTCATAATTTGGGATATTGGGCTGTATAAAATATACTGAATTGAATTGAATCCTCAGACATGCAAACCGCCTGGGGCTGGATAGTGCTCTGTTTTTAATCGATTCTACTGTTTTAAAGTTAGAGTTGCCTCCATTATATCAGGGTGTTTTTAAGTCTTCGGGCTCTTTTTACTTGTAAACGGTTCCCACGGTCTAATTCTACTTACCGGTTGTTGAGGGTTCGTTGATTCACAGGGCCAAACTGGACATCACCCCCCGGCACTGATGGGAGCGCTGCTGAGGTCACGGACCCCGTGTGTCTACATCAGCTGCTGGATGTAGTGGGGCCAATGCTGAGCAACCCCCCGGCCCTGTGCTCTCTGCTGGGTCTGCACTCTGTCCGGGTGGCGAGGAGCCTCCTGGAGCTGTGGAGACAGAGGCCGACCAGGAGGGAGAGGCAGGGCGGGATCCTGCAAACCCTTTCCCGAGATCTCCCTGAGCCCGGGGCGATGGGAAATCACTGGCTCCCTGCTTGCTCCAAGCCATCCAGAAACATGTACATTACACAAAGCAGACAAGAAGACTCTGTATATAAACTATGTCAAGGGCACAAACAGCTCCGGACTGTGCAACAGGTTTCCCACTGTGTTGTCAGAGAGACTGGGACAAAGCGGACCTGGCTCATATTGAAGGATTTTATATAAACCTCCCCTCAAGAAACAGACTGCCGACCTCCAGGATTGTACACGGTGCTATCGCCTCCAATGCTTTTATTTCTGTTCTTAATCTCTCCGTTCTGAGCCATTTCCCCTTCTGTGACCTTCGGAGACTAGTTACCAGGTTTTTACTGAGTACAAGAGACTTTCGGGGGTTTTCTCTCTTTTTAACATTGTTCTTTTGTCTTTTTATTGTGTGTTTTTTCTGAGAAGGTCTTGTTAGGTTCAAACAAGATCCGAGCTCCGAATGCTGAAAATGTCCCAGATTCAGAAAGTTCTAATATAAGGTATTTAATAAAAGAATAAGGATCACAAAGCATATTTACTGTCCCAGCCGGGTGCACTCGCACTTCAACGAGTCCACAGGCCAATAAGCAGCTAAATGGAAATTAATTGACTGTCTATCGTATTCACGCAAGAGGACATATGTGCTTGCACCTCACACATTCTACAGTATTTAGGGCACCGTTCAACTGGGCTTAGAGCCGCTCACCGGTTAGAATTAAATCACACGCATCGATCTATTCCAATTTCACAGCATGCTATTGGCTAACCCCTACAGGAGGAAGGCTAATCTTATCTACTACACAACAATGCTACTCCCACTAGCATACTTCACATACAGTCCTTCACAATAAGATGAGTTACAAAATAAAATGTCTGCTTACGTTTAAAACAGCTGGTTAAAACAGTTGTTTCTTTAGACGGTCTCTAGTAGAAACTCCCATTCTCACTACGCCCTCCAAAATCAATACATTTCATACATACTCGCAAAATGCCACAGTTATAATAAGCATATCAATAAATCAAACATTTTATTACAGACTCAAGGTAAATCATCTTACAGTAAGTAGTAGTTACAAGAATAATACAGTGATCATACATTCAGTGACAGTGACTGTTTTCATAATACATTCTTCAGAATATCCTTCATAATATCCTTTATTGATTATCATAGCTTTATTATGTATGCATTTCAATGCATAGACTTTCTTATGTTCATGTGCAAGTATATATCAAAACCATTACAACTCTACAGTCTTTATCATGGGAGCTGCTTACAAGAAAGCAGGAAAAGAAAAATGCCAGCTCTTTAACCCTTTAAGTCCCCCAATTGGGGGACTTTTTGGACATTGTGGTTAAACTGTCTAAACACTATGATAGACATGAGCAGATATCTTGATGTTGTACATCAAATTAAGGGGGGAATCTGTCACATGTTCAGTCACGCCCACGCCGTCAGTCCAACTCCCCTCGCATGTTCACTCACCTGCCTCTCATCACTCCCATCTATTCAGTCTCGCTCCCTTCACTTGGTCCTTATGTCTGTCTCACCTGCTGCCCATTCCCTCATTAATCCCTCACTACTTAGGTCCCCTCACTTGCACTTGTCCTCCGCCAGATTGTCTTCTGTTTTCCGACCAAGCCCGCCAGTCTTCCATATTCCCTATTTCTGCCTGTTTTGTTCCTGCCTGTGCTTTGAGTAAAAGGCCATTATTTGCAGATCTGTCTCCTGAGTCGTGTTTTGGGGGTTCCTGGTTATCGCCCGTGACACAGACTCTGGCTAGAGTTCCGTTTTAATAAACACATTGCATTGGAGACTTCAATGTTGCTGTTTTAAAAATACTGTTTGTTCAGTTGTTGTTTTTTACAAAGCAACCTGTGATTAATTAACATAAGCACCTTTTTTATAGAAATTGGAGAAATGATTTACACACTCACATTTTATGCAGAGGCGTACTTATGTTTTAGCTGACACACAAGAAGATACTCTCAAAGGCACAACGGAGGCATTTTCCAATGTGATCCAATAAAAGTGTTTTTGAAAAATAAAAGTCTCTCTCTCTTTTAGAGCTGCAGGTACGTCCACTCAGACGACCCCGTGGGCCCTGTAGCAGAGTACAAGCTGTGTATCGGTGCGGTTGCTGTTAGGTGTGGTCCATAGTGTGCTATTTGTTGTACGGTTCATCTTAATGTACATATTGGTACTGTGAGTACTGTCACTTCTTCACTTTGAGGAAGTAGTTTTCAACTTGTTTTGCCTTTGGTTAATAAAACCACCATATGTGTATCCCTTCGTTGCTAGTGGGCTATTTTTCCTCGGGTAACGCTACATTCATTGTTACTCCCCACCTCCCCTAGGCTTCAGTGGGGGAACATAACACCCCCACAACCCCAAACAGCAACCGCTGAATCCAAATTGGCAAACTCTGGACTGGCAGACTGTTTTATGTATTCTGATGTTGACTGGAGTGCCCAGACTAGCACCGGAGTGTAAGACTGCATTTCGGAGGTAAATGTGACAGGCTTTCCAACTAAATTCCTCCATTGTAAACAGCAACCAAAAATATGAAACGGTGAGCAGTCAGCAAACAGTCACCATGCAAACATTACTGCATTCATCCAAAATAAGAGATGCCCACCAGTCACCATCATGTAACACAACATGTAATGCCTGCTAAGTTGATGTATAAGTGTGACATCACTGGCATTACAGAAGAAAATATATTTCCATTGGTCAGTGCGGTGAAAACAGAAAAGCAATTATATTTTTCCCTCCATCTAGGAGACCAGCAGAGTTGCTCAGGTATGGAACTTGAACTTATCAAACTTACTTGGCATACAACATGATTGGAGGCTTATCAGTAATTGTGGTCAGACGTTGATAGTGTACCAACCGTATCTCTGTGGGTGTGTGTCTGTTTGTCTGGACGCTGCAGCCTCCATTTTTCACCACAGCTTCTTCTGGGCTAGTGGAGATTTATATTTTGGATGACAGACACTGTCCAGTCAATAACTGGAAACACCTAGCAATCTGAAGAGGCTAACAGAAGTCTCATAATTCACAGTATGCTGTGTGTTTGAGAGTATCGCTCAGAGTGCGACAGTTATGGACCTAAATAACTACCAGCTGCCCAGCTAACTGTGTGTGTGTGTGTGTGTGTATTTCATAAATTAAGGTATTTCATCCAAGCTCTCTGTTTACACAATATCTAAAAACAATAGAAGAGAATAATATGAAAATTGCACATTAATACAATATTTAATAGAAGTTAATATTACATATTTTACATTGTAAAGTAACTTGTGTTTTATCCAAACACACAATAGTATTAGGGCTTATTTTTATTTTACACTTTGGAATCCAATCGTGTTTATGATCATATTGTGTGTTTTTTAATGAGATTTTATAAGATTCTGTCGTTTGAAAAGTGGAGCTGATTGTAATTAAATTTAACAATTAGTTATCGAAGATTTTGTTTTTCAGGTATGACGACATTTGAGTTGGGTTGTACGCTTTGGATAAAAGCGTCTGCTAAATGACATGTAATGTAATGTATGGATTCCAACTATATTACCTCGTCTAATAGCATCCTACCTTATCATTACCAGGATCAGTCAACCCATTAAGCTGCTTAAGAAGTCTCAGCTGCTCTTTAACAGTTACCTCACCAATGTGTGTCATATTTATGGAGATGAGAGGATATATGGGAGAGACAACAAGTAAACAGCATATTCCGCATATTTGTGGTATGCATCATTTGAGATGCAGCCCATCTATCAGAAATAAAAGTGAATTGACATAGAATAGATAAGTGTGTTTTTAAATGTTTTGAACATCGTGATGGAAGTAATGATGGACATCTTTTATGTCTCGTAAGTTGTTGAAGCATTTTTGGGGTTCATACCATTTATTACACAGATATGGTTCCTGACTCCTGTCGATACGGCACATTTGTAGCATTATTTATCCCCTTCCTGGCATGTTTGGCTACCAATGCTCGTTTTGATACCAATATCTTCACCCTGGCTTTTAATCTGAGTTTACAGCTTCTGAAAGAGACTAATGTCAGCCAGAATGGCTGGCGGTCAAAGTTAATCAGCTGATTATCAGAGCTGACAAGAGCGGGCACATTGCAAAGACGATATTTATTTTCTATCTTTTCTTTTTTTGGTGTCAAATCTTTTACATATCTTTCTTTATTTGTTCTCTATATATCCCAACCCATCTTTCACTGTTTTCTCATCTCTTCCACTTTGCCTGACATGTGCCGAAGGGTTCAGGTCAGTTTCTAACCTCCTGTTAGTCCAGCCATCCTCGGCTTCACATGAAATGATTGAGTTCACTTTGCACTTCTTACTGAAGTGAGGAGGTTGGAGAAATATGGCCTTTTATTGTGGTTCCGGGCAAGATCTCAGAAACTGTACAGTTGTGTGGCTATTCCTGTTCTGTTGTAACAGTCTTGTTTTTCAAATGGCTGAGAAGAAATCCGGGAAGGACGTCATCACTGAGGTTTTGTTGGATGTCAATCAAACTGCACACTCATGGCTCGCCATCTTTGCTACGTTACAGCCAACAAGGAAAGTCACCTCAGAGTCAGAGTAGAATACAACATACAGCTACACAGTCATATGTCATGAGCTAATAGGCTGAAATACAAAGGTTTGTTTCTAAGATAGATAGACATTCAATCCAACTCAGTCTCAAAATAACTAATCGAGTTTTGATTTCATGCTTGACACGAACAGAGGTCTCCTGTGTAAACGTCCTGTGTTTGTTTGACCCGTCCAGCCTCGCTTCTCACCCATCGCACACTTGATTCCACAGAGAGCCACTGGCAAAGCCAGGCATGCTAATGCTGCTGCAGTATTTACAGCTCTCTGGTTAAATACTGTAGAATAAAGCTCAAGACCCTATAGCTGCAGGAAATTTCCAATTCTCCCTTTTGATATCTCAAGAGTGTCATGCCATTTGAACAAGTTTGGGTTAGTTATTTTCCAATCAAGTATTAATTTCCACCTATTAGCAGATTTCTGGAGAGTTAAGAGGCTAAAGATATGCTTGTCAGGATCTATCCTCGTGAGTGATACGGTGTGTGTGTGTGGGGGGGGGGTGCACGCATGTGTGTGTGTGTGCATGCAGGCGGCTTTGACTATACATGTGCATGTCTGTTCTTCGGTAAACTGTAATCCTTAAATTAGATTTTGTGCAGCCCCCCCCCCCCCCACACACACACACACACACAATAATAGCCCCAGATTCTCTCCTTGTGCGAGCCCTCTTCTGTCTCGCTCTGTTCAGAGGCCGTTGGTTACGGACAACAGCGTTGGTGCCCATTTCGAATTACTCGAGGGAAATTCAGAACGTCTGGGCAACCAAAACCGCATCGACTCGACTGAATTGTTGCAAACATCCGTGGAGGTTAATAACAGTCCCCTCCAAGGGCAGACATGTCACATGTGAGCATCATGTTGGGCTTTTATGTTATTTTTCTAGATGGCTTAGACACCCCGACTGCACATCCATGGTACCACAGTGCATGTGGGATTTATTAAATCTGATCCAATATTGAATCATGCATGAATATGTATACTTGACAGTTGACTCATTAGAAACAGATTTATGGTCTACTGTATTCTGGCATCTAGGGGGTAAAGACATTCATTTGTTCGCTTGTGCCACATGACAACTTTCCTACCGAGCAGTCAGACCCATATGCACAATTAGTCTTTATTTGAATGATGCTGACGCTTTCTCTGACTCAGAAAGAGAGACTACAGGGGAATTAGATTATAAACATGTTCAAAGTCTTCCCACTTCATAGTGCCGGTTTCTCTGAAATGAGCGTAGAGTCTTGCAGGCTTAAATTCTACTTTACTCCACCTCGCAATATTACAGGTTTGATGTTCAGCGTCTCCATAAAATACAACGTTTTAAAACTTAAATCCGGTGTTATCAGCTCCCTAAAGCCCTCTCAGTATGCAAGAAGAACACAAGCAAAGCAGCGTATGCCTGGGAGCACGAGAACAAACATCCCCTGTTGTATGTCAAACCTCAATTTGCTGTGCTTGTGTGTACTGTGAATTACACTCAAAATGTGTGGAGGTCAAATATAAATATATTTAGATAAGAATGTTCTTGATTGCATGAACAAAAACATTATTGACATTGCAGCTTCTGTTCTTTTTAAATTCCTCTCCCACAACCTCTTGCTGCAGATACTGTATGTTTAAGTTTGTGGTTGCGTTTCAATTCAATAAATAAAATTTTATTTTTATTGCCCAAAATCCCAAATCACATCTTTTTCTCAGAGGGCTTTACAATCTGTACACCTTACAACATCAGAGGTGATGATCTGTTGGTTTGAAATCTGATGAAAGATAATAGGGTTACGGTATTAAGGTAAAAAATAAATTAGTTTTCAACATTTTAAATACAGACATGTGGTATTACTTTCATTCACCTTGATGTTGCCTCACCAGTTAATTGCTTTTCCAATTCTTTGTGCGCCAACTTTTGGCTCACACAGTTGTTTTTAATCTCTGTCACAGTCTGGATAATTTGCATATGCAGGTCTTTTTTCACATTTAGTCTCAGACTCCTCTGGGTAAAGTAGATGGTGATATAAACAACCCAGTCATCGGAAAAAATGTTGGCGTACGTTTCTGCAAACCACATGAGAGGCTGAATGTCTGAATGACGTTACTGAATAGAAAAATAAGGCATTCATATCAATGTCTCAGATTACCCTTGCAGAACCACAGAATATCACATGGTTAACATTGTGAAATTAAAAGTTAGGTTCACGCAATACAACTATTCACGGTTAGAAGAAACTTCACGGTCGGGGTTTAAATAATAATGTAATAATGTAACGTAACAACTGCAACTATGTAATGACGCGTCAATATTTACTTTTGGTTTCCCCCATATCAGGAACAGCGGTGTGTTCAGTGCAGGTCTTGTCTGTTTGACCCATCACAACTTCCTTTAACCCTCCTGTTACCGAGGGTCAATTTGACCCCATTCAATGTTTAACCCTCCTGTTACCTTTAGGATCAATTTGACCCCATTCAATGTTTAATGTCGGTGTTCTTTCGGGTCAATTTGACCCCAGGCTGTTTTTCACTGTGTCAAACATATAAGAAATATCAACTTTTTTTATATATTTAAAGGGCTATTTAGGTAGTCAACAAACAAACATAAAGTACCTCACACTTAAACTTGGAAAACTATATTAATTCTACTAATTTTCTGGAGGTTTTAATTGCTGGGGTCAAATTGACCCCAAGGGTAAAATATGTCAGTAAATATAAAGGTAACAGGAGGGTTAAACATTGAATGGGGTCAAATTGACCCTAAGGTAACATGAGGGTTAAAACCTATAAACTTGCTTATCTTACTCGTTATTATTCAACATAACTTATGGCTGCTTGTTCAAAAACATGCACGTTTAACATGGCCATCGTTTGCAGAAGCGTAACTAATTTTGGCCTTGCAACCAGTGAACATACCGACGTCATATACGGCTCTCACAGCGACCTGTATATCACACTTGGCCACACTTGAATGCATACCATGCGTTATGGTCTGTTTCACACTAAAGGACCATCATTGACTCAATAAGCATCATCATGCTGTATTAAAGAAGACATGAACCGTAAACTCTTGTTTTTAATGTTTACTGAGGTACTAAATCAAGTGCGAAGTAAAGTTATTTGATGTCTATATAATTGTATAGTTGCCCTCTGACGGCCTGGAGAAATAATGCAAGTTTAAGACACTGGCTTCAATTTAAGTGTGATTAAATACAAAGAAAAAGAACACTTGTAGTTTAAAAATGGCCTGCTCATTTTTCAGTGTGATATCCCCTTATTTTGATGTTGTATTTGCATTTATTCAATACACAAATCCTTTTTAAAAAATGACAAAAGATTAGCATGGTGATCTCGAACATGAGTTGGTGCAAAGCTTCTCTCGACTGCGTACCGAGGTTAATCGGATGATGGCATTGTTATGGATTAGCAGCCAAGGAGTCGCCATTCAAATTGTGTTTACTCAGTGGTTTAATTTAGAGTGAGGTACTTATTTAATTATCATCTTGTACACATGTCCCTCTGCTTTTGGGCTGGTAACCGCTCGAGGACATCAGGCATGGACAGTGGTGTGGCTCCGTCTGTTAAATGAGAAAGTTAGTCCTCAGTTGTTGATCCTTCCAGTAGTTTAAAAATGAAGTTCAAGTCTCTCATAAATAAAACAGATGCACAGTCTCAAATATGTTGTATTCCTGTGTTTGCCACTTAGGCTTGTGTCCAGTTTCAAAGGCTGATGTGTTTTAAATTGAATTATTCTTCCAACTTTCCAGAATGTCTCTGAAGTTTCAAAACAATGGCTCTGTTCTCATTAAGAACTGCATGTTTGGGTGAATAGAATGCCAATGAGTTATCAGTTTTATTTTCACTGTCCCTCCTTCCTGCCTGTATCACTTATCAAGAGGACATGTGTGGTGAAGAATGACAAATGTAGGAGGACCCCCATGAGAACTGGGAGGTGTGCCACAAGTGGGTGGCAAAACAATTACACATTTTAGTGAGATTCTTCCACATTTATTTGTCTTACTATCCCTCCCTCTACTGAATTAATTCCCTTTGTCCATTTTCTATTTATTTCTGCCTTTGCCATTTTGTTTCAGGCAAAATGAATAAAATGTGAGAGACAGCTGAAAGGTTGATCATGGTCCAGGAACAAGGGGTGATACCAAAGAGGAATACATGTGATCAACAGGGTCACTGGGGATCTTGAGAAAGATATTTAGTGTCTTTTCTTCTTCCTTTTGAGAAATATTTTTGGACAGATATGTCATCTAATATTAGTTTGTTGCAAATGTATCCATATTGGCATATATGAGCCAAGAAGCAATAAACAATTGTAGGTCAGAAATGTATAATTGTGTTCTTAATTTCAGATCATTTTGAAAACAATGTTGCCATATCTGTTTGTCCAGACTAAAATATTGCAACATTTCCCATATGGATTGGCAAACCTGTGTTACAGACATGTTTCATTCCCATTCTGTATCCTAAAGATATTGGTGAGCTCGACACTTTGAAATGTCTCAACTGGTGAGACTACCATGATATGTGGCGCAGACAGTCACATCCCCTCAAAATGAATCGAAGTCACGTTAATATTCCCTGGACTTCGTCTTTAGTGCTAATGTAGTGTAAAATGTAGCCTGCTAACGTGCTACAATGAGATGGTAAATATAGTCAATATAAGAAGAAGGTCACAATTGTTTAAAAGGACAAATGTAGAATTAATATATTTTCTATGTTATGTGAAAATTAAAAGATAACATGTATATATTGTATACAATTTTAAATATATATATATATATATATATATATATCAATATTGTTGCTCACAGCTGACACCTACAGACTATAGAGAATGATCAGAAATTATACAGTGACTTAAATTCATTTCTTTTTAAAGGAAGGGAAGCTAGATATGGATTAGAATCTTGAAGGAATATTACAGTGTAATCCTCGCCAAGGGGTGAAAGCAGAAAGATGGATGAAAACCAAAATCAGCTTCTCATCCCTCCCAGGTCATCAAAGTATGACTTTGGGTGTAGTTTAGTGCCAAGGTGACCACATGTGACAGTGACACAGGTGCCTCAGCAGACTGCACTGAGACTGAACTGCAGCTTGTTTGACATTGCACAGAAAGCTCAGGGCGTGATCCAGAGCCTGAAGACAATAAAAGCCAGATGGGGTTTCAGAGCGAGGTCACCTCGGTTTCAATCAGCATCACACACCGAAAGTAACCAATTGCAATTTCAGTAATTAGCGTTGGTTAAACCTCAGCTTTTACTACACTTGAACATGTTTGACATCGGAGAGTTTTTATGCAATACCGCCATCTAGAGTTCAAATCCTCCTTCTTATTTGTTCCCCTCATTTCAATCTGAATTGGTCTTCACTGAATGACCAAGCTAAGAAACGTGACCCTCTATGGACCTTTTTTACTTCCTTCTCAGGGCTCACATGGCCGGGATTGGTAATGCTTCTAGGAGTCGATGAGGTTCAGCTGCTGTGAACCCACCGTGTCGCTGTCAGTCAGTCTTGAATGCCAGAGGAGACTTGAGTGGCAGTTCCTGGCTTCCTGTAATCATTTGCCTCCCTCAACTGAAAATGAGAAACGGTGCTCAAAGCTGCTGATTTCACCTAGAGCAGCCAAACCATGGCTTCATTTGGTCCACATGCAGCATCATGTTTGTGTTTGTCAAATATTAGTGTGTATTACAGTTATATAGAGAGAGAGATATAGATATCTTCCTTTCGTTAAACATTATCCTTCATGTTCGGCTGCTATTTGTCTTTTAAAGCTTTATAAAATCCATTTAGATAAATAACCAGATCTATTCATGGTGAGCTCAGATGGAAGGGAGGTTATTCTGCAGTGTCCCTTCATTGTCACCCTGAAACAAAAATTAAAGCAATGAAACGTCTGCATTTTTCTTCTTATGAGCTATTTACATAAATGGTGTGGCAGCTTGTTATGAAAGGTATTGCAATTGGGGGAGCCAGATTGCCGGAGAGAAAACGCTTCAGTCACAAAGCCAAAAGAAGCTTCTAGAATTTCTCTCTTCCAAATATGGGCAGCTTCTACAGTAGAATGCCAAAACACTTCAAAAGTATGACATCAGTGATAATAATAGCGACACTGCTGTATGTGTCAATATATATATTGTATTAGACATATACATTTTGTTATACAGTATAGGTCAGCAATACGATTGGGATTATTTATCCATGTTGATAAGGTTTTGTATTATTTCAATTCAGTTTATTTTATTTTGTATAGCCCAACATTACAAATTTGCCTCAGAGGGCTTTACAATCTGTACACATATGACATCCCTGTCCCAGGACCTCACATCAGATCAGGAACAACTCCCAAGAAATAGAAAACCATTTCACAGGGAAAAGGGAAGAAACCTTCAGGAGAGCAACAGAGGAGGATCTCTCTCCCAGGATGGAGAGAAGAATAGATGTCATGTGTACAGAAGGAATCATTACAGAGTTCACATTCAATGAATATGACAGTGTATGAATAGTTGGTAGTAGGCATGGACCACGATCCAGACCTCCATGATCCATCAGGCAGATGGAGGTAGAGAGGAGGAGTGGGCGGAGCATCAGCAGGGCCATGGCATCAGACCCAGCCAGGTCCAATGGACCCTATGAGACGTGAAGTCACAAGGACTCCGGAGAGGAAGCAGAGTTAATAATGTGCAATGGAGAGATGAACATTCATCCATAAGGAGAGAGAGAAGAGGAGAGAGGTGCTCAGTGTATCCTAAACGTCCCCCAGCAGCCTATAAGCCAATAGCAGCATCTCTAGGGGCTGGACCAGGTGAACCTGATTCAGCCCGAACTATAAGACTATCAAAGAGGAAAGTCTTCAGTCTACTCTTAACTGAGGTGACTGTGTCTGCCTCCCAGACTGAAGGTGGAAGCTGGTTCCATAAAAGAGGAGCTTGATAACTGAAGGCTCTGGATCCCATCCTACTTTTTAAGACTCCAGGAACCACAAGTAGCCCCGCATTTAGTGAGCACAGCTCTCTAGTGGGGCAATATGGTACTACAAGCTCTTAAGATATCATGGGGCATCACGAATAAAGGCTTTGTAGGTGAGGAGAAGAATTGTAAATGTGATTCTTGATTTTCCAGGGAGCCAGTGCAGAGCAGCTAGTGCAGGAGTGATGTGATCTCTTTTCTTAGTGTTAGTGAGAACACGAGCTGCAGCATTCTGGATCAACGGGAGGGACATAAGAGACGTATTAGAGCAGCCCGATAATAAGGAGTTGCAGTAATCTAGTCTCGAAGTGTGAACCAGTTGTTCTACATCTTTTTAAGACAAGATGTGTATGATTAAGTGATTATTTAGTCTATAAAGATGGTATCCAATTGCTAAAACAACACCACAACCAGTGGAATAGACAGAGAGAGTTAATTTAATCCAAAGCAGGGAGCCATTAACAGCCCCCATCTTTTTCTGACATCATCTTAATACCTACCCTCCAGCATGGCTGAGAGACTCGGGTCGACGTAACATTCTCCTCATCTATTTATCCGAACACAGCATATTGGGTTAGATTTGATCATTTAACTTGTATAGAATAATTTTAAATTCGCATCACGTTCTGATAGAGTAAATACGGAAACCTTGTGAGGTGGCCTTGCTTTTGTAATCTCGACTGTACGTCTCCCTGAACAGGAAATGAGTAATGACTAGACCGTAGCCTTTTTGCTGTGCATATTTCTTGGGCTGCTCGTCGGAGGAGGTTATCTAACGTCAGAAACATTTGGAATAAGTAAAAGTAGGCTCGTATTCTGTAGTCCTCTTTCAAGCTGAGAAGACTTTTCTGTCTCAGATTTTAACGGATCTTAAAATGGTTGAAAGAGTAGCAATGATTTATTTTCATCTCCAAGAGGTCTTCAGTAGAGGTGAGAGGAATCGTGAGGAGACTGGAAAAAGTGGAGAGAGAATCGCTTCACAGTCGTTGGAGGAAATGTCTGAGGTGATGGAACTGGCCGAAAGGAAACAGATATGAAACTGGAGTTACTGTTATTTAAAATGTCTTGGATCCAAAACGTGTGTCTGCTTGTGTGTCTACACAACCTCGATTTCCCACATGTCAGTGATTATGTGCCCAGCCGTGCTCACAATTTAATCCACAAAACACACAATAACGAGAGGGACAGAAGTTAATGAACAGTGTTGTGCTCCACTGAAGGACTCCCAAGGGCCTGTTG
Source organism: Pseudoliparis swirei (assembly GCF_029220125.1). Classification (NCBI taxonomy): domain Eukaryota; kingdom Metazoa; phylum Chordata; class Actinopteri; order Perciformes; family Liparidae; genus Pseudoliparis; species Pseudoliparis swirei. The sequence continues at coordinate 9,712,365 of NC_079402.1, read as the reverse complement.
AGCATTAACAGCAATCAAAGAGGGGTTTGCGTATATCAAGTGAATGGATGTGTGGTGAAATAACATGGCATAAAGTAGAGAATGAAGTTTCAATCCAACTAATAATACAGCACCCCGCTTTCAGGCAATATTCAGTTTGATGACTGGACTGCAAGATATGGAAGTAAATGTACTTAGTATTGACAATTAATTAATTGGCTTGCACACTAATGTTAGCCACTGGTCACCCTAAGAATGAACTGATCTTGTGTTTGGCATTTTGGCTGTTGCCATCTTGGTTCGTGGCTCACGCCATCTTGTTTCTTTGGAACCAGAAGTGACACGAGAGGGTGGAGCTTAGAGTAATGCAACGCCAAATCAGACATTTTTAGGCGGCCAAATTCTTCAAATTTAATTCAACAACTGACCATACACGATGAAAGGGTAACAGTTCTGAGATGGAAACGCAGTGTGGCAATTAACAAATATGTCACAAGATAGCGGTTCAATCCTAATAGACTTCTAATCCGCCCTCTGGACAGAAAGTCAATCAGATGTGTTTTTCACCTCCAAATATCAATACATTACAGACAACATTGTCACTGCAGCTGTTTGCATTAGCTTTGTGCAGATGACGCACAAAGCTGGTGCTTTACGTGCATATTTTCAGAGAGTATGCATTTAATAGCTTGGTTGATTCCCACAAATGTGCAGCTGCTGGTGGTGGTTTAAAACGGTCAATCATTTACATTTTCATAATTTATTCTTCATTCAAATAATTGTCCCGCACTTGGTCTTCTGTCTTTCTTTCCTGTGGATGAAGAAGTGACAATAAAAGTGTTGTTCCGTGCTTTCTTTTTGTTGTGCTCTGACATTTCAGGATCAGACTGAGATGCATCCGTCACAAAGGAAATGGATATATTCACTTCTGCATCCATAATGCACTGCAGCTGGAAAAGGTCATGTTGGGGAGCATGACATGCTTTATTGCTCCTTGGTCTGGGCAGGTTTGCTGTGAGACGCTGGAGGTCATTTTGGGAAATATAGGAAGTCCATAACTGAGGCGGATTTGCTGGATAAAACATTGTCTATATTACACCACCTTATCACAATCAACTCTGGATTACGCTGGACATCCTTGATTAATGATATTAACCTATTTACAGTAAAGCCTCGCTGCAGGTTGTGCCATTCGATCGGCCCACTGCGAATCGCCTTGTCAGTGTTGCATAACGCTGTTCTCCACCCGCTGAGCACTACACACTTATATCACATCCAGCTTTTAATCATCAAAGTGAAAACACAATTAAGCTGGACTGCACGGAGCGTAAACCACTCCTGATGCCTGGCTAATTAGGTGATCCGGGTGCTGAGGCTCACATTCACCCCACAGTTAACTCATGGCCAAAATCACCACATATGTCCTCTGATGGCATTTTAATATGCAATGGAATTGTGAAAAGGGGACGGGGGGGTGGCAAGTGCCAGACAAAGGGGCAGCGGAGGTGGGACCATGTTAAATTGTGTATGTGTGTGTTTGTGTATATGTGTGTGTGGGTGTGTGTGCGTGTGTGTGTGTGTGGGGGGGGCTTAGCGCTGCCTAAGTCTATTGTGATTAGTTCAAAGAAATACAAACAAGCAAAAGCGCCCCACCCTCCTATTATGGAATGATAATGTGTGGAGCCAGACCTGATGTAGCGCTGTGGAGATCTAGAAGACTTCCACTTATATTATCCCATAAATACTACATTATAATTTCAGGTTGTAGCCACCTTATGCATGTATTTTATTTCTATTCATCTCCACTTTTGAAGAATAAGACAGAGAGGTGGCCTGGAGCATGGCACAGCTGGACTCTCACCCTCCAGCTGCTTCATTAGGGGCTCATCATCAGCGATGAAGCAAAACTGCTCCCCAGAGGCCCGTCTACTCCTGGGTGTACCAGTCCGCGAAATCACTGCAAAGTGCTGCTGAGCTTGCCAGCAAGCATACATTATTGATTTACATTGAACACTATTAACAAGAAAGAGTGTGTGCCTGTGCTGCTCCAGCAGTCGATCATGGCATCAACATTGTCAAGTTGGGGTTACATTTCCTCTTGGGCTACTGTTGGATGTTTAGCACCTGGTTTCCTTCTTTTATTTCATTGATAACAGTTTAAAAATGTTAAACTCTCTCACACATATAAAGACTGATTACATGGTTAACAATATATGCAAACAAACTATAATGTGCTTGTACAATTTTAAATTCAAGTGTAAATTAGATGTGTTGGAATGATGTGTCGCCACAAAGGAAACCAAATCACTTCGTCCGTCTCCTTGTTGAATGTCCTGTGTTTGTTTGACCCATTCATGCATGGGCCTCCTCTTCCTCCAGTCGGGCAGTCAGCGGGCCGATCGCTGTTCAAAGAGAACAAAGATGGCAGACAGCAGTGTGTGCTGTCGATACACTCACTGTGGGCTCTGAACGTTTTCGGAGAGGCACACTGATCGGCTATTGATTTCAGTGGGCAATGTGTGCTTGTGATTTGAGGAGACTATTACCCATGAAGTCCAGTAGAGGGCGGAGCCTGTGTAATTCAGAAGAGTACAGATATACGTTTCAGTTCCCTGCGAGAACTGAATCGAAATAGCCTAAAATTAAACCAATATTACTGAATATACAATTACTGAATTTCTTTTCCTTTCATCAAGAGTTTTAATTTTTGAGAAATGTATTGATAAGAACTGGAATTGTGCTTATATGCATATATTCTACTACATAATAGTGTGGTATAAAATGTTGCACTACTTACAAATTCTAAAAATAAAGTGTTAATGTATTGTGCTCGTACCCTTCATCAATATACTCTATTTTGCTGTGTTGTGCATGCAAATGAACACGTATAATATCAATTATTTGACGTTATGCAAAATCATGGTGTTATATTGTGACCTTTTTTTTGTTCAACATCTAAATCCCCTTATTTCATTAGATTGGGGAGATGCAAAGGCCTCAGATTTATGGAGTGAACACTCCTTTTATGTTAGCTTCATCTATCTCGATGAGAACTTCATCTGCCTTTTCCCAGTCTCAGCTTTCCTAGATGGTCCAACCGCTCTGCTGACTGAACTAATTCAGATGGACACTACTGGAGATTGTCCCTCCAAGCCTTGCATTACAATAGCATGTTACAACATCTTAAACTCTGGCCCTAATATCCTGCAGAGGCATATTGTCTTGGACAAGAATACTGGCAGTGAGACCGGCCCGGTACATCTGTTTCTTTTCTTTCACGTTTGTCTTAGTTACGGTCGGACACTGGACCATAACTACTTTTTTCGATAATTCTACTGTGGCTTTTGTTCACTTTGTCGTGAGTATCGGTGAGACACAGCAAAACAATGAGGTCCGCCGTCTACTCGCGTGCTCAGCTGATCGCGCTGTGCAGGCCGCAGCTTCTGCCTGGAGACAGACCTGTGATCCCTGAGCGGAGGAGGGGCTCGCGGTTGCAGATCGGGTGTCAAGCGGAGGGCCAACGAGGAAACCTACAAAACCCGACGTCGATCATAAAACGGAACGTGGAGGTCCCGAATATAAGAGACGCGAGCTCGGCGCTGGTAACTTCGAGAGGATCTTCCAGCCTCTCCGTGCGCTTCACTGAGCGTGGCTGCACGCGACTATCCCGGATCACAGCGCCTTGCCCGGCTTCAGGACTGTTCGGCGGTAAGAAGAGGGGGGGCGGGATCGCTGTTTATGTGAATGAACGGTGGTGCCACCCGGACCATGTGTGCGTGAAGGAGCGCTTCTGTAGCCCGAACATTGAACTGTATTGTGGTTGTCGTGTACGTACGCCATCAGCTGACGCTGAGGAAGCTGTGGACACCATCCACTCCACTGTGTCTGCTCTGCTGAATCATCAGCCTGGAGCATTCATGACTATCACTGGTGACTTTAACCACACCACATTGGAAAAAGCTCTGCCAACCTTCCATCAATACATAGACTGCCCAACAAGGAACAATAAAACTCTGGACTTGCTGTATGCTAATACTAAGGGGACGACAGCGCCACTGCCCCTCCCCCTCGGCAGGTCTGATCATGACCTGGTCCGGCTGACACCCAGGTATGTTCCTCTGGTGAAGAGGCTGCGGTGACCACCAGGACTGTGAGGAGGTGGTCTCGGAGGCTAACGACGTCTACAGGACTGCTTGAGTCAACGGACTGATGTGTGTTGTGCGGACCCGCACGGGAGGACATCAACAGTATGACCGACTGCATCACAGAATACATCAAGTTCTGTGAACACACCACCATCCCATCACGATCACCAGGGACCTGAGCGCTTTCTTAACATGAAAGCTGCTTTCAGGTCTGGTGACAGGATGAGCTGAGGAGAGCCAGCAAACCCAAAGGTGAAGCTTCAGGCAGCAAGGACTGTAGGCCCAACCTAAAGGAAGCTCTCAGGGAGGCAGGACTCGTACAGGAGGAAGCTGGAGGCCAAACTCCAGCTGAACAACACAAGGGAGGTGTGGTCAGGGCACGAGCTGAACTGTTTTTCAATAGGTTCAGTTCACAGCCCTCCACCCTCTCCCACACATCACACCTCCCAAACACCTCCTCCCCTCTGTCCCCTGACCAGGTGAGAAGACAGCTGGAGAAACTACACCAGCGCAGAGCTGAAGGTCCTGATGGCATCAGCCCCAGGGTCCGCCACCCAGCTGTCTGGTTCAACCTCAGCCTGAGGCTGGGGAAGTCCCGTGCTGTGGAGACGTCGTGCCTGGTCCCTGTCCCAAAGAAGTCAGCACCATCTGGCCTCAACGACTACCGACCGGTCGCCTCACCTCCCATGTGATGAAGGTGCTGGAGAGGCTGGTCTTGACCCACCTCGAGCCGCAGGTGACATCATCATTGGACTCTCTGCAATTTGCTTACCAGCCTCATGTGGGAGGGGCGGCGCCATCATCTACCTGCTGCAACGAGCTCAGTCGCACCTGGATGGAACTCACTTTGACTTCTCCAGTGCATTTAACACCATCCAGCCACTGCTGCTGAGTGAAAGCTGAGGTGGGTGTGTGACGCGCGTCCACCATCTCCTGGATCACTGACTACCTCACAGGCAGACCACAGTTTGTCAGAATGGGCGTGTGCTGTCTGGAACGGTGGTCAGTGATGTGGAGCCCCACAGGGAACTGTTCTGTCTCCTTCCTCTTCACCCTGTACACCAGTGACTTCCAGTACAACACGGAGTCATGCCATCTGCAGAAGTACTCTGATGACTCTGCAGTGGTGGGATGGACGGGAGGAGGAGTACAGGGCAGTGGTGAGTGACTTTGTAAAGTGGGCGATGAGAACCACCTGCGGCTGAACCTGGCCAAGACCAGAGAGATGGTGGTGGACTTCAGGAGGTGAGTGTCCTGGGGGACATGGTGGAGGAGTACAAGTACCTGGGCGCTCCATCGACAGCCGACTGAACTGGAAGGCCAACATCAACGCTGTTTACAAGAAGGGGATGAGTCGACTCTTTGATCCTTCAACGTGTGCAGCAAGATGCTGGAGTTATTCTACCAGTCGGTTGTCGCCAGTGTGCTGCACTTTGCCATTGTCTGCTGGGGAGCAGATCGAGCCGGTGACACCAGCCGTCTTAACAAACTGGTTAGGAAGGCTGGCTCCATCATGGCTGCCAGCTGGAGCACCTGGAACAGGTGGTGGAGAGGAGGTCGTTGAAGAAACTGGTGTCCATATTGGACAACCGGACCCTCTCCACCACCTCCTACAGGGACAGAGGAGTACTTTCTCGTCTCAGATCTCCTCACGCTCCGCTGCCACAAGGAGATACAGAGAACATCTGCCGGCGGCTATGAGGCTCTACAACAGTTCATCTCTTGCCAGATCACTAACCCTTCTTATATTTTGTGTTTTGTTTTTATTCTTGTGTGTTGCTGCTACTGACTCGACAAATTTCCCCTTGGGGATTAATAAAGTATATATCTATCTATCTATCTATCTATCTAGACTGAACAGACTGTTAATTAGTAATTTTCAGATCATTGTTGGCTGGAGGACTCCGGCCCAAAACAGCAGAATTATCTATCTAGAGCAGTGCAGGTGCCTGTGCAGGGATTGTATGGTATAGTGGCCAACCATGTAAAACTCACTTTAATTTATAAATAGTAAAATAACCTTGTAATATGTGTTGTTTTAAAACATAAGCATTCCAAAAAATCTATATCATTTCCATTGCTGACTTAGAAAACAAGGAGTAAACCTTCTCTGGCGGGTACGGTAAAATAGACTTTCTCTGCCTGTTGAAATGGTCCAACATGTTTGTTGTCAAGTTGGTTATTCCTCATATGTGGATACTTGTAGAAAACCTAACTAACTAAATTGGATTATGATGATTGTGCTGATTCAGGTATCGATTGTCACAATATTACTTTAAGGCCAGAGATAAAAGAGAAAAAGCAATCTCTCTCACTCCAGATTATAATCTTGAAGCTACCTCTAGTGGTGAGAAGAAAGACATGCAACAAACAATGAAAACATACACGTTTCCAGGTCAGTCTTTAATGAATAATATATTTATAAAACTGAAGTATGAAGGGAATCAGAGTAGCACCCCTGAGTGCAAGGTTGTTTTCCATGATGAATTCCTGTGTCCCTTCTGAAGTGTCCACAAGACATAATTATGTCGCTCTGACCTCCTTTCAATAGTTTGTTAAAATTAAAGTTAAGAATGTCCATATATTTTCTAGTAGATGCATATTAGCAAGGCCTGATTTGTGTGGACATATTAAATTGGGGTCTATATGTTGAAATGCTTTCAAAGGGGAAACAACTTACTCAAATGAATACAATGAAATAACCACCTGTTTGTTTCCAGCCATGTGTCGCTCTCTCTTGTAATTTACATCACTTTGCATTTATTTTTTTCTGTCTTATATTGTGATGAGAAATAACTAATGAACTGGCTTTGGACATGCTTTAAAGTGAGATTAAATAATGGCAGTTTGTGAGCAAACACACTGCCACACCTTGATCACTGTAACCATCTGGCTCCAGGAGACTAATCGTTCAAAATGTGCACAGTAGCATTCAGTTAAAAACAAGACTGTGGCTTTTATTTTGAAAAACAAACTTCCTAAAAATCCCATCGTATTTGTTTATAAAATGTGTGTAGCCAAGGCCTACTTTGCTCATGGTCCCAGGTAAAATGATGGACGATAGTATTGTATATCAAGAAAGCAAGAATCTGTTTAGTACCCTCAAGCACTCAATGCATTATTTATGAAAACTAGCACTTTGGTTTGGAAACAGAAGCTTCTCGCTGTGTGTGTTGCTCATGACAAAAGGCCAGGTTGGAGGTCTCTGGAGGATCACTTATTAATTTCTCTGCAGAATCCTCATCTGATTCGGCAGATGCTGTGGTCCTTTCAAGTCTCTGAGCACATTTTCACCGTTGTAAGGAGATAGAGGAAGACTCAGGTGGTTCACGGGGACAATTTTAAACAATGTGTGAAGTTGATCATAGAAATAAATCCATTCATAACTGCACATTTCAAAACGGAAGTGTGATAAATCATTATTTAAATATCTTGTATTTCATTCATCCCATGTGTTACTTATTTACTTATATATTGTATAATATTAGATGTTAGCCTTTATTAAAGGCCAGAGTAATATTTTATTTGGATAGCCATATATTTATAGATAAAGTATTTACAATTGTCAATTATTGTTATCAATGCTTGCTAATTTGCACACCAGAATTAAAGTCGTTGTTTTAGCCGCAGCTGTGTCCACCATGCTGTGATAAAGAGTGTCTGTTAATAAATAAGCATGTAGTGAGCAAAGCTGCTTGCAGTCGAGATGGATTTCATGTCTAAATAATTGTAGTGAACTGTGAACATTTTGAATTGGGCCTGGAAAAAGTCTGATTGCTTGATGAATATCTGTCTTAAGTTAACTGCAGTTGCGATCTGTATGAGATTGCAGTTTGTGTCAGTCTCTACGCTTCATAAAAATGATATGTATTTACAACAAGCACCACCTCATTACATGTAGCTAACATCCAACAGGCAGGCATCGATGGTGCTATTAATCAGCAACTGTGCAAACTGTGCAACAGCAGGTTATTAAGGGCCGTTGACTTGGAGGTTTAACACTGTGTAAACATGTCGCAATAGGTCTAGGGCTGGCAGAGGTCCTGCAGCTCGGTTTGGCATTGGCGAAAGCAGAGCATAAACCTAATACAGTGTGTTGAATAAAGTTGTAAACAATATCTTAAAGACAATGGGCTTTTTTTTTAAACAGCGTGCAAGCCTTGTCATGATCGTGCGTAACAGCAGAACCATAAAAACATATGGTACATAATATTAAGGAAAACCAGGAGTATAAGGGAAAATAATAACAGACAAATTATGTAAAGCACAAAAAGCAAGAGTACTATGTTTGATGCTACTATGGTGGATGAAACATGATGAAGTGCATTCTGGAGTACCGTTCTAGTGGAGAAAATGTGATGCAGTGACCTAATGGGAACCCTTAAATGTCAAAAATGTGATGCAGTGCACTAATGGGAACCCTTAAATGGAGAGAACGTGATGCAGTGCACTAATGGGAACCCTTAAACTGAGAGAACGTAATGCAGTGCACTAATGGGAGCCTTTAAATGTAGAAAACGTGATGCAGTGACCTAATGGAGGCCCTTAAATGTCAAAAATGTGATGCAGTGCACTAATGGGAACCCTTAAATGGAGAGAAAGTGATGCATGGACTAATGAGAGCCTTTAAATGTAGGAAATGTGATGTAGTGAACTAATGTAGGCTCTTAAATTGAGAACATATGATTCAGTGGATTCTACACAATATAAAAAGTGCATGCATGTGGGGCCCCACTTTTCCTGTTTCGCCCCCGCCCTTCAGACAGCCTGAGTCCGCCACTGAGGTACACGTAACGTCGCTCTCACGTAAACTGCACTACATTTACGTGTGCAGTCACTTTCAACACAGCAACGCCTCAACAGTGCAACATGAACCCAGCGAAGAGGGGTTTGAGTGTCGCCGCTCGCTCCGGGCAGCTTTCGCTTGAACGCAGCGGCGGTGGATAGGGTTCTTTGTTTGCCCGTGTTGACGGTAACGCGCATGCGTACTCGCGCTCTTTCTTGATTTCACAGGTGCGCTCAGCAGCTCGCGAGGACACGCTGCAGGTAGAAGTCCAGCCTCCTCCGCTTTACCGGGAATAACGTTAAGAAAAATCAAACAATTATCGGGAGCGTCTTTCTTTACTCGATGGTAAATGTTATGCGAGGCGCGTGGCAGCTCTTACGCTATTTACAGCAAGTGTTTAGCGACAGTTTATGAGTTTATAGACTACTTCGTCCTGTGCGAAAAATGGCTAATAAGCTAGGTTACCACCTGAGCTAGTGTTGGTAATGTAGGCAGCGTTAAAGTGGCTTTTTACTGTAGTAATCCATAGAAATGAAGAAGGTGCGTACTAGTGTACGACTCTACTTGGCTATCTCTCTCTATATATCTGTGTCTATCGATCTCTATCTACCTGGAGCAACAGGTGGCAGTTTCTTTGTTCATGTTGAAGTAACGTTCGCGCAATGAATTCCCTCTTGTTGACCCGCAGCAGCAGCACGATGATATGGCAGATGCTACAGCAGAGAGCACGGTGGACATGGAGGACTTATTCAAAACGGTAAACTTCACACACCTTCTGTCTGTTTAGTTGTCCCGACATATCCAGTAGCCTAATGTGTGTGTGCGTGCGCGCGTGCGTGTACCCGTGTTTGCAGGTGGGGGAGGTGAGAAGCCTCATTGAAAACCTCTCCTGCCAAGCAGATAAGGTGGAGGAACGACAGGGGGCTCACCTTTCTACTCTAAACCTAGACAAGAGTAAGTGCGGTGCGCCGTCATGGTGCTGATGCTCTCAGAGACCTTCCTCTAGGGCACAACGCATTAAAAGACAAACAAAAAGGCTAAACAGCCTTTGACAAACACAGCTGAGCCTGTTTGTATGGGGGCAGGGGGGTGTAGCGGCTATAAGGAAAACAATATAAATGGCATGGGAGAAGAGCAGACGGTATAAATACAAGTAAAACATGTGTCTGCAGGTGCTTCTGTCATTCACTACATGTTATTGGGTAAATGTTGATTGTTGTTGTTTTGCTTGGTGAATTGCTACCAAAATAAGGTGCATCTTTTTGTGGTAAATGTTTTTAATGTGACAATGATGAGAATGCTGACATTATCAGAATAAACTTGGAGGATAAAATGAAGCACGTGCCTTTTTTAATGAAGTAACTTATGCTGTTTTTAAGGAAAGAAAGACGACCTGAAGCTGCTGAACGATGAGACCAAGAACAACGCCAACTTGGTCCGAGCCAAGTTAAAAAGTAAGGGGAGTGTGCTTTTGTACAGCAGGTATTGGTTTATCCTGTGCCGTATTATGACATAATGCAACTAGAGACGTTTTTTAACATGCAAAGTTATCATGGTGCGTGGCTGTGGAGGCTATTGTTGGAGTTTGAGACAATGAGGAAGAAGTGTGTCGCACATAATCACACTTCCGCAAATTCGGGAACTGCATTGTTCACAATGTGGCATTTGACTTGCAAATGGTTAGAAAAGGAAGGCTACTATAGTAGAAAAGGAAGCTACTATACTCCACTCTACTGGTCACACTGGTAAACACAGTCCAGCTCAGATAAACAAAACCCCGGTTGTGGGAATATACAAAAGCGTTCTAACAATCTGTCCATGTTTTCTAAAACTGTATGGTCGAGTTTCTATTGTTTTATTTTGGTGCTGTGCTGTGCTTCATATTTGATCTGTGTACTTTCAGCAATGCAGGAGAACTTTCCTGTGGAGAAGAACGGTGAACACGCCTCAGTAATTCAGCGTATTCAGAAGAACCAGGTCTAGCAGCACTTCTCTTTCCTGTGACGGGCCAGGTGCATAAAGATGGTCAACTCTAGAGTTCATTACACAGAAACCTCCATCTTTAGGCACCTGACAAAAAAAAGCACCTGTGTCAATGGTCTGTGTGCTCTATTTAAATGAAATATTTTGTATTAATCAATAATCTGGCTTTCACCAGCACTCCCATCTGACTCGGTGCTTTGCTGAAGTCATGAGGGGCTTCCATACGGCGCAGATCTCCTTCAGAGACAGATGCAAAGCACAGATCCAGAGACAGCTGGAGATTGGTAAGTTGCCAAACAACAGATGAGAGTAGAACATGAGCACCTGTCTCCCCCGCCCGCCCTCCCTCTGCTCATTGTGTCAATGGACTTTGTATCATGCCAGTACAGTTATTGTGGGTGTTTCTATATTTCCTTTTAGATAGTCAGAGATTTTATGATGTGCTGATGGTAATATTATTTCTTCCTCCCAATTAGGTCTTTACTATGAGTAAGAGGCTCAGCGTTGCATTTTAATTCTCAAACTACGTTTTTTCCAGTCTACACACATTTTGCGGTTTACGTCTGCAGTAGACTTATTTGATTAAAGTTGTGAGGAAGTGGCGCCGCAGTAGACTAGTAATGCTGTGGTGAACACCTAAAAGAACAAACACTACTTGTTGACTCACAAACGTGTCGAGTGATTGTGATTCATGTGAGCATGCACTTTTGAGTGAAGCATGTTAAACTAACACGTACCGTCGTCGAAAAACTCCCCTTTAACGCATCAGCTTTGTCACTATTTCAGTGGATAAAGTGACAACAGATGAAGAGTTGGAGGAGATGCTGTACCGGGACAACCTCGCCATCTTTATAACCAACGTTAGTGGATTTTCCTTCAATTCTGTCCGACAAATGTCAACGCAGTAGTTGGTGATGTCTACTGTCGCTTTATGTAGTTGTTCCATCACGTAGATATGCAGTTGTAATGTGAAGCTAACCAGATAACGATTATTTTAAAAAACTGGTGTACTTTACAGATCAGCTCTGACGCTCTGAGCGAGATTGAGTCTCGTCATCAGGACATCCTTTGCCTCGAGTCCAGCATCAAAGAGCTGCACGAGATATTCGTCGACACTGCCGTGCTGCTGGAGGTTCAGGTGAAATGGCGGCCTTACGTGGAAATATTCACGACTAATTTAAAGGGATGTACAGATGTTGAGGAACAGACATCGTGACTATTGTTAATTCTTCTTTTCTTCTTTCAGGGAGACTTGATCAACAATATAGAAAATAATGTGACCCGTGCTGCAGAGTATGTGGACGTGTCCAAAGCAAAGACCTCTGAAGCTGTTGCATACAAGAAGAACCGGTACAAGGTCGCTTCTCTCCCGAGCTTCTTCAAGTCCTTCAAGAGGAAAAGCTCTGCTAAAACGGCTCCTGATCAAAAGGCCTCTAACTTAAACCTCGACTGAGCTCCCAACCTGCAGGAACACCAAACCTCCTGATCGACTCCGACAGACAGCGTCTGACCACTCGAAGGACGACGAGGTCGTTGTTTGATCCGTTGTGATAACGAGTCAAATGAAGGGGGCGAAACTCTGAGCCCGTTTGTGAGGCTACCTGCGGACTGTCGAAAGGACAAATGAACTGTCCAACCTCCAACACATCTGGATGTCACTCTTTGCAGTGGTTACATCCTCTAAATCATTTGGTTATCAACTCATGCCAGAATTACTCTATTTCTATGATAAAACAAAACACTCTCACTCGAACCCAAGCTACACTTTAGACTCGCAACAGCTTCTGGATTCATTTGTTCATCAATTCACTCAAGCTAGTGTTCCCCTTTGTGGCCAGCAGGTGGCGAGACAACACCAGGTAGAACTCTGAGCCACGAGGTGATTTACCAACGTCATGTTGTTTAATATTCTGAAAGAAATGTCAATCATCTTGCTGTGAGACGATAGCAATCCTATAATAAACCTGCGGTGAGTGCTACATCGTCTCATGTGTTGCTGGTGCTTATTGTAACCTGTGAAGGAGAGTCAATTAACACTGTGACAAGAAACCATCGGAATGTACAAAAGATATATAGTTGGTCTAAAAGTCCCTCGAACTCAGATGGATGGGTACCAGATTAAATGTGCCACTACAAGCCAAAAGGGCTGCTTCAGCTCCCAATATACAGAATTCATCAGGTCTCAAAGTTATGTCTTTCTTTCAGTGTTTTGTCGGTGACGGAGTTCCAACATGTAAACTGGTTCACGCTGGTGACTGCAAAGGGGAAGCATTTAATTCACCTTCAGGCTCCTGTGTCCTGCAGATGGAGGCGTTGTCGTCAGGAAAGAGACCAGTAGTGAAGCATTATGTCGTCCTTATGATCCTCCACTTGCTTGTTTGGGTTTTTATATATTATTTCACTATTATTTGGGGGTGGCTTTAGCTCAGTGGGGTAAGAGGGCCGTCCTTCAACCGCAAGGTCGTGGGTTCGATCCCCGCTCTCCCCATTAGCTGCAAGTCGAAGTGTCCTTGAGCAAGGCACTGAACCCCCAGTTGCTTCCCGGGCGCTTCACCGCAGCCCACTGCTCCTTAATAACTAAGGATGGGTTAAATGCAGAGAACTAATTTCCCCTTGGGGATTAATAAAAGTGTATATTTTATTTTTATTATATAGAATGTTTATGTATGATGGATAATAGCTCACATTTTTATTGTGTCATGGTGGATCTGACTGTCGGGTGATTGGGCAACACCTCAGAATGCTGCATCCTAGGACGAGTGCCAGGATGAACCCATTGACTTGTCTCTCTGTCGCTCCCTCCCTCCCTCTTTCTTCTCTTCCTCCTCTACCGCCTGGATAAGATTTCACAGCACCTTTGCTCTTTGCTGAAACCACTAATTTCCAAATGCGGAAACTGAAAAGGATAATAATAGATAAGGATGACAATGTACTTTGAAGAAAGACACGGCAGAGAGCGACTCGATAAGATAAGGACGGAAATCAAACGCACCAGGCCGACATAAAAACATGGTTTCTTTATTGGTTGTGCCAGAACGGTGAGGCCCTGACCACTATGTAAAAGGGCTGAGTGATGTGTGACCGGGCCGTCAGCTCTGATGGACAGGTCCTCTGTCACTGAAACAAACCGGGCTCATGTGCTGAATACGGCCCGTCTCCAAAAGAACCTTTCACCGTGTCCGTAGCTGGAATGGACTACAAAGATGGCTGCACCGGGGGAAAGGCTGCAGCTCCAAGGGGGAACAGTCTTTTTCTTTCTGCCTTCTTCTTGGCTTACTTCTTGGCTTTGCCCTGGGCGGCCACGGCCTCCATGGCCTTCTTCACGGTTTCCTCATCGCCGAGGAAAGCCATGGGCTTGATGGGCTTCAGGTCGGCGTCCAGCTCGTACACAATTGGGATTCCCGTGGGCAGGTTCAGCTCCATGATGGCGGCATCGGACATGCCTGGGCAGACGGGCAGACGTGCAGGTCAGCAGACAGAACGGAGAGGGGATGTAATTAATACAGTGAGAGGCGGGGCCCAGACAGGAAGGACAATACTCGTGCATAATAAAAGGAATCGTCTCTGCAGGCTTTCATTACATCTGATTGTATTTTCAGTCATTTTGATCGCAGCAGCCTGTAAATTCTAATCTAAGAAACTTGATCTACTTGTTTCTCTCCTCCATGACGCCAGCAGTACCGTTCCTCTCTGTTGACCTCTCTTATCCATGTCTGGCCACTCCTTGAAAAAGTTCAACCTTTATGCATAAAGGTCATGACTGTAATGGGAACCAAACACATGACCCTCTGCCCTGTCCCTGGGTCCCTGCATGCTATTTTTATGCTCTGTAATCCACAACTGTGTGTGTGTGGTTGGTGTGTGTGATCATTTAGGCCTTGGCCTTTACAATGAAAGCTGTTTTTCAAACCCAAATCTTTGGTTAATTTGCCATTTTGTGGTGTTCGCTTTCATAATGTCAGCATTCACCTTAAATGTTTTACCGCAGAACTTTCTTTTTTAAAGCTCCGTCCTCCGACACGCCGTCTTACTCACCCTCCAGGTGCTTGACGATGCCACGCAGGCTGTTGCCGTGGGCAGCGATAATAACGTTCTTCCCCGACTTGATTTGAGGCGCGATGATGTCGTTCCAGAAAGGCAGGGCGCGGGCGATGGTGTCCTTCAGTGACTCGCACGTGGGGAGCTCGCCGGGCTGCAGGTTCTTGTAGCGCCGGGACTGGAGGTCGTAACAAAGGTCGTTCACTCCCACAACAATCGAAGATACACAATTTACTGATGAGGCCGACGCGGCAGCGCCATATGATATTCTTCTGATTTAAAAAGTCATGCTAATAGATTTCTGATTGGCCAACACCCTTAGTTTCAGCTGTCTCACCTCACTGATGACTTTGTTGTAGGCGTGGTCCTTTTCCATGGGTGGGGGAGGGGTGTCAAAAGAGCGGCGCCAGATCTTCACCTGCTCCTCGCCGTGCTTTTCGGCCGTCTCGGCCTTGTTGAGGCCGGTGAGGCCTCCGTAGTGGCGCTCGTTCAGGCGCCAGGTCCGGATCACGGGCAGCCACATCTGGTCCGTGGTCTCCATGATGGTCCACAGGGTCTTCACGGCCCGTCTCAGCACGGAGGTGTAGCACACGTCAAACTTGAGGCCTGCGTCCTTGATGGCCAGGGCTCCACGCTTGGCCTCCTCCACCCCCTTCTCGCTGAGGTCGGCGTCGAACCAGCCGCAGAAGCGGTTCTCTTGGTTCCAGGTGCTCTCACCGTGGCGGACGATGACCAAACGATGGGCGGCGGCCATGTTTACAGTGCGTCTCGTGAGTTTGACTTGAAGCTAACGGAGTTCTCTCAGCTCTTTCTAACTTGCACACACACCGTCTGACCGACAGTGAGCCCGAGCCGGCATACCACGGCCTTTTTATAGCCGCCTGGATGGTGGCAGTGCATAGCAGACAGGCCCCCTTCACTTCCCACGTGTGAGAGGCATTCCCGCTCTGATGGACGTACATGGCCAGCCAATAGGACGACACGTCTGCCGAGCTGCAGGGAGACATGCGGTGGCGGGGAAGGCCAGAGGTCAGAGAGTCGGCCAAAATAGCAACATGACTTTAAAAGTGAGGTCTGTGGAACAAAAGTGTAAAGAGCAGAGTCGGCTTCAGAGAGGTGCCTCGTTCAGACATGAACAGAGAGAAACTGCAGCTCATTACACTCTGAAGATGTTCGGTATGCTTAGTAAATATAACGTGTGTTCACAGGGCGGCAGCGGCTCCGCACTGTGGGAGGGGGAGAGCAACATGTTGCCAAAACACAGATGAACTAGAAGCTGCGTCCACGACTCTCAACCAATAATAATCATGGTAACGCAATTGAGGTGCAAAGTTGAAAGGAAAAGGGCTCCTCAAAGATCTCGTACTACATCTTGACTAATCTTTAACGACTCGATCTGGTCCGACCCGAAGAATCATATCTTAGCAAATAATCATGAAGTCTCTTAATTCTGAAACAGGCAGAGGGATTTTATCAAGTGTTGTTACTGGCCACCTCTAGGGGTTGCTCTAGTATCAGTTATATGTCACACTGTGGGTTAAGAATGGATCTCAAAGGAGATTTGAGTCATGCACATACACAGCTGTTGTACAGAGACAAGCATGGGCCGGACTGCACATTAAGAAATCAAAGTGCTGCCCTGTCTCAACATATTTTAATTATACTCAATTATTCAAGTTGAGAAATGTCGTGGCCCACATACGGCCAACGCTCACAGACTGGCTCAAACTCATGACGGAGACGGCTGCTTTTGAAAGTATGATTGCCAGGCTGAAGAACAGTTCAAGCCAAACTGACCAAGCATGGAAAAGCCTGATGGCTTTCATTACAAATGAGAGGAGGGGTCAAATACTCAGGTACTCAGGGGTAAGATTTGGATTTTGAGGGGATTGCAAATACAGATGCAGGGTGGTGTATACACACTTACAAGTAAAAGATAATTAAGGGGGTGCCGGGGTTGTTTTTTGTTGTCTTTTTATTGTTGTTATTTGTGTTTTGTTTTGGAGGAGGGGAGGGTATGTGTGTGTGTGTGTGTGTGTGTATATATATGTGTGTGTGTATGTATGCGTGTATGTGTCATGAAAGGGAATGTTAGGAAGCACTCAGACGTACAGGACAGGAACACTGAAACTATAATTCTGGTAATTCCAGAGCTGTCAGGCCAAAGTCAATCTCTCCTGCCATGCCCAATCAAATTATGATCCAAGTATAGAAACAAGAGGGCAATACAATCCTCCAAAAATATGATATTAATGGAGTTCCAGGCGTGATGCCAGACGGCCTGAGAAGGAGCCTGAAGGAGCACACAGTGACGCTGCAGGAACAACGCTGGATGTGGCTCGTTGCCGCTGCGCCACTTTGTGTCTGTGGTGAATGGACGTTAATAAAATGAATATTAAAACACAGTTTTCAATCCAGAATGAAATTAATATTTTAGTTCTATTAAACATTTACCGTTCAACCCCTGTGGCAGTATTTGTAATGATGGAGGCTGTGTGCCTGTATGCTTGTTATGCACATAGCGCCCCTAGTGGCCAACAGGGGATGCATAAGGTGCGGCTGCGATGCTGTGACCATGCAGATTCCCGGAGTTAGTGGGCATTTTATGTTTATTATTTGATACTTAGACTAAGGCTGTGCTTTAATGTTAATCGGCTTCACAGGCAGAACATCGTTGACCTAGAAATTACACGTGTTACAAGTAAAAAAAATTGGGAAGAGAAGTTAATGTTCTACTTTCCCTTGACCATTTCCCCGGGTCCTGTAAGCATCCTGTCGGCCAAGACATCGCCCAGGTGCAGATAGTCAGGCTGCTGTTAGGGCGGGAAAGAACTGTGAGGTTAGTGTGATCACAACTGTTACGATGACTCAGCCTGCAGCAGAGTCCACGCAGCTCCCACTGACGCCCCCCAACCCTCTTCTGTGAGGGCGCGGAACTGTCTGGAAGTACTGGGGCCTGTGCTGCATCGGCACATTACTGGAGTGTTCACACTCTGGAACACGCACACACACAGACACACACACACACACACACACACACACACACACACACACCTACACGCACACACAGACACACACCTACACGCACACACAGACACACACCTACACAGACACACACATACACGCACACACAGACACACAGCTACACGCACACACACAGACACACACACACACTGACACACACCTACACGCACACAGACACACACCTACACGCACACAGACACACACCTACACAGACACACACATACACGCACACACAGACACACAGCTACACGCACACACACAGACACACACACCTACACGCACACACAGATGCACACACACACCTACACGCACACACACAGCTACACACACACACCTACACGCACACACACACACACGCACACACACACACACACCTACACGCACACACACACCTACACGCACACACACACACCTACACGCACACACAGACACACACCTACACGCACACACAGACACACACCTACACGCACACACAGACACACACCTACACGCACACACAGACACACCTACACGCACACACAGACACACACCTACACACACAGACACACACCTACACGCACACACAGACACACACCTACACGCACACACACAGACACACACACAGACACACACCTACACGCACTCACACACATACTCGTACGCACTCACACAATAGAACAAAAAATGCCAGAAGAAAGAAAATGTCAGCAGCTGGGTGTGATTGACCTGACAAATATATCTATTGATTTTATGGAATTGAAAGAACAACCTGACAAAATGCAGAGAAGACTTTTTTTTCACTGATTTAAAACATTGCTCTTAAAGTAACATATGAATTATGTTGTGATTGATGCCTTCTCCCATGTCAAATCATAGGGACAACATTGTTTACCAATTTCATTATTTACTTTACATAACTTCACATGTCCTCATTACATTCAGGGTCTTATTTGGTGGACTCGGATAGTTTGTGTTGTTAGTTTGCCAAAATGTGTTTTACAGTCAGAAACCGAGAATATATTTGTTAAATATTATTATCATTGTAGAAAAAAAAACTGACCCAACATATGTGCTACTAAATAACAGCCAAGCTTAGTGACAGACCAAGACGTTTGAAAACAAATATTCTACATATTTATCATTGCAGGTGTTTTGAGGTAAAGGCTGTAGTTCTGCTCTCCACCAGAAGGAGAGATGCTGTGTCACGGTTGTTAAATCAGGACAGCCCCCACCCTCCCCTGCAGCGAGAGAGCACAACAAGTACATTAACCATGTGTTTTGTTCTAGAAAATGTAACTCTTAACAAAATGTGGTCCAGTTCTTTTGCAGTACAAGTCCACATAAGCACACAGAGGTTTTTTTTTTAAACTTAGCTTTGATAAAAGTCACTTTAATGGAGAAAAAAAAACATAAACACGGATCCATGTGACATGTATTTTTGCGACCTTACTTCCAGTCTTTTCTTTTGTCCCTAACTCGCTGCCCTCCGAGACGTTCGTCCCCACGGAGGCTCTCCGCCTCGTTTCCTGCGGTGCAGTGTGAGCCGAGGCTGCGTGGTCAGTGTTTGGGGAAAGCGCTTGCGTCAGAGATCACTGTGCTGCTATAAAAGCAAAGGCTGCTGCAGCAGCAAGCAGTCGAGGCATAAGCCTGAGCCCGTTGTACGCCTCCACACACACACACACACACACACACACACACACCACCCACACACACACAAATAGGAGAGGAAGAGCAGCCCGTCCTCCTACCACTCAGCCATGAGTAGCATCGGGTATGACCCCTTCTCCTCCGCCTCGCCATACAGACGCTGGTATGCCGAGGCCCCCCCTCGTGCCGCGGTGACCCGAGGGCGGACCCACTCCGTCTACTCCACCCATGCTTCCCCGCTGTCCTCCTCCCGTCTGCAGTACTCCTCTCCCGGCCGGGGGCTGCTCTCCTCCTCCTCCTCTTCCTCACAAGCCGCGTCCCTGGAGCTGGAGCTCAGCCAGGCTGCGAAGATCAGCTCTGAGTTCCGCACCGTGCGCACCCAAGAGCGCGGCCAGCTGCAGGAGCTCAACGACCGCTTCGCTGGCTTCATCGACCGCGTGCGTGAGCTGGAGCAGCAGAACCGCGCGTTGGAGGCCGAGCTGCTGCTGCTGAGGCAGAGGTACGCCGAGCCGTCCCGCCTCAGGGCGCTGTACGAGCAGGAGGCCCGGTCCTTGAGAGCTGCCGTGGACGAGGCCAGGGCAGAACAACAAGCCGTCCTGGGTCAGAGAGAGCGGCTGGAGCAAACCCTGAGCGCCTTGCAGGGTCGATATGAGGAGGAAGAGCTGGCTCGCCAACGGGCCGAAGGTCGGCTGACGGACACACGCCGCGAGGCCGACCGGGCGGCTTTAGCGAAGGCCGAGCTGGAGAAGAGCGTCGAAACGGTGCTGCAAGAGCTGGCCTTCCTCAAGAGGGTCCATGGCAGCGAGCTGGTCGAGCTTCAGGCCCGGGTCCAGATGGGTGTCCAGCTGGCGGTCGAGTCCCGGGCCGCAGCTCCCGACCTCTCTGGGGCTCTCAAGGACATCCGGTCCCAGTACGAAAAGCTGGCGGCGAGAAACATGCAGGCGGCGGAGGAGTGGTTCAGGGGCAAGGTGGGCTCCATGAGCCAAACGGTGGCCCAGCACAGTGACGCCGTGAGGAGCTCCAAGGGCGAAGCGGGAGAGTACCGACGGCAGCTCCAGGCCCGCCTCCTGGAGATCGATGCTTGCAGAGGCCTCAATGAATCCCAGGAGAAACAGCTGCATGAGACGGAGGACAAGCAGAACGCCGAGATAGATGCCATGCATGTCAGTCGTGTATTCTATTGCGATGCCTTACTTATTATCCAGAACTTTTGATTTGAGGTGTTATTACTTATTTGTTGTCCTGACTTGTCATTGTCTTCTATTTAGGACGCCATTGCAGAGCTGGAGAGTGAGCTGAGGGGCAGCGAACACGAAGTGGCCCGCTACCTGAAGGAATACCAGGACCTCCTGAAGGTCAAGATGGCTCTGGACATCGAGATTGCTGCTTACAGGTGAGATGCAGAGAGGCCGGGGTAAAAGTATATGTTCAACTGATGTTTAAGAGTTTAGTGTAGGATAGAACAAGTTTTAAAAAGCTGGCAACCTTTTATGTTGGTCAACATATTCTGTGATAAAGCAAATCCGAGATTTATGAGGGTGAAAGTTAACTTTCCACACGCTGAGTGATAACAAATGGCCTCACTGAGTTCCCCGGCCTGCAGGACTCATCACCGTTCTGTTCACAAACCTCGACAGGCAGCTGCTAGAAGGGGAGGAGTCTCGTTTCAGTGGAGGAGTGCCTGGGAGGGTGTCCTCGCTGTACAGCCACAGTTTCTCAGCGCCCTCCATCGTCCGGCCCTTCCACTCCAGCCTGAGCTCTGGCTCCTCCTACATGATGACATCACACCTCCCCAGCTCCAGCTTCAGCACCATCGAGGGCCTCATCTCTGCCATCCACACCCAGCAAGCAGAGGCCAGCCCACCTGGGGAAGAGGAGGAGGCCGCGGAGGAGGTAAAGGAGGAAGAGGAGAAGGAGAAGGAAGAAGAGGGAGGAGAAGAGACAAAGGAGGAAGAGGAGAAGGAGGATGAAGAGGAAAAAGAAAAGGATGGAGATAAAGAGCAAGAGGATGAAGAAGAGGCAACGGTAGACGAAGCGGCTAAGGGAGGAGATGAGGAGACTGAAGAGGGTTAGTACACTGGTTATGTTTATGTTTTGTAATGACTCAATTAAACTTTAAAATTCTTAAAATCTGGATGACATCAAATGAATCAATTCTTATCTATTGGTGCAGGTGGTGAGGAAGAGCAAAAGGAAGAGGTGACAGAGGCTGCCGAAGATGACGGAGAGAAAGGAGACCAAGGAGAAGGAAAGGAGACCGAGATTGAAGAGGAAGCCCAAGAGGAGGTAAAGACGGGAGGAGGCGACGACAAAGATGAGGATGCAAAAGAAAAGGAAGAGGCAACAACAAGTGAAGAGAAAGAAAATAAAGCGGCTGCCAAGAAAGACGACACAGATCCCATAAAAACAGATGTCCACGCTGAAGCCCGAGCCGAGAAAGAGGAAGGAAAAGCAGCCGAGCCGGAAGCTGCAGGAGAAACGAGCACAAAGGGTCAAAAGTGAGCCAGCAGCTTCAGAAAACTCCTAACCGTCAGCTCGATGACCAGTAGCGCCGTTCTACGCCTATCAAATCTGCTTGTTATCATGGTTGTCAATAAAACAGTCCAATCAGCATTTACAACAACACATCAAGGTCAGCTGCTTGCCAACACGAGGAGTCCATGAAGGTGTGGTTGCACACGGCCTGATGAGGTCATACGGGTAACTGTCGAGTGCAACAGGGAGTGTGGGAGATTCTGGTGGCTTAATAAACACCTCTTAACTCTACGTGTGTCATTGATTGTGTGTTGATGTCCCGACTTCACTTGTAACATCCTCTGTAGACTCAGCTGTGTGTGATCACCTCGCCGCCAGCGGGTTGGTGGAGCAATGGGAGCACGTGTCACTAATTCCTCGTTCCCCAGTAACTCATTCCATTAGAAACACACGAGAAACTAATTCAACAGCAAAGCACACACCCAAACAAACCCTGCTGACATATTAAAGTGACATTCAGACACTTAGTAATATAAAAACATTTTTAAATGATATGTATAATATATATCTAAATACAAATGAAATATTCATCTTGGTCTTCCTTAATCCTGGAATTTTAGCTCCAATAATGTTTTAGTGGCGATAAGCGTTAAGTTTAACGTTGTAGAGTCTTGATATGTATGCTGTTATTTGTAGCCCCTATATATGTTTACATTTTAGCAAAAAAGAAAAGAAAAAGACGCACAAGGTGATGTAATCTTACCCATGGATGCACAGCTCAATCCACTGTGGGCCAGTGTAATGCACCTCTGTTCATGTTGTCATGGTGTGAGGGCTTGTACGGCCCAGAAGCCGATAGATATATTTTCCAGCAATAATTTCTCCACTTTCGTGTAACAAGTCAAAAACAACATTTTAGTCAAAAATATTATATAGGAAATTATATGAAATAATATTATAGTTGAAATCAAAGTTAACATCATCTTAAAATAAATAATGTTATTCCTAATTCTCCAATATTTGACATTTTTTTAAAGGATCATTAAAAGTGTGAATACAAATGAAAATGGCCTCTTATTATTGATGACCTCTGCTATGCCCATGATTATATTCAGCATGATTTACTGTGACATAATCAAAGCTTAAAATAAATATTGTTATTCATAATGTTCCAATATTGTTATCTTTTTTTAAAGCAGATCATTAAAAGTGTTTCTGAAAATGATACTGCTTGATTACCTTACTTGTTATTGGTTACCATGATTACTGCCATGAGATATTACTGTACAGTTTTTCAGGAGATCAAAGTTAAAGTCAAGTACAAAATTAATAATATTATTCATAATTGTACAATATTTGAACATTTCTTGAAGCAGATCATTACAAGTGTATATGACAATGACAGTGCTTTATTATTAGTGATGACCTCTGCTGTTCCCATAATCATTTTCAGCATAATTTACTTTACAGATATTGAGAAAATCAAAGGCAAATTCAGCTAGAAAGAAATAATGATATTCATAATTAAATCTTTTAAAAGGAGACGCTTAAAAGTGTTTATGAAAATGACTTTCTTGTTCTTGATGACCTCTGCTATCCCCATGATTATTTTAGGCATATTTTACTTGGTGGAAATTGAGAAAATCAAAGTTAAAGTCATCTTAAAAGAAATAATGTTATTCCAAATTCTCCAATAGTTACTTTTTTTTTAAGCAAATCATTAAAAGTGGATATAAAAATGACTGCTTTCTTGTTAGTGATGACCTCTCTTATTCCCATGATTATTCTCAGCATGATTCACTTTACGGATATTGAGATAATCAAATGCAAATTCAGCTAAAAAGAAATGATGATATTCATAATTGATGATGATGAAATGATGATATTCATAATTTTCCAATATCAGATTTATTTTAAAGGAGATCCTTATAGGTGTATATGAAAATATTATTATCCTGTTATTGATTTACTCTGCTATAACCGTGATTATTTTCAGAATGATTTACTGTACAGTTTTTCATTTGTCATTTCTTAAAATAAGTAATGTAATTCATCATTTTCCAATATTGACATTTTTTAAAGTAGTTTATTAAAAGTTTAGATGAAAATGACACTGTTTTCTTGTGAGTGATGACCTCTGCACTGCCCATGATCATTTTGATGAGATATTACTTTGCAATTTTTCAGAAAATCTAAGTTAAAGTCAGCTAAAATGAAATAATGTTATTCATAATTTCCCAATATTTGATCTTTTTAAAAGTAGATCCTTAAAAGTTTATATGGAAATGACACTGCTTTCTTGTCATTTTCTTATTCACTTTTAAGGATCTGCCTAATAAAAATTTAATATTGGAGAAATATGAATATCATTATTTCTTTTTAGCTGACTTTGCCTTTTATTATCTCAATATCTGTACAGTTAAATATGCTGACAATAATCATGGGCATAGCAGACGTCATCGAATACAAGATCAAAGTGTCATTTTTATATTCACTTTAATGATCTGCTTTAAAAAAATCAAATATTGGAAGGTTATGAATATAATTATTTCTTTGCCCTGATAATCTCAATATCCGTAGAGTAAATCATGCTCAAAATGATCATCGGCATAGCAGACTTCATTACTAACAAGAAAGCAGTCATTTTCATATACACTTTTAAGGATCTGCTTTTTAATAAGTTCAAATTGGAAAATTCTGAATATCATTATTTATTTTAAGGTGACTATCTTTTATTTTGACGACAATATTATTTCATATAATGTCCAAAATAGTGTTGTTTTTTACTATAATGTTGTTTTTGACTTGTCATATGAAAGTGGAGAAATTATTGCTGGAAAAAGTGTCTCTATCCGTGCTTTTGGGTCATACAAGCCTTGTACCGTAACACCATGAATAGAGGTGCATTACGTTTCAAGCGGCAGCCCACATGACCGCAGTAACCGCCCGGAGGAGTCGGAGACGCTTGTATAGTTGCAGAATTCCCCTGACAATCCCCACGATTTCTTCAGTTCCAAAGTGATACAGTGTTATTTTGCTGTGCTTCCATTTGTAAAATGACATCTCAAACAGCAACTGGTTCTCATTGCTCCCATTGCTCCACCAACCCGCTGGCGGCGAGGTGATCACACACACCTGAGTTCACAGATGCTGGGGATGTTACAAGTGAAGTCGGGACATCAACACACAATCAATGACACACGTAGAGTTAAGAGGTGTTTATTAAGCCACCAGAATCTCCCACACTCCCTGTTGCACTCGACAGTTACCCGTATGACCTCATCAGGCCGTGTGCAACCACACCATGGACTCCTCCTCGTGTTGGCAAGCAGCTGACCTTGATGTGTTGTTGTAAATGCTGATTGGACTGTTTTATTGACAACCATGATAACAAGCAGATTTGAGAGGCGTAGAACGGCGCTACTGGTCATCGAGCTGACGGTCAGGAGTTTTCTGAAGCTGCTGGCTCACTTTTGACCCTTTGTGCTCGTTTCTCCTGCAGCTTCCGGCTCGGCTGCTTTTCCTTCCTCTTTCTCGGCTCGGGCTTCAGCTTTGACATCTGTTTTCATGGGATCTGTGTCGTCTTTCTTGGCAGCCGCTTTATCTTCTTTCTCTTCACTTGTTGTTGCCTCTTCCTTTTCTTTTGCATCCTCATCTTTGTCGTCGCCTCCTTCCTTCTTTACCTCCTCTTGGGCTTCCTCTTCAATCTCGGTCTCCTTTCCTTCTCCTTGGTCTCCTTTCTCTCCGTCATCTTCGGCAGCCTCTGTCACCTCTTCCTTTTGCTCTTCCTCACCACCTGCACCAATAGATATGAATAGATTCATTTGATGTCATCCGTATTTTAAGAACTTTAAAGTTTAATTGAGTCATTACAAAACATAAACATAACCAGTGTACTAACCCTCTTCAGTCTCCTCATCTCCTCCCTTAGCCCCTTCGTCTACCGTTGCCTCTTCTTCATCCTCTTGCTCTTTATCACCATCCTTTTCTTTTTCCTCTTCATCCTCCTTCTCCTCTTCCTCCTTTGTCTCTTCTCCTCCCTCTTCTTCCTTCTCCTTCTCCTCTTCCTCCTTTACCTCCTCCGCGGCCTCCTCCTCTTCCCCAGGTGGGCTGGCCTCTGCTTGCTGGGTGTGGATGGCAGAGATGAGGCCCTCGATGGTGCTGAAGCTGGAGCTGGGGAGGTGTGATGTCATCATGTAGGAGGAGCCAGAGCTCAGGCTGGAGTGGAAGGGCCGGGCGATGGAGGGCGCTGAGAAACTGTGGCTGTACAGCGAGGACACCCTCCCAGGCACTCCTCCACTGAAACGAGACTCCTCCCCTTCTAGCAGCTGCCTGTAGAGGTTTGTGAACAGAACGGTGATGAGTCCTGCAGGCCGGGGAACTCAGTGAGGCCATTTGTTATCACTCAGCGTGTGGAAAGTTAACTTTCACCCTCATAAATCTCAGATTTGCTTTATCACAGAATATGTTGACCAACATAAAAGGTTGCCAGCTTTTTAAAACTTGTTCTATCCCTAAACTCTTAAACATCAGTTGAACATATACTTTTACCCCGGCCTCTCTGCATCTCACCTGTAAGCAGCAATCTCGATGTCCAGAGCCATCTTGACCTTCAGGAGGTCCTGGTATTCCTTCAGGTAGCGGGCCACTTCGTGTTCGCTGCCCCTCAGCTCACTCTCCAGCTCTGCAATGGCGTCCTAAATAGAAGACAATGACAAGTCAGGACAACAAATAAGTAATAACACCTCAAATCAAAAGTTCTGGATAATAAGTAAGGCATCGCAATAGAATACACGACTGACATGCATGGCATCTATCTCGGCGTTCTGCTTGTCCTCCGTCTCATGCAGCTGTTTCTCCTGCGATTCATTGAGGCCTCTGCAAGCATCGATCTCCAGGAGGCGGGCCTGGAGCTGCCGTCGGTACTCTCCCGCCGCCTTGGAGCTCCTCACGGTGTCACTGTGCTGGGCCACCGTTTGGCTCATGGAGCCCACCTTGCCCCTGAACCACTCCTCCGCCGCCTGCATGTTTCTCGCCGCCAGCTTTTCGTACTGGGACCGGATGTCCTTGAGAGCCCCAGAGAGGTCGGGAGCTGCGGCCCGGGACTCGACCGCCAGCTGGACACCCATCTGGACCCGGGCCTGAAGCTCGACCAGCTCGCTGCCATGGACCCTCTTGAGGAAGGCCAGCTCTTGCAGCACCGTTTCGACGCTCTTCTCCAGCTCGGCCTTCGCTAAAGCCGCCCGGTCGGCCTCGGCGTGTGTCCGTCAGCCGACCTTCGGCCCGTTGGCGAGCCAGCTCCTCCTCCTCATATCGACCCTGCAAGGCGCTCAGGGTTTGCTCCAGCCGCTCTCTCTGACCCAGGACGGCTTGTTGTTCTGCCCTGGCCTCGTCCACGGCAGCTCTCAGGGACCGGGCCTCCTGCTCATACAGCGCCCTGAGGCGGGACGGCTCGGCGTACCTCTGCCTCAGCAGCAGCAGCTCGGCCTCCAACGCGCGGTTCTGCTGCTCCAGCTCACGCACGCGGTCGATGAAGCCAGCGAAGCGGTCGTTGAGCTCCTGCAGCTGGCCGCGCTCTTGGGTCCGCACGGTGCGGAACTCAGAGCTGATCTTCGCAGCCTGGCTGAGCTCCAGCTCCAGGGACGCGGCTTGTGAGGAAGAGGAGGAGGAGGAGAGCAGCCCCCGGCCGGGAGAGGAGTACTGCAGACGGGAGGAGGACAGCGGGGAAGCATGGGTGGAGTAGACGGAGTGGGTCCGCCCTCGGGTCACTGCGGCACGAGGGGGGGCCTCGGCATACCAGCGTCTGTATGGCGAGGCGGAGGAGAAGGGGTCATACCCGATGCTACTCATGGCTGAGTGGTAGGAGGACGGGCTGCTCTTCCTCTCCTATTTGTGTGTGTGTGTGGGTGTGTGTGTGTGTGTGTGTGTGTGTGTGTGTGTGTGGGTGTGTGTGTGTGTGTGTGTGTGTGTGGAGGCGTACAACGGGCTCAGGCTTAAGCCTCGACTGCTTGCTGCTGCAGCAGCCTTTGCTTTTATAGCAGCACAGTGATCTCTGACGCAAGCGCTTTCCCCAAACACTGACCACGCAGCCTCGGCTCACACTGCACCGCAGGAAACGAGGCGGAGAGCCTCCGTGGGGACGAGCGTCTCGGAGGGCAGCGAGTTAGGGACAAAAGAAAAGACTGGAAGTAAGGTCGCAAAAATACATGTCACATGGATCCATGTTTATGGTTTTTTTTCTCCATTAAAGTGACTTTTATCAAAGCTAAGTTTCAAAAAAATAAATCTGTGTGCTTATGTGGACTTGTACTGTAAAAGAACTGGACCACATTTTGTTAAGAGTTACATTTTCTAGACCAAAACACATGGTTAATGTACTTGTTGTGCTCTCTCGCTGCAGGAGAGGGGGGGGGGCTGTCCTGATTTAACAACCGTGACACAGCATCTCTCCTTCTGGTGGAGAGCAGAACTACAGCCTTTACGTCAAAAGACAGTGACAACATCATGTAGAATATATTTTTTAAAACGTCTTGGTCTGTCAGTAAGCTTGTCTGTCTGCTGGGAGGTTGGTTAATTTGTAGTAATTTTTCCATAATGTCAATAATATTTATATATCTATAATAATACCAAATAAGCACATTTTTGTAAACTAACAACACAAACTCTGTGAGTTTAGGTGTGTCCGACCGTGCTGAAAAGACGGGCAAGATTTACTTTTTGGCTTATGGATATTGCTGAAAGATATTTCTTCAGATTTAAAATGAATTAATGTTCTGCTGAACTAGTTTGGTAAGAAGTTTTAAATATATGGCTTTTTTTCATAAAAAATAAAATGCTTTGGTCAGCACAAAAAAATGTGACCGCTGCTTTTGTTAAGTGCAAGAGAAATACCGCTGCATCAGTTTGTTAGAGCTACCAGCAGGGCTGTTTGCACCATGCCGCATGCAGAGTCACCGCCGCCGCCCCTCGTAGGGCGTTAAGAAACACCTCAAATTACTGAGGGAAAGGCCCGACAGTTAAATATATGCATTTAAAATCCTGCAACCAGCAGGAGGGCCTGCACAGAGAAAGTGATGGGGCAGTGGTCAAGGACACTGTAACGTCAGCGTGCCAAGAGATGGTGGAGTAAAGCATTTACAATACATATCAGGAGGAGAAAGTCATAGGACCGTCTGTCTGTCTGTCTCTCTCTCTCTCTCTCTCTTTTCTGTCTCGGGAGCAATCTAAAATGGGCCATGCATGATGCATTAGCTCTCAAATCATTTTGACAAGATTAAATAAGTCATGAAGTCATGTGTCCTCAAATAGCACGAATGCAGCTGTTTTTGCTGCATCCTTCCAACAATTGTCATTCACGCTTTGACCGGAGTGACCCGAGATTAGAGGGAGGCATCACGATTGATGGGAGATCAATAGCCTGTCGGTGAGGCAAAGCCACCAGTTGGGCATCCCCACTGACGCTGCAGTTCAGAGGGGAATGTCTCAGCTAATAATGAAAAGCCACAATGCCCACGTAGCGTTGCACTTCTGATCGTGAGGCTCCCAGAGATCGCTGGAGGAAAAGTGTGTGCATGTGTCCTGTAAGGTAAGGTGAAATGTACAAACACTATTCAGCTCTGCAGAAATGTAAAACAACATATGTGTTTCCCCATACAAGATAATAGAAAATGCTTTGCAGATCAAATAAAGTCCTGATATATGCAAAGGATTTTATTAAAAGGTTTGATAAACATTGGCTCTTTTGTGTTTTACTGAGATGCATCTCAAATAATACAACAAATAAACAACTAAATCCAAATGAGTTTCTTGACATTAACGGTTCAATTCATGATTTTTTGAATGGCTCTGAGTTATATCAAACAGAAAAACATTCAACATTAAGTTTTCACAAATCAGGAATATCTATATTAATAGTTGTACTATTCATAAAATCTTATGCTAACTCCTGTCACCACAATCACAGGATCATTGGGTGCAACTTCCTGTGAAGTTCAAGTGACAAGGCACGTTTAAAAAAAAAAGCAGTCATCATGTGGGAGATAGAAATTCATGCATTTCCAATTCACTTCACAAAAATATGTCAGAAAAATGTTGACGTCATCTAATCAGAGAAAGTGTTTTAGCTGAGGAAACCACTGACGCTGTCCGTGGTGCTGAAGCGACGAGACCAACTCAGCCAGAAATTGTTCCGACCAGTAACCTCATTTTGAAGAGAGAGAGGACAGATTTAAAACTGTAGAAAAATATTTTTTTTATTTCATCGAGCTGTCTTTAAAACATCGATCTATCTCAATCGGACACCCAGGTAGCGGCTGCAGCCCACGTGGTTCAGACTGCATGGGCGGGATGCGCACTCCCCTCCCTGTGATCAATAGACGAACTAAAAGTGCTTGGACTTGTCTTGTTGCCGACAGTGTCTCCGGTATATAAGGCGCAGCGGATAGATGAGGTCTCATTCGCTGTGAGAGCCCGTCACCTGCACACACACACGCAATCACACACTCATATAACAACACACACACACACACACACTCGCCCCACGCCTTCACCCTTTGCAGCGTCCCTCCCTTCATTCCGGCGCACATCAGAGTCTGACCGGATAAGTTACCCAGTGGACACGGAGCCCCTTCAGGAGAATTATGGATACTCGGACGACCGGCTACGGCTACAGCCGCTCAGGCGGCGCCCCCTCCAGCGGCTTTCGCTCCCAGTCCTGGTCCCGGGCAAGCCCCGGCTCCACCATGACCTCGTCCTACAAGAGGAGCGCGAACATGCCGGTATCCCGGGTTTACAGCTCCACGGTGCACAGCTCCGCCGACGGCGGTGATTATGGTCAGACCTCCATCCTGAACGGAGACTACAAGCGATCTAACGAGAAAGAGCAACTTCAGGGGCTCAACGACCGGTTTGTTGTTTACATCGACAAGGTGCACTACCTGGAGCAGCAGAACAAGCAGATCGAGGACGAGATCCAGGCACTGCGGCAGAAGCAGGTGTCGCGCTCCCAGCTGGGCGACCACTACGACCAGGAGCTGCAGGAGCTGCGCTCCGTGCTGGAGCAGATCCACCACGACAAGACGCAGATCCAGCTCGACACCGACCACATCGAGGAGGACATTCAGCGGCTCAGGGACCGCTTCGACGAGGAGGCTCGCATCCGGGAGGAGACCGAGGCCATCATCCGCCTCCTGAAGAAGGACACGAGCGACTCCGAGTTGGTGAAGTCTGAGTTGGATAAGAAAGTTCAGTCGCTGCAGGAAGAGATCGCCTTCATCCGCAACAACCACGAGGAAGAGGTGAACGACCTCTTCGCCCAGATCCAGGAGTCTCATGTGACCGTGGAGAGGAGAGACCACCAGAAGACGGACATCACCGAGGCTCTGCGAGAGATCCGCTGCGAGCTCGAGTGCCACTCCAACCAGAACCTGCAGCAGGCGGAGAACTGGTTCACGTGCCGCTTCTCGAAGCTCACCGACGCTGCGGAGCAGAACAAGGACGCCATCAAGTCCGCCCGTGATGAGATATCCAACTACCGCCGCCAGCTGCAGTCCAAGACGGTGGAGCTGGAGTCCATCCGCGGGACCAGAGACTCGCTGGAGAGGCAGCTGAACGACATCGAGGACCGCCACAACAGCGACCTGTCCAGCCTGCAGGTAGGAAGCAGCCACCGAGCCGTGCGCAAAGACAGAAACACACCGTCTGAATACACTTGGACAATGTTGATATGAGACTTATTTTATGTTCACTTTCATGTTTTGAACTATTAATCGGGGTTTGAGTTGGTGGCGATTAGCCTATAGATTGTTAATGCACTGCATATTTCATTGTTTTTATATTTTAGTGTGACGCAGTTTTTAATCCGACGGACATAACAATAGCAAACTAACTTCATTTATTTTCTTTATTTTCTAAATCATAGTTTAGATCCAGTGTTGAAACATTTTCTGCTGCGTAATGACCGCTATGAGCGTTATTGCGCTTGCAAGTCACGACAGCTGACTTCCTCTACAAATCACTCACCAAGTGGCAGGAAAGGGTTAAAGGGAGACGCTGCAGTAGCAGAAACTCCGCTCCCTCCTCCCTCCTCTCTCCTCCCTCCTCCCTCCTCACTGTGTTGCTGAGTCAGAGGCATGGGTCGATGCTGTATCCTTACATCACTTTTTAGGGCGGGTGTGGGGGTGCATTGACAAAGAGTGGAGGCTGTCCTTGAGAGAGAGGCCTCAGATTGTATTAACTCTACAGGGTTTGGTGCAGAGTTTATACAAATGTGCACGGAATATAAGAGACGGAGGCATCGACACAGGTTCAAGTTTAACTTAAAGGTCAATTCATAAAACATTCTTTGCAACGCTTTTGCCACAATGGTAATCCAAGAAGGTTATCTTCAAAGATGCATGAATGAACCTTTTCTCTGTGTGTCATCTTGTTGTACTTAATCAACCTTGTATTGTGTACTGCTCTGTTTTCTCAGGAGACGATTCACCAGATGGATAATGAGCTCAAGAGCACCAAATGGGAGATGGCTCGTCACCTGCGTGAGTACCAGGACCTGCTCAATGTCAAGATGGCCTTGGACATTGAGATCGCTGCATACAGGTAGCCAATATACTGACATGCAATGAACATTTTTCAGAAATGATATTTGCATTCATTTAAAATAATGGTTTTCTTTTCTGTATATCAAAGGGATTACTGAATATTATATATATACATTTGCTGTCCTCAGGAAACTCCTAGAGGGAGAGGAGACCCACTTCAGCACTTTCCCTTATGGTCAGGTGGTCCCACCTTCCAAAATCTCTAAAGTCAAATCAGACTCTCCGAGGATGAAGGTGTACCACAAGTTTGTGGAAGAGATCATAGAAGAAATAAAAGTTGAAGATGAGAACTTAGACATTGACGAGGACCTGGCAGAAATAGCGCATGGGCTGTCTGCCACACTCGGAGGGGCAAGAGATGAGGGTGAGGAAGAGGAGGGAGAAGAGGAGGTTAAAGAGAAAGGAGATGGAGACGAAGCAGAGGGTGAGGAGGAAGAGGGAGAGGGTGAGGGCAAGGAGGAAGTTATAGCTGCAACTGAAGCCAAAGTTAGCTCTAGTGAACCTGCTAAAGAGGAAGAGAAGGATGGAAAAGTTGGTGATGAGGAAGATAAAAAAGAGGATGCGGGCAAAGACCAAAAAAGTGAAAAAGACGAGAAGTTAGAAGATGAGAAAGCAGAAGAAGCTGTAGCCACGACAGAAGCTCCAAAAACAGAAGCGGCAAAGCCAGAGGCCAAGAAGGAAGAAGCCGAGGCATCAAAACCAGATTCCACCAAGTCTGAATCTCCCAAGTCTGAATCCCCAAAGCTTGGATCTCCCAAGTCTGAATCCCCAAAGCTTGGATCCCCCAAGTCTGAATCCCCAAAGCTTGGATCCCCCAAGTCTGAATCCCCCAAGCTTGGATCTCCCAAGTCTGAATCCCCAAAGATTGGATCCCAAGTCTGAATCCCCAAGCCTGAATCCCCAAAGCTTGGATCCCCAAGTCTGAATCCTAAAGCTTGGATCCCCCAAGTCCGAATCCCCAAAGCCTGAATCCCCTAAATCTGAATCACCTAAACCTGATTCCCTTAAGTCTGAGTCTCCCAAGCCTGCATCTCCGAAGTCTGAGTCCCCAAAAGAAGGTTCAGAAAAGGCTGGATCCCCAAAACCCAGCTCCCCTCAAACCGAGTCTCCCAAGTCAGATTCCCCTAAACCCGAATCTCCAATAGTTGAATCCACAAAAGTCGCCAAGTCTGAGGCCCCAAAAGCTGCTGAAGAGAAACCAGAGAAAAAGAGCGACTCAATAAATGAGAAGAGCGAAGGAAAGAAAGATGTTTCCATGAATGGCGATGTCGACAAGAGCAGCCCAGAAGAGAAAGAGAAGAAGGATGAGGGCAAAGAAGAAGGTGGCGTGATCTCTAACGGCGTGGACGAAAGTCCCTCCAAGGAAGACGCCAACCAGAAAGTGGTGATCACCAAAACCGTGGAGACGATCACCACCGAAGGAGATGGATCCAAGCACGTCACCAAATCCGTCACCGTGACCGAGACGGTGAAGGAGGAGGTGGAGGAGGTGATGCAGGAGACGCTGCTCGCCACCAAGAAGACGGAGAAGCACTCCAGCCTGTCCGTCAAGCAGGTGACGGAGGCCGAATGAGCGGACTCCGGGGCGGCTGATCCGTGGAGGTGGAGGACACGAGATAAGCAATCAACCCAGAACTAACATTACAAAAGAAAACCATACAGCTAGAGCGATGTAATAAAGATAACCACTCGCAAACATACAAACAAATCATAGAGAGAAGCCAAAACTTAAATTGTACAAGTTTTAAAAAATGCATGTTGAGTGACAGCTTTAAAAACGGGCTTTGCTGCAGACAGGTGAGGAGCTAGCGACTGAGACATTTTATCCTCTTTTTCTTTCTTTCTGCATTTCACGGAGCGAGCTCACGGGAGGGAGGGGGGTCTCTGCATGCTAGCTCAGGAGAGGGGGGAACCTTCCTATCTTCTGTATGTATGGTAGACATGCACTGTAAAAAGAGTAAATATGTCAATGGAATAACTGCATTGTTGAGGAATATTAATGAAGTTGAGAGGTTTTTGAAGTTTAAATTTAGGGGGGGGGTGTAAGAGGGACAAGCAGACGGGAGGGTCCTCTACACTGCAGACACTTGCTCTACTGAAGAAGCCTTACTTGACATGTGAAGATAGCAACTGAGCCAAAAATAATCTAACAACAAATACACCACAAACAGAGAAGAACGAGCCGGGCAGCGATACGATAAACACATGACCATATTCATCCAGTTAAAGCTTAACAATCCTGAAGAAACTCTTAGCCTTAAACATGCTTTTTATCCGTGTCTGTTATGTTTACCTGAGTGCAACTGAAAAATAAATCAACTCTAAATATGTAGATTTGTGCATTCTCGTATGCATAGGGTGGACTTGAATTTAAATACAGAAATAAATGAGGTGCTACTGTTTGCATTTGCTCAATAAATATCATAATAAAGTTTAAAAAAAGATTGTTTCCTGTCATTTATATTCTTTCATATTTTTGCTTTGTGTATATATATCAAGCATTACACAATACAATCAAATAGCTTACACACCAAAATATACGCATCTGTGGAGATGGCTATTAAACATCCTGTTATGTTAATTTCTCAGGTACAACAATGATGTCTCGTCATCCAAAAGTGTTCTGAAACCAAAAACTATAAATATAGTTTGTTCCTCATCACCAAACACCATTACTAAAATTTAAATCAGTTTTAGTGGCATGAGGTTATTCACCCTGCCATAGATCAAAGTTCAATTAGGATAACTAATACAAATACTGGTTCAAACAAGTTTTTAGGTACATTGAAAAAACCTAGATATATATTTCATTAGTTCATTCTTGTATGCATAGGGTGGACTTGAATTTAAATACAGAAATACATGAGGTGCTACTGTTTGCGTCCCATAACTTTACTCATCATGAACAATTTCCCAGCAGCATTTGATCAATAAATGTCAAAATGAAGTTTAAAAAAGAGATTGTTTTGTGTCATTCATATTGTTTCATATTTTTGCTTTGTGTATACATATATCAAACATTACACATGACAATTAAATAGCTTTCACTTCAATATATACTTGAAACCAATCCGTCGAGATGGCTATTAAACCTCCTGTTATGTTAATTTCTCAGGTACAACAATGATGTCTAATCATCCAACAGTTTTCTGAAACCAAAAATCTCCTTATAAATATAGTTTGTTCCTCATCACCAACACCATTCCTAACATTTCAATCAGTTTTTAGTGACATGAGGTTATTCACCCCTCCATAGATCAAAGTTCAATTCGGATAACTTTATTAAAAATACATGTTCAAACAAGTTTTTAGGTTTGGAAAGAGCTAGATATATATTGGAATAGTCTACCATAATAATTATGTTTTCCTAAATTGTATTTGCATTGTTCATGGTATGATGTAGATAAATAGAGATGAGACACCTGTGCTGTTTATGGTCATATTGACCCGCTCACTCGACTACAAGCCAAATGAGTCATAAGGATTTGTATTGAAAGTAAACTTGGGGCCTGACACTGTCTTTATAATATTTTGGACAGACAGTCTCAGCTGACGCTTGGAGGAACCTGATGGTTCACAATCAGAACCATTATAATCTTAATTGTCGTGATCAAGGCTGTCATCCTTTTGTTTCTGTTCGTCATATTGTCCCACAGTAATCTGCTGAGTTGTATGTATCTGCAGAGTGTAATGTTGGTAGGACTCCCAAGGAGTTTCGACCCCCTGCTAAGTATGGGTGTAGTTTTTCCACGGGGAAATAAAAGATACTCATAAAAAATCGTAATAGTATCTGTAATTCTCGCACAGGTAGGGCAGTGAGACAGAGAGAGTGTGTTAGCAGAATACGTTTTATATGGAAAAAGCACATTTCTTTCCCTAGATTTTCAAACTTTGAAACGGGTTCATTTGACCCGCAACATAACAAGAGGGTTAATGATTATAAAAAATCAATTAATCAAAGGAATTACACAAGATACATTTTCTCTGGCCCTTCCCCAGGTGATCTATCCACCATTATGGATTTCACATTTAACCATGCAAATCTCAAGGACTGCATTTTTTCATCTACGTAACATTTAAACAATCAGACACATCTTGTCTCAAAAAGATGCAGACAAATGTGTTCACGCTTTCGTTCCTGCAACTCCTTATTATCAGGCTGCTCTAATAAGTCTCTTAAGTCCCTCCAGTTGATCCAGAATGCTGCAGCTCGTGTTCTCACTAAAACCAAGAAAAGAGATCACATTACTCCTGTACTCTGCACTGGCTCACTGTAAAATCAACAATCACATTTAAAAGTCTTCTCCTTACCTACAAAGCCTTGATTGGTGATGCTCCATCATATCTTAAGGAGCTTGTAGTACCATGTTGCCCCACTAGAGAGTTGCGCTTACTAAATGCGGGGTTACATGTGGTTCCTGGAGTCTTACAAGGTAGGATGGGAGCCAGAGCCTTCAGTTATCAAGCTCCTCTTTTATGGAACCAGCTTCCATCATCAGTCCGGGAGGCAGACACAGTCACCTCATGTAAGAGTAGACTGAAGACTTTCCTCTTTGATAGTCTTATAGTTCGGGCTGAATCAGGTTCACCTGGTCCAGCCCCTAGAGATGCTGCTATAGGCTTTTAGGCTGCTGGGGGACGTTTTAGGATACACTGAGCACCTATCTCCCCTTCTCTCTCTACTTATGGATAAATATACATCTCTTCATTGCACATTACTAATTCTACTTCCGCTACGGTGTCCTTGTGACTTTCCGTCTCAAAGGGTTCATTGGACCTGGCTGGGTCTGATGCCATGGCCCTGATGATGCTCCGCCCACTCCTCCTCTCTACCTCCATCTGCCTGATGGATCATGGAGGTCTGGATCGTGGTCCATGTCTACTGCCAACTATTCATACACTCGGTCATACTCATTGAATGTGTTGTAACTCTGTAATGATTCCACATGACATCTATTGCTTCTGTCCATCCTGGAGAGGTATCCTCCTCTGTTGCTCTCCTGAAGGTTTCTTCCCTTTTTTTCCCTGTGAAAAGTTTTTTTCTATTTCTTGGGAGTTTTTCCTGATCCGATGTGAGGTCCTGGGACCGGGATGTCGTCTGTGTACAGGTTCTAAAGCCTTCTGAGGCCCATTTTTTATTTTATTTAATTATAAAATAAACTGAATTGAACATAATATCTCCCCAAGGGAGTACAATAACACAGCAGCTCTGGGTGAGGCAGGTGTCAGAGGATAATGTGCTTTGTTTGGATCGTCTCTTATCACATTAAAGAAGATTATAGATGTACTTATGAAACAGATTGTAAACAGTTACTACTAGTATTTCGTATAGAAGTAATAGTTTTAGGTAATTGCACCTCAGTGCCCTCAGCCACTCCTCTGTCTTCTTGATTGGTTAATTCCCTTCACCTGCCCTCAGCCATTCCTGACTCCCTGATTGTATTGTCATGCCGTACACCTGTTTCCCCCTTAAATATTGTGCCAGTCTTTCCCTTGCAGGCACGTGCACTGATAGAGTTCAGTAAAGTTAGAAAGATATTCACAGATTCGGACTTCCCGGCTCAATAGCTCTCTGACTAAACGGAGTTAAAGCACAAAAAACACCTCTCTGTGATCGTAGTGATGTCGACAACAAGCTACAACCTTCATTTTACCAGGACCTGCTCAATGTCAAGATGGCCTTGGACATTGAATCGCTACCTCTGGTAGCCAATATACTGACATCTGGCTGACATTTTCAGAAATGATATTTGATGTTTAAAATAATGGTTTTCTTTCTGTATATCAAAGAGTTACTGAATATTATATATAACCATTTGCTGTCCTCAGGAAACTCTCCTAGAGGAGAGAGACCACTTCAGCACTTTCCCTTGTGGTCAGGTGGTCCCACCTTCAAAATCTCTAAAGTCAAATCAGACTCTCCGAGGATGAAGGTGTACCACAAGTTTGTGGAAGAGATCATAGAAGAAATAAAAGTTGAAGATGAGAACTTAGACATTGACGAGGACCTGGCAGAAGCCATGGGCTGTCTCACCCACACTCGGAGGAGC
The DNA here is from genome assembly GCF_029220125.1 of Pseudoliparis swirei. Taxonomy (NCBI): domain Eukaryota; kingdom Metazoa; phylum Chordata; class Actinopteri; order Perciformes; family Liparidae; genus Pseudoliparis; species Pseudoliparis swirei. The sequence goes on along the minus strand of NC_079402.1, from coordinate 9,673,661 downwards.
AGAGATGAGGTGAGAGAGGAGGAGAGGAGTTCGGAGGAGATGGGGCAAGCAGGGAGTGAGGAGGAAGAGGGAGAGGTGAGGGCGAGGGAGGAAGTTATAGCTGCAACTGAAGCCAAAGTTAGCTCCTAGTGAACCTGCTAAAGAGGAAGAAGGATGGAAAAGTTGGTGATAGGGGAAGATAAAAAAGAGGATCTGGGCAAAGACCAAAAAAAAGTGAAAAAAAGGCGAAGTTAGAAGATGAGAAAGCAGAAGAAAGCTGTAGCCGACAAGCTCCAAAAGCAAGGCAGCAAACAGAGGCCAAGAAGGAAGAAGCCGAGGCATCAAAACCAGATTCCACCAAGTCTGAATCTCAGTCTGAATCCCTGACTTGGATCTCCCAAGTCTGGATCCCCCAAAGCTTGGATCCCCAAGTCCTGAATCCCCAAGCTTGGATCCCCAGGTCTAGATCCCCAAGCTTGGATCTCCCAAGTCTGAATCCCCCAAGATTGGATCCCCAAATTCTGAATCCCCAAGCCTGAATCCCCAAAGCTTGGATCCCCCCAAGTCTGAATCCTAAAGCTTGGATCCCCCAAGTCCGAATCCCAAAGCCTGAATCCTAATCTGAATCACTAAACCTGATTCCCTTAAGTCTGAGTCTCCCCAAGCACCATCTCCGAAGTCTGAGTCCCCAAAGAAGGAAGTTCAGAAAGGCTGGATCTAGGCAACTCCCTCAAACCAGGTCTCCCAAGTCAGATTCCCTAAGCCCAGATCTCCAATAGTTGAATCCACCAAAAAGTCGCCAAGTCTGAGCCCCAAAAGCTGCTGAAGAGAAACCAGAGAAAAAGCGACTCAATAAATGAGGAAGAAGCGAAGGAAGAAAGATGTTTCCATGAATGGCGATGTCGACAAGAAACAGCCCAGAAGAGAGAAAGAAGAAGGATGAGGGCAAGAAAGGTGGCGTGATCTCTAGCAGCGTGGACGAAAGTCCCTCCAGGCGCCAGCCAAGTGGTGATCACGCAAAACCGTGAGCGATCACCACGAGAGAGATGGATCAAGCACGTCACCAAATCCGTCCGTGGCCGGGGCGGTGAAGGAGGAGGTGGAGGTGATGCAGAGGCGGCTGCCGCCTGAGAAGCTGGGCACTCAGCCTCCGTCAAGCAGGTGACAGGAGGCCGAATAAGGCGGACTCCGGGGCGGCTGATCCGTGGAGGTGGAGGACACGAGATAAAGCAATCGGCAGAACTAGCTACAAAGAAAACCCTTACAGCTAGGCGTGCCAATAAGATAACCACTCGCAAACATACAAACAAATCATAGAAGCCAAAACTTAAATTGTACAAGTTTTAAAATGCATGTTGGTGACGGCTTTAAAACAGGCTGCTGCAGACCCAGGTGAGGCTAAGCGACTGAGACATTTTATCCTCTTTTTCTTTCTTTCTGCATTTCACGGGCGAGCTCACGGGAGAGGGTCTCTGCATGCTAGCTCAGGAGAGGGGAACCTTCCTATCTTCTGTATGTATGGTAGACATGCACTGTAAAAAGAGTAAATATGTCATACAGACACTGCATTGTTGAGGATATTAATGATTTGAGAGGTTTTGAAGTTTAAATTTAGGGAGATTAAGCAGAGAAAGGGACAAAGCGAGGCCCAGGAGGTCCTCTACACACAGACCATGCTCTACTGGAAAGCCTGCCATGTGAAGATAGCAACTGAGCCAAAAATAATCAACAACAAATACATCTGAGCAGAGGAAGAGCAGGTAGACAGCGTCTGATAAACACATGACCATATTCATCAGTTAAACAACAATCTGAAGAAACTCTTAGCCTTAAACTGCCTTTTTATCCGTATCTGTTATATTTACCTGAAATTTTAACTGAAAAATAAATCAACTCTAAATATATGGGTTGTGCATTCTCGTATGCATAAATTGAACGAATTTAAATACAGAGAAATAAATGAAAGTGCTACTGTTTGCATTTGCTCAATAAATATCATAATAAAGGATTTAAAAAAAGAGATTATTTCCTGTCATTTATATTCTTTCCTTATTTTTTTCTTTGTGTATATATATCAAGCATTACACAATACAATCAAATAAACACACACCCAAAATATGCGCATCTAGCAAGGATAGCTATTAAACATCCTGTTATATTTAATTTCTCAGTACAACAATGATGTCTAAATCATCCAAAGTGTTCTGAAACCAAAACTATAAATATAATTTATTCCTCATCCGCAAACACCATTACTAAAATTTAAATCAGTTTTGAAGTGGCATGAGGTTATTCACTTACCATAGATCAAGTTCAATTAGGATAACTAATAAAAATACTAGTTCAAACAAGTTTTAGGTACATTGAAAAACCTAGATATATATTTCGATGGTTTCATTTCTTGTATGCATAAGGTGGACTTGAATTTAAATACAGAAATACATGAGGTGCTACTGTTTGCGTCCCTTAACTACTCATCATGAACAATTTCCAGCAGCATTTAATAAATGTCAAAATGAAGTTTAAAAGAGATTATTTTGTGTCATTCATATTGTTTCCATATTTTGCTTTGTACTTTATATATCCGACATTACACTTGACAATTCGTAAGCTTTCCGCCCAAAATATACTTGAAACCAATCCGTGGAGATGGCTATTAAACCTCCTGTTATGTTAAATAAAGTTACAAGTTACAAGTTACAAGTCTTTTATTGTCAGATGCACAGAATGACTGAGGTCAGACTGGGCACTGAAATTCTTAGGACAGGCACCACACAACAACTACCATAGCATATATATGAAACATAATATAACATAACATGACGCCTCTGTACAAGTACTCTGAACATAATTTATAATAACATATAATGACCTTACTAAATATACCAACCTATACATATATTACTAACATATATACATATAACATATACTACATATGGTGACATATAATAAACCCAAACTACAGACAAATGGGAGTAGCAGTGAGTGCAATAGACAGTATGTAAGTAGCAGGGTACAGAAAGCAGTGATTTGAAAGTGACAGTGTATGTAAAAGTAATACATATGGTGTCCAATTACTAAGTCAAACAAATATTGATTACCTATTTTTTTTTAAACTGGTTGTTTTAGAATGTCTTCAACCTCGTCTCTTCTTAGCTTTTCAATAGATTGTTTAGATGAGTTGATGCGAAATGCTGAGGGAATCTTTGGAAGTTCCCATCACCGTCATCTCGGCCATCTGTCAAATGGCAAAACAACACACCTTGTCCTGAATTTACATGGTAAAACAACATTATTTAATCTATCAGAAAGACAAAGGTTGCATTAAATAACCTGCGCAACCAGTCCCCAACTGCTGCCATCTTTCTGGCAACAACAGGTTATCTGTGGCTGCCACTTGATATTCACCCAGTCCTCCTTTCCAAGTCTGTTCCGGCGCGTTTGAAATACTGTCTGCAGGATGAAGGAAAATAATTTTGGTTTACATTGCACCTCTGTAGCCTTACTAAGATGTGAATAACGTATATATTTCTCACATAATCTAATTAATATTTACCCACATCTTTGGCCAGCCTTTTCTGGGTCGTCAACTTCAACAACACTTGCAGAGGATCAACCACAAATATCTGGTTTAAAGGGCATGGAGATACTGTTTAAAAAGTAATATATGTTAAAGCATGCCATATTTTAAACGTATAACAACAACAACAATAATAACATAATACATTTTATTTATGTAAAACCTAAATGAGCAACATTGGAAATATGTTGTGTACTACAGTAATCACAACTGAGTAAATAAAAGAAACAAACCCGCTAAATAGGCATATTTAACATTTTACTTGAAAGTACTGAATATTAGTCTGAAAATAAGTTCACAATATAGGGTCATACTCAATCAAAGAAAACTCAAATTGTTAGGAAGTAGCAGTAGGGACTACTGCTTGGGATCCTGTTGGATGATTCAAAGTGCTTTGATTGGACAATAATCATATATATTTTCATTAAGGTAAGGACCATGGCGACCATGGAGACATTTAAAACTAAAGACAGTCTGAAAATCAATCCATACTACAGATGTGCATGTACACAATGCAACTACATTAGATACAAAATATACAATCTGTTGTCTCTTCATTTATTAATGACAATTTATGAAAAATTACATTAACCCCTTAATAAAACTTGTATTTAACATTAAATTAGATTTAGTTACTGACTTGATTGTATGTTATAAATATCTAAAGCAATTTAAGATTGATAACCTTAAAATACACTCACAACAATGAGCCATACATGAATATATAAAGGCATTGTACCCACATGACTCAACTACTTACTCACCACAAGCTTCCAGTGCATTTCTTATGTTGACAAATCAATGGCTCCATCACCGTCATCAAATGTGACACAAACAACATGCGTAAATGGAAAAATAATTGTATTTTGCTGCAAAACTCAAGTAGAATGTACCCATTATTATGTATTTTTCCTCCATGGAACAACCAAAAACCTAAGCTGCTTTTTCAAATGGATTGTTTCAAAACAACTTGATGTTAAGATTTATAATAATATTATAATTATATTTTTAACCCTTACCTGGCCATTTGCTCTCTCGTGCCGTACAAGATTAAACCCATGGTATAATGATTCGCGGTATAGCCGGTAGGTGTAGTACCACTATATGGAGCCCGGTAGTCAAAATGAATAGTTTCATCAACACTTGATAACAGTGAAGCTATTGAGTTTCTTTCCATAAATTATGACAAAATATTCATAAAATTATTCCAAAATCTTTTCTTCAAAGTACGAGGTGTAGTCCATTCATGTGCTTGGCCCATTGATTAACGGATTTATTTAGATAATTTCCTCTAGACTTGATAACAATTGAAGCTATTGAAGTTTCTTTCCAGAAATTATAATAAAATGTTCATAAAAATTATTCAAATCTTTTTTTTCTTCAATGTACGAGGTGCTGAATCCACTGATGTGGAGCCATTGATCTTAGATATTGAATGATTCACTCTACACTGTTATAGTGAAGCTATTGAAAATTGTTTCCATAAGTTCTGACAAAATATTCATAATAGTATTCAAAAAACACATTTCTCCAAAGTAAGAGGTGTGAGTCCATTCATATGTAGCCCATTGATGTAGATGTGAATAATTTCTTAGACTTCTGATAACAGTGAGCTATTGAAGATTGTTTCCATAAATAGCAATAAAATTCGCAAAATTATTCAAATCTTTGTTCTTCAAAATGGGAGAATTGTAGTCACTGATGGACATTGATGGGTGAATGAATATACCTACACTTGTTGCTTGAGTGAAGCTATTGAAGATTGTTTCCATAATTTATATCCAAAATATTCGCAAAATTATTCCAAATCTTTTCTTCAAAATGAGAGGTGTAGTCCACTGATGTGGAGCCATTGATGTAGATATTAGACAGTTCACTCTACACTTGATAATAGTGAAGCTGTGAAAATTGTTTCCATAAATTATGACAAAATATTCATAATAATTATTCAAATCTTTTTCTTCAAAGTACGAGGGTGTGATCCACTGATGGAGCCGATGATGTATATATTGAATGATTTCCTCTGCTTGATAATAGTGAAATAACGAAAATTGTTTCCATAAATTATGACAAAATATTCGCAATAATTGTTCAAATCTTGTTTTCTTCAAAATTACGAGTGGTGTGATCACTGATGTGGGCCATTGATGTAGATATTGAATGATTTCACTCTACTTGATAATAGCCAGAGCTATTGAAATTAGTTCCATAATTATGACAAAATATTCATAATAATTATTCCCAAATCTTTTTCTTCAAAGTACGAGGTGTAGTCCACTGATGTGGAGCCCATTGATGTAGATGTTGATGATTTCACTCTACACTTGATAATAGTGGAAAGCTATTGATTGTTCCATAAATAATATCAAAATATTCATTAAAATTATTCAAAATCTTCTTTCTTCAAAAGTAGCAGGTGCCATAGTCACTCATGTGGAAGCCCATTGATATGAATGTTAGATGTTCACTCTACTTGATAATAGTGAAGCTAGTAGAGAATTGTTTTTCATAAATTATGACAAAATATTCATAATAATTATTCCAAATCTTTTTTCTTCAAAATAAAGGTTTGATCCACTGATGTGGAGCCATTGATGTAGATATTGAATGATTTCCTCTACACTTGATAATAAGTGAAGCTGTTGAAAATTGTTTCCATAAATTATGACAAAATATTCATAGAAATTATTCCAAATCTTTTTTCTTCAAAGGTACGAGGTGTAGTCCACTCATGTACTTGGAGCCCATTGTATAGATATTGAATGATTTCACTCTACACTTGATAACAGTGAAGCTATTGAAGATTGTTTCCATAAATTATTAAATATAATTCATAATAATTATTTAAGATGAGTTTTTTTCTCAAGGAAATAACAGCTGTGAGTACAAGCACAAGGGGTGGCCATTTGATACGCAATTATCAGTGGTGTCAGCCTAGAAAGATCTTTCAGTGGAGCTATTGAATATTTTTGGAATATGTGTTTTCCTGGATTTAACTTTTTGCAAAGACGGGTCCCTGGTCTCACAGCTGATCGCACATTAGGACCAACGTTATTCTATCGATCTCGAAGATCGGCTTTTTTTGAGTAAAATGAAGGTTGCTAAACATTGTCGACATCACTCCGGTCACAGAGAGGTGTTTTTTGTGTTTTAACTCCGTGTCGGTTTGAAGGCTATTGAGCCGGGATTCTGAATATCTGCTTGAATATCTTTCTAACTTTACTGAACTCACAGATTGAGCCCTAAGTAATTGCTCAAGCATAGCCCCTTTGCCCTGGATGAGTAAAGTGCCCTTTTTGCTGGAGACACATTTTTTTATTCATCCATGTTGATATTTAAGAATAAACGTTACTCTTTCTGTCATCAAGTCCCCCAAATGTGTTTCAATATCCGACGGGGCATTTATTTGAGTTCTTGTGAGAATTTCGCTAGACCCGCTCCGCAGCGCTCACGAGGCCCCGTCTCCTCCCCGCCGCGCCCCCTCCTCCTCCTCCACTTCCTCCTCCGCTTTTGCAGTGCTCCTCCAGCGCCACCAGAACAGCTGCACCTCCTTCTCCTCTGACCCCGCAGCTGGGCCAGACACACCTGACGGAGAATTGTTTGTCCCCTGACGTTTTTGTGATAAATCAACCACAACATTAAGCGCTGCTGAAAACGCGGCGTCACAACTGGTCCCGAGCGTTTCCTAAAAATGAAACAAACAAAAAGCTTAAGCCCGTGATTTCAAAGCCTCGTCCAGCTGTTGTTTACTGGCGTTAGTTATGTTTTAGAATGAGAGAAGAGGAGAGAGAGAGAGGGAGAGAGAAAAGAGAGGAAAGAGAGGAGAGAGAGAGAGAAGAGAGGAGAGAGAGAAAGAGAGAGAGGAGAGAGAGAGAGAGAGAGAGAGAGAGAAGAGAGAGGAATTCAAGGAGAAAAGAGAGAGGAGAGAGAGAGAGAGAGAGAGAAGAGAGAGAGAGGAGAGAGAAAAGAGAGGAGATAATTCTTCGTTCTTCAGCTAAGGGCTAGTCTAGGATTTGCGGAGCCAGACTGAAAACAAATCATAAGGCCTCTCTTGTTCAGAGGCCGGGCCAAATGTGGGCGGGCCGTATCCATTGTAGACATGGTTGAGACCACTGCTCTTAGCTGTTGATGTCTATCAATATAAGCTTATTTTGAAAATGACGTAAGAAGACATCACGGATCGTATCAGACCGAGGAGGGCAATACATTATTTAGCATGGCGTATTAGCCAATCAAGAGCGCTTGTACTGTTGTTGCTATCCCAATAATTCATCTTTATTCATAAAGAAAGTAAGCTAGTGGTCTGATGCCCAGAGGAAAGCATAAGGTGAGGGACAGCATCATCAGGTGTAATGCTGCTTATGCTTCAACTCTGTCAAATTTTTTTTGGCATTGGGTGCCACCCAGTTTGAGCACCTGCCCCAAAATGTCTGTACATGCCTGTTCCTTATCTCCTATCGGTTTGTTGTCTTTATCTCAGACATAGTGTCTCTGTTTTGATTTCTCACTTCTCAGTCTTTGTTACATAGTAATTCCTAGTTTTTGTATTGGTTGGTTCAGAGCCAAGTTTCTTTAGTTAACCTTTTCTGAAGTAAAGGACTTTTTGTTTCACACCCATGCCGTCATGTGGGCCGGCATCTGCTTGGATACTTGGTTATATGAGCCGCCGCCAAAATGTAATACACACTCTATTAGGTAGTGTTAAATTGACCTACAAAGGCTTGTATTACCCAAAAGCACGGATGGGCCTATTTTCCAACAAAATGTCTGCGCGCTTTCATACAAGTCAAAACAACATTATTTTGGACATGATATAAATCGTAATAAGGTCAGGTAAAGTTAATATGCCTTTTCTCGTTAATGATATTCCTTACATTTCCAATATCTGAACATCTTTTTAAAGCAGATTATTACAAATGTATCTAAAAATGACACCCCTGATCTTATTGATGACGTTTCACGATGCCATGATTATTTTCAGCATATTTTACTTTACAAGATATTGAGATAATGAAATGCAAATTCAGTTAAAAAGGAATATTGATATTCATAATTCTCAATATATAGTTTTAAAAGCGGTCCTTAAAAGTGTATATAGGCAGCACTGCTGTCTTGTTATCGATGGCCTCTGCTATGCCATGATTATTGTCAACATATTTATATACAGATATTAAACTAGTAAAGTAAAAGTCAGCTAAAACAATCATGATATTATAATTCTCAATAATAAATTGTTTTTAAAGCAGATAATTAAAGTGTAGAAAGAAATTAAACTGATCTTGTTAATGATAAAGTCTGCTATGCCCATGATCATTTTTCTATGCGATATTACTCTACAGTTTTTCAGAAAATCAAAGAAATGTCTACTGAATGTATTATAAAAGTACCCAGGCCCCAAGTTTACTTTCCAATACAAATCCTTATGACTCATTTGGCTTGTATTAAATTGAGGTCCATATGGCCATACAGCACAGTGTCTCATCTCTATTTATCATCACACCATGAAAAAGAGCCGTACAATTCAGAAACATATGGTGAGCTAATGAAATATATCTAGGTTTTTTTCAATGTACTAAAAACTTGTTTGAATGATATTTTTTATTAAATTATCTAATTGAAGTTTGATCTATGGCGGGTGAATAACCTCCATGCCACTAAAACTAGTTTAAATTTTAGTAATGGTGTTTGGTGATGAGGAATTAAACCTATTTATAGTTTTTGGTTTCGAACACTTTTGGATAACGAGACATCATTGTTGTACCTGAAATTAACATAACAGGATGTTTTAATAGCCATCTCACAGATCACATTATATTTTTAGTGTGTAAGCTGGCCCCAGTTGTATTGTGTAATGTTTGATATATATACACAAAGCAAAAATGAAGAATATAAATGACGAAACAATCTCTTTTTTAAGCAGTTATGACATTTTATTGAGCAAATGTGAAACAGTAGCACCTCATTTATTTCTGTATTTAAATTCAAGTCCACCCCTATGCATGCAAGAGAATGCAAATCTACACATTTAGAGTTGATTTATTTTTGGTGCACTCAGTAAACACTGTGAACCTGAGATAAAAGCATGTTTAGGTAAGAGTTTCTTCAGGATTGTTAAGCTTTAACTGGATGAATGGTCATGTGTTTATAAATGACGCTGCCAGCTCGTTTCTTCTTCTCTGTGGTGTATTGTTGTTAGATTCTTTTTGGCTCAGTTTTATCTTCACATGTATCAAGTAAAACTTCTTCAGTAGAACAGTGTCTGTGATGGGAGACCCTCCGTCTGCTTGTCCTCTTACCCCCACTCCCCTTAACTTAAACTCCAAAACCTCTCAACTTCATTAATATTCTCTGATACAGTTATTCCATTGACATATTTACTCTTTTACAGTGCATGTCTACCATACATACAGAAGACGGAAGGTTCCCCCTCTTGAGTGCATAAATCTCCCAATTCTAAATCAAAATTTTAAAGTAAAGGTTAGTCCTAGTCCCATGTGAGAATGATTTTACTCACTAACATGCATTAAAATTTTCCATAAATTTGCAAATATTTAATATTATTCAATTGTTTCTTAATACAGTTAGTCATGTTGCCCATTGATGTAGTTTGATGATTTATCTCCTTCTACTAAGTATGACTGTTCCATAATTGCAAATATTCTATAATATTCCAATGGTTCTTCCAAGTCTGTGGGTAGTCCACTATTTGAGCCCATTGATGTAGATGAATGATTTCACTCCTACACTTGATAACAGTGAAGCTATTGAACATTTTTCCATAAATTATGACAAAATATTCATAAAATTATTCCAAATCTTTTTCTTCAAAGTAGAGGGTAGTTCTCCATGTGAGCCCATTGACGTAGATCTTGAATATTTCACTCTACACTTGATAACAGTGAAGCTATTGAAATTCTTTCCATAAATTATGACAAAATATTCATAAATTATTCCAATCTTTTTTCTTCAAAGTCAGGTGTAGTCCACTTGGAGCCCATTGATGTAGATATTGAATGATTTCACTCTACACTGATAAAGTGAAGCTATTGAAATTGTTTCCATTAGATGACAAAATATTCATAATGTTTCGAAATCCACTTTTCAAAGTTCAGGTGTAGTACTCAGACTTGGAGCCCATTGATGTAGATGTTGAATAATTTCACGCTACACTTGATAACAGTGAAGCTATTGGAATTGTTTCCATTAATTGGGACAAAATATTCAAATTGGGATTCCAAATCTTTTTCTTCAAATTAGAGGTGTAGTCCACTATGGGAGCCCATTGATGTAGATTTGAATGGATTACCTACACTTGATAAGAGTGAAGCTATTGAAGATTGTTTCCATTGGGATTATCAAAATATCCAAATTATTCCAAATCTTTTTCTTCCAAAGTTAGGTGTAGTCCACTGATGTGGAGCCCATTGATGTAGATTTGAATGATTTCACTCTACACTTGATAATCTGAGTATTGAAAATTGTTTCCATAAATTTGACAAAATATTCATAATAATTATTCCAAATCTTTGTTTTTCAAGTACGAGTGTAGTCCACTGATGTGGCCATTGTTAGATTTGAATGATTTCTACACTTGATAATTGAAGCTATTGAATTGTTTCCATAAATTATCAAAATTTATAAAATTATTCAAATCTTTTTCTTCAAAGAGGTCTAGTCCACTCATGTGGAGCCCATTGATGTAGATTTGAATGATTTCCTCTACCTTGATAACGGTGACGTATTGGAATGTTCATCCATCTCCTTCGGTGGTGATCTCTCCACGGTTTTGGTGATCACCACTTTCTGGTTGGCGTCTTCCTTGAGGGACTTTCGTCCACGCGTAGAGATCACGCCACCTTCTTCTTTGCCCTCATCCTTCTTCTCTTTCTCTTCTGGGCTGCTCTTGTGACATCGCCATTCATGGAAACATCTTTCTTTCCTTCGCTCTTCTCATTTGTTGAGTCCCTTTTCTCTGGTTTCTCTTCAGCAGCTTTTGGGGCCTCAGACTTGGCGACTTTTGTGGATTCAACTATTGGAGATTCGGGTTTAGGGGAATCTGACTTGGGAGACTCGGTTTGAGGGGAGCTGGGTTTTGGGGATCCAGCCTTTTCTGAACCTTCTTTTGGGGACTCAGACTTCGGAGATGCAGGCTTGGGAGACTCAGACTTAAGGGAATCAGGTTTAGGTGATTCAGATTTAGGGGATTCAGGCTTTGGGGATTCGGACTTGGGGGATCCAAGCTTTAGGGATTCAGACTTGGGGGATCCAAGCTTTAGGGATTCAGACTTGGGGGATCCAAGCTTTGGGGATTCAGGCTTGGGGGATTCAGACTTGGGGGATCCAATCTTTGGGGATTCAGACTTGGGAGATCCAAGCTTGGGGGATTCAGACTTGGGGGATCCAAGCTTTGGGGATTCAGACTTGGGGGATCCAAGCTTTGGGGATTCAGACTTGGGAGATCCAAGCTTTGGGGATTCAGACTTGGGAGATTCAGACTTGGTGGAATCTGGTTTTGATGCCTCGGCTTCTTCCTTCTTGGCCTCTGGCTTTGCCCTTCATTTGGAGCTTCTGTCGTGGCTACAGCTCTTCTGTTTATTGGATTTCATCTTCACTTGATTTCATTTTGGTCTTTCCACATAGTCTTTATTTTCTTATTTTCCCGCTTTTTTTGTCAAACTAGAGTTTCATCTGGAGCCTCTTTCAGCAATTCACTCCCTTCATACGAGCTTTAAACTTTTCCAAAATTGCAAATTTCTGAAGAATTCAAATCTTTTTCTTCAAAGCACAAGGGTTCCACTCTGTGGCCCATTGTTAGTTTCAATTTCCTCACACTTTAAATACCTTTCCACTATTTCTAATTCCAAATTTCAAAATTCAATCTTTTTCTCAAGTCGAGGTTAGTTCCATTGCAATTTTATATTAATGATTTACTCCACACTTGGTAACATCCGAATTGATTTGTTTAGAATTTTAGAAAGGTGGGACCACCTGACCATAAGGGAAAGTGCTGAAGTGGGTCTCCTCACTAAGGGTTTCCTGAGGACAGCAAATGTATATATGAAATATTCAGTAATACCTTTGATATACAGAAAAGAAACCATTATTTTAAATGAATGCAAATATCATTTTGAAAATGTTCATTGCAGGTCAGTATATTGGCTACCTGTTCAGCGATCTCAATGTCCAAGGCCATCTTGACATTGAGCAGGTCCTGTCTCGTCAGGTGACGAGCCATCTCCCATTTGGTGCTCTTGAGCTCATTATCCATCTGGTGAATCGTCTCCTGAGAAAACAGAGCAGTACACAATACAAGGTTGATTAAGTACAACAAGATGACACACAGAGAAAGGTTCATTCATGCATCTTTGAAGATCACCTTCTGGATTACCATTGTGGCAAAAGCGTTGCAAAGAATTTTATGAATTGACCAAGTTATTGAACCTGTGTCGATGTCTTCTTAATTCCGGCACATTTGTATAAACTTGACCAAACCCGGATTATACAATCTGAGTCACACATTATCATGTTGAGGGCCTCTCTCAAGACAGCCTCCATTTGTCAAGCACCCCAATCCGCCCTAAAAAGTGATGTAAGGATACAGCATCGACCCATGCCTCTGACCAAAACAGTGAGAGGTCGAAGGACGTTGGGCTTCAAGTTGAGTGCAGCGTCTCCCTTGGACCCTTTCTGCCTTGTGAGTGATTTTAAGAAGTCAGTTCTGCTCAAGCAATAACGCTCTGGGTCATTACGCAGCAGAAAATGTTTCAACACTGATCTAAATTATGACAAGATATTCATAATAATTATTCCAAATCTTTTTTCTTCAAAGTACGAGGTGTAGTCCACTGATGTGGAGCCCATTGATGTAGATATTGAATGATTTCACTCTACACTTGATAATAGTGAAGCTATTGAAAATTGTTTCCATAAATTATGACAAAATATTCATAATAATTATTCCAAATCTTTTTCTTCAAAATAAAAGGTGTAGTCCACTGATGTGGAGCCCATTGATGTAGATATTGAATGATTTCACTCTACACTTGATAATAGTGAAGCTATTGAAGATTGTTTCCATAAATTATGACAAAATATTCATAATAATTATTCCAAATCTTTTTTCTTCAAAGTATGAGGTGTAGTCCACTCATGTGGAGCCCATTGATGTAGATGTTGAATGATTTCACTCTACACTTGATAATAGTGAAGCTATTGAAAATTGTTTTCATAAATTATGACAAAATATTCATAATAATTATTCCAAATCTTTTTTCTTCAAAATAAAAGGTTTAGTCCACTGATGTGGAGCCCATTGATGTAGATATTGAATGATTTCACTCTACACTTGATAATAGTGAAGCTATTGAAAATTGTTTCCATAAATTATGACAAAATATTCATAAAAATTATTCCAAATCTTTTTTCTTCAAAGTACGAGGTGTAGTCCACTCATGTGGAGCCCATTGACGTAGATATTGAATGATTTCACTCTACACTTGATAACAGTGACGCTATTGAAGATTGTTTCCATAAATTATGAAATATAATTCATAATAATTATTTAAGATGAGTTTTTTTCTCCAAAATAACAGCTGTAGTACAACACAGGGTGGCCATTTGACGTACGGTATCAGTGGTGTCAGCCTAGAAAATCTTTCAGTGGAGCTATTGAATATTTTTGGAATATGTTTTTCCTGGATTGCTTTTTCCAGACGGTCCCTGGTCTCACAGCTGATCGCACATTGAGACCAACGTTATTTATCGATCTCGAAGATCGGCTTTTTTTTGTAAAATGAAGGTTGTAGCTTGTTGTCGACATCACTCCGGTCACAGAGAGGTGTTTTTTGTGTTTTAACTCCGTGTCGTTTGAGAGCTATTGAGCCGGGATTCTGAATATCTGTGAATATCTTTCTAACTTTACTGAACTCACAGATTGAGCCCTAGTGGTGCTCAAGCACCAGCCCCTTTGCCCTGGATGAGTAAAGTGCCCTTTTTGCTGGAGACACATTTTTTTTTATTCATCCGTATTTAAGAATAAACGTTACTCTTTCTGTCATCAAGTCCCCCCCAAATGTGTTTTAATATCCGACGGGGCATTTATTTGAGTTCTTGTGAGAATTTCGCCTAGACCCGCTCCGCGGCGCTCACGAGCCCCCACCCCCTCCTCCTCCCTCCTCCTCCTCCACTTCCTCCTCCGCGCAGTGCTCCTCGCGCCACCGAACGGCTGCACCTCCTTCTCCTCTGACCCGCAGCACCAGACACACCTGACGGTGTTTGTCCCCTGACGTTTTTTTTGTGATAAATCAACCACAACATTAGCGCTGCTGAAAACATGACGTCACAACTGGTCCGACGTTTCCTAAAAAAATAAACAAACAAAAACTCCGTGATTTCAAAGCCTCGTCCAGCTGTTTACTGACGTTAGTTATGTTTAGAGAATATAGAGAGAGAGAAGAGGAGAGAGAGAGAGGGAGAGAGAGAAGAGAGAGAAAAGAGAGAGGGAGAGAGAGAAGAGAGAGAGGAGAGAGAGAGGAGAGAGAGAGAGAGAGAGAGAGAGAAAGAGAGAGAGGAGAGAGAGAGAAGAGAGAGAGAGGAGAGATAATTCTTATTTCGTTCTATTCAACTGGGGCTAGTCTAGGATTTGCGTGGCCAGACTGAAAAAAAATCATAAGGCCTCTCTTGTTCAGAGGGCCGGGCCAAATGTGGAGGCGGTGTGATCCGGCCGCGGGCCTTAGTTTGAGGACCACTGCTCTTGGCTGTTGATGTCTATCAATATCGCTCATTTTGAAAATGACGTAAGAGGGCAATACGGATCCGTATCAGACCAGCGAGGAGGGCAATACGTGGCTGGCATGACGCCCATTAGCCAATCAGAACGCTTGTACTGTTGTTGCTATCTAATAATTCATCTTTATTCATAAAGAAAATGTAAGCTAGTGGTCTGATGCTGCCCAGAGGAAACGCAGGTCGAGGACAGCATCATCAGTGTAATGCTGCTTATGCTTCAACTCTGTCAGAATTTTTTTTTGGCATTGGGTGCCCTTTTTTTTGGTTTGAGCACCTGCCCCCCAAAATGTCTGTGCACGTGCCTGTTCCCTTGTCTCCTATCGGTTTGTTGTCTTTATCTCAGACTTGTAGTGTCTCTGTTTTGATTTCTCACTCTCAGTCTTTGTTCGCATGGTAATTCCTAGTTTTTTATTGTAGTTGGTTTCAAACCGAAGTTCTTTAGTTTAACCTTTTTTCTGAAGTAAAGGACTTTTTTTGTTTCACGCCGCTGCCGTCATGTGGGCCGGCATCTGTGGATACTTGGTTATGTGAGCCGCCACTTAAAATGTAATACACCTCTATTCGTGGTGTTACGGTAGGCCTACAAAGGCTTGTATTACCCAAAAGCACGGATATAGACCTATTTTCCAACAAAAATGTCTGCACTTTCATACAAGTCAAAAACAACATTATTTTGGACATGATATAAATATTATTAAAGGTCAAATTAAAGTTAATGTCACCTTTTTCTCGTTAATGATATTCATACATTTCCAATATCTGAACATCTTTTAAAGCAGATTATTACAAATGTATCTAAAAATGACACCCTGATCTTGTTAATGATGACGTTTACGATGCCCATGATTATTTTCAGCATATTTTACTTTACAGATATTGAGATAATGAAATGCAAATTCAGTTAAAAAGGAATATTGATATTCATAATTCTCCAATATATAGTTTTTAAAAAAGCAGATCCTTAAAAGTGTATATAGAAATGACACTGCTGTCTTGTTATCGATGGCCTCTGCTATGCCCATGATTATTGTCAGCATATTTATATACAGATATTAAACTAATCAAAGTAAAGTCAGCTAAAACAAAATCATGATATTCATAATTCTCCAATATTAAATTTGTTTTTTAAAGCAGATAATTAAAAGTGTAGAAAGAAATTAAACTGATCTTGTTATTGATGAAGTCTGCTATGCCCATGATCATTTCTATGCGATATTACTCTACAGTTTTTCAGAAAATCAAAGAAATGTCTGCTGAATGTATTATAAAGAAAGTGCCAGGCCCCAAGTTTACTTTCAATACAAATCCTTATGACTCATTTGGCTTGTATTCGAGTGAGCGGTCCATATGGCCACATACAGCACAGGTGTCTCATCTCTATTTATCTACATCACACCATGAAAAAGGCAAATACAATTCAGGAAAACATACTTGTTATGGTAGACTAATGAAATATATATCTAGGTTTTTTCAATGTACCTAAAAACTTGTTTGAACCAGTATTTTTATTAAAGTTATCCTAATTGAAGTTTGATCTATGGCGGGGTGAATAACCTCATGCCACTAAAACTGATTTAAATTTTAGTAATGGTGTTTGGTGATGAGGAACAAACTATATTTATAGTTTTTGGTTTCAGAACACTTTTGGATGACGAGACATCATTGTTGTACCTGAGAAATTAACATAACAGGATGTTTAATAGCCATCTCCACAGATGCGTATATTTTGGTGTGTAAGCTATTTGATTGTATTGTGTAATGTTTGATATATATACACAAAGCAAAAATATGAAAGAATATAAATGACAGGAAACAATCTCTTTTTTTAAACTTGATTATGACATTTATTGAGCAAATGCAAACAGTAGCACCTCATTTATTTCTGTATTTAAATTCAAGTCCACCCTATGCATACGAGAATGCACAAATCTACACATTTAGAGTTGATTTATTTTTTAGTTGCACTCAGGTAAACATAACAGACACAGATAAAAAGCATGTTTAAGGCTAAGAGTTTCTTCAGGATTGTTAAGCTTTAACTGGATGAATATGGTCATGTGTTTATCGTATCGCTGCCCGGCTCGTTCTTCTCTGTGGTGTATTTGTTGTTAGATTCTTTTTGGCTCAGTTGCTATCTTCACATGTCAAGTAAGGCTTCTTCAGTAGAGCAAGTGTCTGTAGTGTAGAGGACCCTCCCGTCTGCTTGTCCCTCTTACACCCCCCCCCCCTCCCCCTTAACTTAAACTCCAAAAACCTCTCAACTTCATTAATATTCCTCTACAATGCAGTTATTCCATTGACATATTTACTCTTTTTACAGTGCATGTCTACCATACATACAGAAGATAGGAAGGTTCCCCCCTCTCCTGAGCTAGCATGCAGAGACCCCCCTCCCTCCCGTGAGCTCGCTCCGTGAAATGCAGAAAGAAAGAAAAAGAGGATAAAATGTCTCAGTCGCTAGCTCCTCACCTGTCTGCAGCAAAGCCCGTTTTTAAAGCTGTCACTCAACATGCATTTTTTAAAACTTGTACAATTTAAGTTTTGGCTTCTCTCTATGATTTGTTTGTATGTTTGCGAGTGGTTATCTTTATTACATCGCTCTAGCTGTATGGTTTTCTTTTGTAATGTTAGTTCTGGGTTGATTGCTTATCTCGTGTCCTCCACCTCCACGGATCAGCCGCCCCGGAGTCCGCTCATTCGGCCTCCGTCACCTGCTTGACGGACAGGCTGGAGTGCTTCTCCGTCTTCTTGGTGGCGAGCAGCGTCTCCTGCATCACCTCCTCCACCTCCTCCTTCACCGTCTCGGTCACGGTGACGGATTTGGTGACGTGCTTGGATCCATCTCCTTCGGTGGTGATCGTCTCCACGGTTTTGGTGATCACCACTTTCTGGTTGGCGTCTTCCTTGGAGGGACTTTCGTCCACGCCGTTAGAGATCACGCCACCTTCTTCTTTGCCCTCATCCTTCTTCTCTTTCTCTTCTGGGCTGCTCTTGTCGACATCGCCATTCATGGAAACATCTTTCTTTCCTTCGCTCTTCTCATTTGTTGAGTCGCTCTTTTTCTCTGGTTTCTCTTCAGCAGCTTTTGGGGCCTCAGACTTGGCGACCTTTGTGGATTCAACTATTGGAGATTCGGGTTTAGGGGAATCTGACTTGGGAGACTCGGTTTTAGGGGAGCTGGGTTTTGGGGATCCAGCCTTTTCTGAGCCTTCTTTTGGGGACTCAGACTTCGGAGATGCAGGCTTGGGAGACTCAGACTTAAGGGAATCAGGTTTAGGTGATTCAGATTTAGGGGATTCAGGCTTTGGGGATTCGGACTTGGGGGATCCAAGCTTTAGGGATTCAGACTTGGGGGATCCAAGCTTTGGGGATTCAGGCTTGGGGGATTCAGACTTGGGGGATCCAATCTTTGGGGATTCAGACTTGGGAGATCCAAGCTTGGGGGATTCAGACTTGGGGGATCCAAGCTTTGGGGATTCAGACTTGGGGGATCCAAGCTTTGGGGATTCAGACTTGGGAGATCCAAGCTTTGGGGATTCAGACTTGGGAGATTCAGACTTGGTGGAATCTGGTTTTGATGCCTCGGCTTCTTCCTTCTTGGCCTCTGGCTTTGCCGCTTCTCTTTTTGGAGCTTCTGTCGTGGCTACAGCTTCTTCTGGTTTCTCATCTTCTAACTTCTCGTCTTTTTCACTTTTTTGGTCTTTGCCCGCATAGTCTTTTTTATCTTTCTCATCCCCGCTTTTGGATCCTTTGTCACTGCCTGCATCTTCATCCTGATCTAACTCTTCAGTTGCAGCAACTTCCTCCTTGCCTCACCTCTCCCTCTTCTCTTTGTCAAGAGAGGCTTTAGACTCTGGAGCTTTGGAGCACAAGACGGTCTCCTCAACTTCGTCTTCTTTCTCTTCTCCATCTCCTTCCTCTTTAACCTCCTCTTCCCCACCCTCATTTCTTGCCCCTCCGAGTGTGGCAGACAGCTCATGCGCTATTTCTGCCAGGTCCTCGTCGATGTCTAAGTTCTCATCTTCAACTTTTATTTCTTCTATGATCTCTTCCACAAACTTGTGGTACACCTTCATCCTCGGAGAGTCTGATTTGACTTTAGAGATTTTGGAAGGTGGGACCACCTGACCATAAGGGAAAGTGCTGAAGTGGGTCTCCTCTCCCTCTAGGAGTTTCCTGAGGACAGCAAATGTATATATGAAATATTCAGTAATACCTTTGATATACAGAAAAGAAAACCATTATTTTAAATGAATGCAAATATCATTTCTGAAAAATGTTCATTGCAGGTCAGTATATTGGCTACCTGTATGCAGCGATCTCAATGTCCAAGGCCATCTTGACATTGAGCAGGTCCTGGTACTCGTGCAGGTGACGAGCCATCTCCCATTTGGTGCTCTTGAGCTCATTATCCATCTGGTGAATCGTCTCCTGAGAAAACAGAGCAGTACACAATACAAGGTTGATTAAGTACAACAAGATGACACACAGAGAAAAGGTTCATTCATGCATCTTTGAAGATCACCTTCGTGGATTACCATTGTGGCAAAAGCGTTGCAAAGAATGTTTTATGAATTGACCTTTAAGTTAAACTTGAACCTGTGTCGATGCCTCCGTCTCTTATATTCCGTGCACATTTGTATAAACTCTGCACCAAACCCTGTAGAGTTAATACAATCTGAGGCCTCTCTCTCAAGGACAGCCTCCACTCTTTGTCAATGCACCCCCACATCCGCCCTAAAAAGTGATGTAAGGATACAGCATCGACCCATGCCTCTGACTCAGCAACACAGTGAGGGGGGAGGGGGAGGAGGGAGGAGGGAGCGGAGTTTCTGCTACTGCAGCGTCTCCCTTTAACCCTTTCCTGCCACTTGGTGAGTGATTTGTAGAGGAAGTCAGCTGTCGTGACTTGCAAGCGCAATAACGCTCATAGCGGTCATTACGCAGCAGAAAATGTTTCAACACTGGATCTGAACTATGATTTAGAAAATAGAGAAAATAAATTAAGTTAGTTTGCTATTGTTATGTCCGTCGGATTAAAAACTGCGTCACACTAAAATATAAAAACAATGAAATATGCAGTGCATTAACAATCTATAGGCTAATCGCCACCAACTCAAACCCCGATTAATAGTTCAAAACATGAAAGTGAACATAAAATAAATCTCATATCAACATTGTCCAAGTGTATTCAGACGGTGTGTTTCTGTCTTTGCGCACGGCTCGGTGGCTGCTTCCTACCTGCAGGCTGGACAGGTCGCTGTTGTGGCGGTCCTCGATGTCGTACAGCTGCCTCTCCATCGAGTCTCTGGTCCCGCGGATGGACTCCAGCTCCACCGTCTTGGACTGCAGCTGGCGGCGGTAGTCGGATATCTCATCACGGGCGGACTTGATGGCGTCCTTGTTCTGCTCCGCAGCGTCGGTGAGCTTCGAGAAGCGGCACGTGAACCAGTTCTCCGTCTGCTGCAGGTTCTGGTTGGAGTGGCACTCGAGCTCGCAGCGGATCTCTCGCAGAGCCTCGGTGATGTCCGTCTTCTGGTGGTCTCTCCTCTCCACGGTCACATGAGACTCCTGGATCTGGGCGAAGAGGTCGTTCACCTCTTCCTCGTGGTTGTTGCGGATGAAGGCGATCTCTTCCTGCAGCGACTGAACTTTCTTATCCAACTCAGACTTCACCAACTCGGAGTCGCTCGTGTCCTTCTTCAGGAGGCGGATGATGGCCTCGGTCTCCTCCCGGATGCGAGCCTCCTCGTCGAAGCGGTCCCTGAGCCGCTGAATGTCCTCCTCGATGTGGTCGGTGTCGAGCTGGATCTGCGTCTTGTCGTGGTGGATCTGCTCCAGCACGGAGCGCAGCTCCTGCAGCTCCTGGTCGTAGTGGTCGCCCAGCTGGGAGCGCGACACCTGCTTCTGCCGCAGTGCCTGGATCTCGTCCTCGATCTGCTTGTTCTGCTGCTCCAGGTAGTGCACCTTGTCGATGTAAACAACAAACCGGTCGTTGAGCCCCTGAAGTTGCTCTTTCTCGTTAGATCGCTTGTAGTCTCCGTTCAGGATGGAGGTCTGATCACCGCCGTCGGCGGAGCTGTGCACCGTGGAGCTGTAAACCCGGGATACCGGCATGTTCGCGCTCCTCTTGTAGGACGAGGTCATGGTGGAGCCGGGGCTTGCCCGGGACCAGGACTGGGAGCGAAAGCCGCTGGAGGGGGCGCCGCCTGAGCGGCTGTAGCCGTAGCCGGTCGTCCGAGTATCCATAATTCTCCTGAAGGGGCTCCGTGTCCACCGGGTAACTTATCCGGTCAGACTCTGATGTGCGCCGGAATGAAGGGAGGAACACTGCAAAGGGTGAAGGCGTGGGGCGAGTGTGTGTGTGTTGTTATGAGTGTGTGAGTGCGTGTGTGTGTGCAGGTGACGGGCTCTCACAGCGAATGAGACCTCATCTATCCGCTGCGCCTTATATACCGGAGACACTGTCGGCAACAAGACAAGTCCAAGCACTTTTAGTTCGTCCATTGATCACAGGGAGGGGAGTGCGCATCCCGCCCACGCAGTCTGAACCACGTGGGCTGCAGCCGCTACCTGGGTGTCCGATTGAGATAGATCGATGTTTTAAAGACATCTCGATAGAAAAATATATATATTTTTCTACAGTTTTAAATCTGTCCTCTCTCTCTTCAAAATGAGGTAACTGGTCGGAACAATGCTGGCTGAGTTGGTCTCGTCGCTTCAGCACCACGGACAGCGTCAGTGGTTTCCTCAGCTAAAACACTTTCTCTTATTAGATGACATCAGCATTTTTCTGACATATTTTTGTGAAGTGAATTGGAAATGCATGAATTTCTATCTCCCACATGGTGACTGCTTTTAAAAAATGTTTAAAAATGTGAATCAAGTCTATGGACTCTAAAAAACGTGCCTTGTCACTTGAACTTCACAATAAATTGCACCCAATGATCCTGTGATTGTGGTGACAGGAGTTAGCATAATATTATATGAATAGTAAAACTCTGAATATAAATATTCCTGATTTGTGAAAACTTAATCTTGAATGTTTTTCTGTTTGATATAAATCAGAGCCATCGAAAAAAAATCATGAATTGAACCGTTAATGTCAAGAAACTCATTTGGATTTAGTTGTTTATTTGTTGGATTATTTGAGATGAATCTCAGTAAAACACAAAATAACCAATGTTTATCAAACCTTTTAATAAAATCCTTTGCATATATCGGGACTTTATTTGATCTGCAAAGCGTTTTCTATTATCTTGTATGGGGAAACACATATGTTTTAACTTAAATGGTCGTAGATTGTAAAAATTAAGAATTTTATCATTAAATTTAATTCAAAATGTAAGTGCTTGTAATGAAGAAGTTTTTTTATTATTATTGATTTAAATTTATTTGTGATTAACAATAAAAATTAATAACATTAAAAAAATACAATACAAACATAAAATATTTGTAATGTAGTTAAATCACATAGTAAAATTAGAATTTAGTAATTTTAATATAAAATCAAAGTAATTATTTGTTACGATAAATAAAAATACCACAAAAAAAAATCTCAAATCAAAAATTAAATATCAACTTGTAAATCATCAACTTTTAGTTATGCGTTAGTTACAAAAGTCACTTTTCATATCAACAAATTTCGCGGTGGGGATTACAAATATTCATCCTCAACCTGTCCTCAAATGCTGTGGGTGTCATCATCACTCGAGCTGGCTTTGTTTACGTCATACGAGGAGATGTGTGGAGTGTTTATTTTTAATGGATCTATGGTTTAGTTACATGATGATGCTACTAAAAAATTTCATGCCTTCCGAAACTCTAAACCTTGAGATCTTAAATAGACTTTGCGAGAGACATTACGTATAGGTTTGCCTTTAAGTGTTTTCAGCTCTCTGTGCCTCACCCCCGTTGTTTCTCATCAGGAAGCCAAGTGGCAAAGCCAAACTCAGAACACTAGTGGTTACGCTAAAGAGACTACTCAGGAGAGTAGTACTCGTCTGTCATAGACTAACTACTGCCGAGACATGCCAACTCTCTTGACGCACCAGTTCAGCAGCACGAGGTGTGTTCGACTGACACCTTGTTCGGGACTGAGAAACTCGCTCCACTTACGCGAGCTAACGTATAGCTAACGCACGACAGTTCGCTCCTTGCTTCTGTTCACGTTCGTGGGAGCTATTAAACTTGATTCTTGACTTGCCAACTTCGCGCATAACTGGCAGCCCTTTTGTTTTGAACACGCACACAAGAACCGTGTTTGTCTTAGAATCTCTTTATGGAAGTGTTATTTTGACTTGTATTCGTCACATCCTGTAAGACCAGCATCTGTTTATGTAAGCTATGGAAATGAACCAATTTAGATTGTTTTGTTATGTTTGTGTATTATTAAGATAAGTGTCCTATGTTTATTGTTCAGGTTTACCTGCCCGCGTAAATATGTACAGTCTGCTGTGTTTGTAGACATATGTCACAAAAGAAATATTCAGGACTGCATGAAGAAGTGCAGCACAGAAAAAACGTTAATTGAAGAAGTAAATAAAATAAAATAACGTACATGAATTGATCTTGTGCATAAGCATAAAAAAAAAACACTAAAAAAAAAAATTTTGAAAAAAAATGAAAAAAATAAAATAAATTGACGATAAGAGGTAATGAGAAACATTGTATTTTTGAAAATTTTTGTAAAAAAAAGAAACCTAAAGTCCTTATCTCTCATTCATTTGAGTGAATTTTTTTCTTCTTCTCTGATGAATAGGGAAACAGTTTACGTCCTTTTCTTTTAGTTCTTTTTCAAATCAATAATTATACAAAAATTTTAAAGAAGACAATTTAACTGAAAACATGCAATTTGTTTTCAGTGTTTTTTTAGTTTTAACTTCTAATTTTAATTAGTAATTAATATTAATTTGTTATATTAATTAGTAAGTGCAGTTTTAGCTGTAGTTGTAGATTTTGCCTTGTTGTTTATGGTTTAGTATTTGGTTTGCTGGTTGTTTGCTAAAGCTTAAGTAATAGTAAGTTTGTTTCAGATGTTTTTTACGTTTTGCAGTTATGCTGGTTTTTTTCCCTAATCCAGTGGTTTTTGCCTAAAATCAGCCGATTCCATTTGCACGCGCTCTTGCACCTATTTAAGGAGTACTTTAGATCAAGATAAGATACAGCACAATCTTAGATCAAGTCTCTTCACAGAGTCAGGATTGCATTCAGAGTTCATGTGCGGCCTTCACCCAGCAATATCTGCTCATCATACCCGCCAATTACATCTCAGCTCAGAGCAAATCATTCAGTTCAGACATGTGTATTGTTGGCGCACAGCTTGCAACATATTGTGTCATGCTCCGTTTTCATAAAAACAGTTTTCCGCACTCAGGTCTCACATCTGAATTTCAACATGATATTGTCAGTGAGATGATACAATTCTTATCTCCAGTATTTGAGGATATTAGTGATTGAAGAAACTATTCAAAAAACCAGAGCATGGATGTGGCAGACGCAGAGAAGTGGACATCATGAGATGGTGGTGAAACAATGATCAAATTGACAAAAAAAGCTTTAAAACAAATTTAGCAGCGGTGATTCATGTCTCGTACAAGAAATCAACAAACTTTAGTTCAAATTTACAATCAGATCTTCTGCTTAAAAGAAGATCATCTCTTAGCTTTATTAATATCTTATTCATTTGATCGAAATTTCAATTGTGACTTTTGAATTGATAGTTCTTATTATCAGATCTTATTTGTGAAGTTTCTTTTCATCTTCAATGTATTGCTATGTAGTTGATAACCAATTTAGATTGAATGTTTTGATTCAGTGCTGAACCCAATATTTGCTACCTTTTACTTCCTGAACTTATTTCTCAGGAAAAACGACTTTATTCTAAGAACAGGATTGCAGAATGAAATTCTGAAAAATCACTTTTGACTCTTTAAATAATTTAGGCAGAATTACTCAAGAGGTTGAACCGGCACAGATCACTTGTGTTCAATGACTCAAATGAAATTGAACAGGTTTTTTGTCCTTTCCAAAACTGCTTGATTTTTGTTTGATTGAATTAATGATTTGTATAAACTCAAATGAAACTGTTATTTTTGGTGTGTTGTAAATTTGTGTTTGTTTTTTATTGACATAAATGTACCAATGTGAAGGTACCAAGTGCAATATATGTTCTCCTGGACTGGAGTAGCATTTTAATGTGATGCATTCGATTCTTCTGAAACCTGACACTTGAGTCTGCACAAGACACCTCCAGATGCTGCCTTGTCTTCTATCTCAGTTCATGGATGTTATAAGTCTTCAAATGTAAGTCTTTCTTTAGGATACTAATATGTTTAGTCTGTAGGATGTTTTCAATATACCAAAGGTTTTCTATTGGCAAGTCTAAACTGTCTTGTCTGGAGAGGTCTATTAGTTTCGGGTATAGTCTGTTTTGTAACGACAAAGTGAGGATTCTCTTCACAAGCTTATTGATGTGTGGTACTTGATGTTGGTGTAGTACATCCTGCTCCTCTCTTCTCCTGATTTGGATGTCTTTCTCTATTGGTTGAATTGTTTGTGTCTCCCTTTTACAAGAGTTAAGGTTTCCTATTATGACTGCTTGTTTTGCTCCAGCATATAGGCTCATATCATCATTACTTCATTCAGGGATGATCACATTCTGTCTGATGATGCATTCATGCAGGTCATTTGTTCAGGGTATGATTTTTGAGCTGATTCAGAGCAGTTCACTACCACCAGCCCTTGACAATGACAGTGTTAAGTTCCCTGTGAAAACCAATCTAGAGTGAGAGTGCAGTTCCGGTTGGTAGTGATGAGATGATTGTATGAGGCTTGGTAGTCTTCAATTCACAAGACTTGGCCACACCTCACTTTCCCCAAAGACATTCCAAGACTTTTGCTCAACTGTCCTGTCTAGTACTGTCAAGAAAGCAGACAACTGTCACCTTGCCAGAGAACCTAGCAAACTCTGGCTAAAGAAAGCACATGTTGTAAATAAAAGCATGTAAAAGGTTCAACATGTTCAAGTTAAAAGGTCCTTGATCACGTCTTAATCATTATGATCCATCATATCATATGATGGTATGTTTGTGTGTTATTCATTATGGTGGAGTAAAGGTAGAGGCAGAGGTTAAAAGTAGCAGTAAAAATCTATAAAAATCTTTTAAAATAAATGTTTAATTAAATGCTATCTCATCTCGTGTTGTTAATATATTTACAATATTTATTAACATCATTAGCTTTTAAATCATTATTTTTTATTTTTAGACAATTTGAAGTTTGGTTTTTATTTTGTTTAACTTTGGTTGTGAAGTTTAAATGTGCCCATTAAAATAATTATAATGAATAATTAAATTATAATTTGATCAGAAACTTTTTTTCTGAAGTTCTTCTGTTTCTGAAAATGTAATGTGTTAATATAAAAATGCTGCACTATATACTCAGGAAGCCAAGAGCAGTGTTTTTCAAAATTTCAAAAATTGTAAAATGTGTTTATGTTTTTTTGTCACCAGCTCTAAATCTATCTAAGTATATTTTATAATTTCAAATTATTTATTTTTAATATTGCAGTGTGCTAAGTAGAAAAAGAAAATTGTTCAATAGATAGATGTTCATGACTTTTTTTTTTTTGTTTTGTTGTTCGATGTAATAAATGAAATAATAAATCAAAAAAAAAGTTTCTAGTGTCTCTTTTTTTTACAAAAATAAAAAAAAACTTTGAATGTGAACTCAAAAACATTGAGTTTGTGAACATGAAAAAGTGTGGTTGTGTGTGTTTTTAAAGTTTAAGAACTTATTCCAGTGGTGGTTTGAAAACTTGAACATTTTAAGTACTAATACTGAAAAATAATTGTTTGAGCTAAATTAACACTTAATTTAAGCTGTAATCAAACAAAAAGTAAGTGAGTCATCAAACTTTAAGGTTTAAAAATCAAAATCAAAAATTATTAACTCAAAAAATTTGAGGCAATATATTGCCTCAATTTTTTTGAGTTCTGATAACTTATTCGGGTTTACAGTGCATATGTTGTTGTTTTACATTTCTGCAGAGCTGAATAGTGTTTGTACATTTCACCTTACCTTACAGGACACATGCACACACTTTTCCTCCAGCGATCTCTGTGAGCCTCACTATCAGAAGTGCAACGCTACGTGGGCATTGTGGCTATTCATTCTATTAGCTGAGACATTCCCTTCTGAACTGCAGCGTCATTGGGGATGCCCAACTGGTGGCTCTGCCTCACCGACAGGCTATTGATCTCCCATCAATCGTGATGCCTCCCTCTAATCTCGGGTCACTCCGGTCAAAGCGTAAATGGGAATTGTTGGAAGGGATGCAGCAAAAACAGCTGCATTCGTGCTATTTGAGGACACATGACTTCATGACTTGTTTAATCTTGTCA
Source organism: Pseudoliparis swirei (assembly GCF_029220125.1). Lineage (NCBI taxonomy): Eukaryota > Metazoa > Chordata > Actinopteri > Perciformes > Liparidae > Pseudoliparis > Pseudoliparis swirei. Next base: position 9,645,911 of record NC_079402.1, on the reverse strand, counting down.
AAATGATCCTTTCTCCACAGACGCATACAATTTCTTTAATATAAAGTGTGTCAAAATCACAGGTTGTTTTGGTTTTTAAAAATGGGTTCTGATGCCATGGCCCTGCTGATGCTCCGCCCACTCCTCCTCTCTACCTCCATCTGCCTGATGGATCATGGAGGTCTGGATCGTGGTCCATGCCTATACAAACTATTCATATAATCTTTCATACTCATTGAATGTGTTGTAACTCTGTAATGATTCCTTCTGGTCACATGACATCTATTGCTTCTGTCCATCCGGGGAGAGGGATCCTCCTATGTTGCTCTCCTGAAGGTTCTTTCCCTTTTTTTACCCTGTGAACAGTTTTTTTCTATTTCTTGGGAGTTTTTCCTGGTCCGATGTGAGGTCCTGGGACAGGGATGTCGTATGTGTACATTTTGTAAAGCCCTTTGAGGCAAATTTGTGATGTTGGGTTATATAAAATAAACTGAATTGAAACTGAATCTGATAAAAATGGTGCGAACACTAACTCCTCATCGACAACAGAACAATATAACAATATGCGTTAACGCATTATGATTAAATTACAGGATTAATTAGTTAGTTTTTTTAACACATTTAACGCATGCGCAGAATGAGCTTCCAATAGGTCTGTTGTTGGTCATCTCTAACCAACAGCATGTCATTTCTGTCTCTACGTGTCGCGTTAACATGTCTCGGCTCTCCGTCTCGCGCAACGCAGAGCTCCGATGCCGACGCACACTGTTGAGCACACTCTCACTAGCACACACCCCCCCCCCCCCCCCCCCCGTAGGTGGACGTCACAAAAACTGACGCTACATATGGAGTGAGTACCAAACACCATCTCCCGGTACTCACCTGAGTAACTCACTGAAAAAGTTAGGTGCACCCCTGTGTATAAATGTATATATCTGTCTTTTGTCATAAATCTTTATGTTCTCACAAAAATATACCGAGAATATCGGTAATATGTGATTAATCATGATTATTCCACAGAAACCTGTGATTAATTTGATTACAATTTGTTATCGTTTCACAGCCCTAAAAAAAATACTTTAGGAAGAGCCAAGGCCACCTGTGTCCCTCGGGCCTTGGAGAAAGACTTTGCTCACTTACCTGCCCAGATAAAGTTTAGAATAATTTGATCAATAGATTGAAAAAAAGATTTTGGCAGGCATCTAAACAAGTATAGACATTTGGGGAATGAAATCATTTCCATGGACTGCACCCTGCCAGGTAGTGACAGAGGCAGGTTGCTCCATCTAAGAAGGTCATTTTTCATATTTTCAACCAAGGGGTTAAAGTTGGCTGTATGGAGAGGCAAGACTGCTTGTTATGTTCACACCAAGGTATCTGAAACCTGAACTGGCCAAACGAAAAGGTACTGAAGTCTGTTGAATTTGGCAAGCCAAATCGTTTATCGGGTACAATTCACTTTTCTTGAAGTTTAATTTGTATCCTGAAAATGAACCAAATTTAACCAGAATCGATTTTATTGTGGGAGAGGATGCCACTGGGTGATTTACACACAACAAAAGGTCATCTGCGTACAGTGATACTTGATGTTCTATCCCACAATTAACAGGTTACATTTCATAATAAACAAGGCCGGTATTTACCACATTGAGTACAGATACTAACTGACTACATGGATAGGTATGATGACCGGTTCTCTCCACAACCAGAACAGAGAGTTAGACTGTGGGCACCTTTTGCCATTAAAAAGGGCCCACTACTTAAAAAACACCCTAATAAAACAGAGGCAATCCACTTAACTTTAAAATACTAGTCTATTAAAAACCGAGCAGTATCCATCCCCAGGTCGTTAGCCCGTCTGAGGATGCAGCTGGCCACATCCATCCACAATATAAACTCTGGACTAGTCAGGTATTTTTTAACAAACTGTATTCTTAAAGTGGCTGTTCCGTAAGCCATGTGGACGAGGCCCTATTCCCCTTCCTGTCTGGCTAAAAACAGCACCGTTTGTGGCACCCAGGGTAGGCCCTCCCAAAAAGAATGAAAACATTTTTGTTTTGTATGTTGGCTAAAAAGCCTGAGGAAGGGTCTAGACTGGTTAGTCAGTGCCACATTTGGATACTATAAGGTTATTTAAAAAATGTTTTGATAATGATTAAGGCGACCCACTCTGTAAGTACCTAAAGCAGGACATTTGTATATTTGTTGTGAGCTGATTAACTCATACAGCAATACCTTTGTGTACAGTAGATGGCAGCACACAACAGAAATATTTCACTTAGCACTGGCCATCTCGACTGAATATGTCTCTGTCGAAGCTGTATGACGTACTTATACGGTTTTACATTGAATACTTATGACACGACATGGAGGGGCGAGCCCTCCCGGAAACCATAGAGAATGCATTGAGAGCTCTGTTTTGTGAAAAAAATGGATTTAACGTGGGAGTCAATGGGCAAGGTCTGGGGCGATTTTCATTTCGCCCCAAATCGCCCCAGAAGGGGCGGGGCCATTTGAAGCACGACTTTAGGCTGACTGAATGACTGTTACCTGATTCGACAATGACATACAGAGGCAGATCAGACGGTCTAGTGGTAGAATCCGACAGAAAAAAAAGTATTACATTTAAATGTACACGTCGTCATTTACGCGACTTACAAGGATATTGTGTTTATACATCAGGAGTTTTTCTTTTTTTTCTTTCCCCTTTTCCCCGAGGCAGTGCGTCGCCCCAATCGCCCTTATGGACAAGCCGACCCTGCATCTGAGGGAGGAGCCACTCCCACTTCGAAAGTTTTCCCTCAATCTTTTCTGTAACGTCCTCCCAGTTCTTCCGGACCATGTTTTCTTGTCCTGGAAATATTCCCAGGTACTTGAAACCATCCGTCCTCCATACGGAATTCTGGGGATTAACTGGGAGGCCGCCACGCCGTTCACCGAAAACGAGGGCTTCGCTTTTTTCCAGTTTACCCTCGCTGGCAATGCCCTGCTAAAAACCTCTACGAAATTGTCTAACAGGTCTGCATCCCTCTGGTCCCTAATAAAAAAAATATGTCGTTGGCGTAAGCCGATAAAATCATGTTCTCAACAAAACCAGGTAAAACCAAACCATGCAGACTGGAGCGTATCTTGATGAGGAGCTCGAGGGAGAGTGCATTGAGCATCCCGGACAGAGCACAGCCCTGCCGGACCCCTCTACCCACTCTAAAAGAAGCACACAGACGGCCGTTTATCTTCAGCACACTCAACCTCACTGTACAACACTTTGATCCGAGCTATGAAGCCAGCGCTGAACCCAAACTTCCCCATAACCTTCCAGAAGGAGGTTGTGTTCATTGTGGTCAAAAGCCTTTCCCTGATTTAGAGAAATCAGACCAGTGTCAATACCTAACGAGCTGAAGACCTCCAAAACGTCACGAATGAGGTAGATATTTCATTACCAACTTAGCCGCATAAATCACGTAATCGTTATCATCTACTCGAACGTGGAAGTGGAGGTTGAGCTCGGCGCTCCGGTCGTTCAGTATCATGAAAAGGAATCTGCGGTGAGACACTACGTGCTTCAAGCAAATGATCTTTTTATCGGGGAGACCACCTTCCCGTAACGCCCTGTTTCGTTTCTCTTCTGTATCTCCTGTCTCCTGTCTCCTGTGTTCTGTCTCCTCTGTATCTCCTGTTTCCTGTGTTCTGTGTCTCCTCTGTCTCTCCTCTTGATTGGTTAATTACCTTCACCTGCCCTCAGCCACTCCTGTCTCCCTGATTGTATCATGCCGTACACCTGTAGGAGAGACGGTCCTAATAACTGTCTCCTCCTGATATGTATTGTTAATGCTTTTACTCCAGCAGCCTCCCCCACCATCTCTTGACACGCTGACGTCACAGTGTCCTTGACCACTGCTCCATGAATTTCTCTATACAGGCCTGGGATGGTGCAAACAGCCCTGGTGGTGGGTCTAAAAAACTGATGCAGCGGTATTTCTTTTCCACCTAACAAAAACATCGGTTGCATTCTTTGGTGCTGACAACATTTTTTATTTTTTTAAACGAAGCCAAACATTTAAAACAAAGTAGTTCAGCAGAACATTAATTTGTTTTAAATCTGAAGAAACTACTTTCAGCAATATCATTAAGCCGAAAAGTTAATCTTGCCCATCTTTTCAGCATGGTCTTACTTCATTCTTTTTCAAATTACATCATTGGCTCATTTATCAGATTACATTTTCTGGTCACTATTTAACAGCTGCTTTCGATGATGAAGTTATTTTAGTCTGATTATCAATCATACATCCTAATACAGCATTACATTATGCATGTGGCCTGTAGAACATTATCATGGTTAAGTGTGTAATCCATTAAGGTGTAGAAATCACCTGGGGAAGGGCCAGAGAAAACTGTGTCTTGTGTAATTCCTTTGATTAATTGATTTTAATATTCATTAACCTTAATGTTATGTTCGGGTCAAATTGACCCGTTTGAAAATCTAGAAAAAAATATTTATAGAAATGACTCCATAACTATAAAATTAATAAAACTTTCAATACAAATCCTTATGACTCATTTGGCTTGATTTTGAGTGAGCAGGTCAATATGACAAGTGTCTCATCTCTCTTTATCTACATTACACCATGAAAAATGCAAATTCAATTGAGGAAAAACTACTTGTTATGGTAGACTAATGCAATTTATATCTATTTTTCTTCCAATATACCTAAATACTTGTTTGAATATGTATTTTTAATAAAGTTATCATAATTGAACTATGATATATGGAAGAGTGAATAACTCCATGCCACTAAACACTGATTGAAATGTTAATATTTATTCGTTTTTTTATTTGAGATTTTGGTTTCAGAACACTTTTAGATGATTAAACATCATTGTTGTTCCTGAGAAGTGAACATAACAGGAGGTTTAATAGTGATCTCCACAGACAAGTATATTTTGGAGTGTAAGCTATTTGATTGCAATGTGTAATGTTTATATATATATATATATATATTAGGGCTGTCAGCGTTAACGCGTTAACCTATGCGATTAATTTGGCCGCGTTAACGCACTAAAATATTTTAACGCAATTAACGCAAATGTTTTTTTTTTTTTTAACCGCGGCAGTACGGTTTGACACTGTTTCCGTTTTTAAAACAATCATTTCTCCGCGAAAATAAGGAGCAGAAATCAGTTTAACTCGTGGATGAATCAGTCGGGTTTCCTCCTGCTCCTCCTTCCTCCGGTCTCCCCCTCTGATACACAGAGGAACGGAGGGGCGACGTGTCGGGTGACGCGGCGCGGAAAGAACGCGACACACGAAACCTTCAACGTGATTGGTCAATCCGTTTGTCTGTCAACATTTCGGGGGAAAAAAAACCAATGAACACTCAGTAAATCACAAAGGACCTCCCACCTCACAGGTAAGGCTCATTTAGCAGCCTGTCAGTCAGCGAACCAGAGGACACGGCGCGAGGACAATGAGGCTCATTTCAGAGCTGAGATTGTTCTGGAATGTTTGATGTATAACACGTGGGTATGTGTCACATGCAAAAGACTTTAAACGGTGAATTTAATTTTTTTGGTAAAATGTATAAAATGAGCCCAGCCTCCAGAGGGTTAACGTGACATATTTGAATGTCAGTCAGTTATCAAGGCCACTGGTTCTGCTGTGTTCAATGTTAAAGATGACAGGACCAATGGGGTCTCAATATACTTCTTTTTTTTTTACTAATCTGATGTTTCACTGAAGAAACAATTTATCATCCACGATATTAAATACCTCGCTGGCACTGTATATGTAGGAGCCTCTTTGAAAACACAGCTCTGTGTGAAGTTTTGTCTTTAAAAAGAATGAACTTTTAACTTTTAACTTTTAATTGCAATTAATTAATCGCAATTTCAAAATGTGCGATTAATTAGTTAAATTTTTTTTAATCGATTGACAGCCCTAATATATATATATATATATACATAAAGCAAAAATATAAAATAATATAAATGACAGGAAACAATCTCTCTTTTTTTTTTTTACTTCATTATGACATTCATTGAGCAAATGCTGCTGGGAAATTGTTCATGGTGAGTAAAGTTATGGGATGCAAACAGTAGCACCTCATGTATTTCTGTATTTAAATTCAAGTCCACCCTATGCATACAAGAATGCACATATCTATACATTTAAAGTTGTTTTATTTTTCAGTTACACTCAGGTAAACATAACAGACACGGATAAAAAGCATGTTTAAGGCTAAGAGTTTCTTCAGGATTGTTAAGCTTTAACTGGATGAATATGGTCATGTGTTTATCGTATCGCTGCCCGGCTCGTTCTTCTCTATGGTGTATTTGTTGTTAGATTCTTTTTGGCTCAGTTGCTATCTTCACATGTCAAGTAAGGCTTCTTCAGTAGAGCAAGTGTCTGCAGTGTAGAGGACCCTCCCGTCTGCTTGTCCCTCTTACACCCCCCCCCCCCCCCTTAACTTAAACTCCAAAAACCTCTCAACTTCATTAATATTCCTCAACAATGCAGTTATTCCATTGACATATTTACTCTTTTTACAGTGCATGTCTACCATACATACAGAAGATAGGAAGGTTCCCCCCTCTCCTGAGCTAGCATGCAGAGACCCCCCTCCCTCCCGTGAGCTCGCTCCGTGAAATGCAGAAAGAAAGAAAAAGAGGATAAAATGTCTCAGTCGCTAGCTCCTCACCTGTCTGCAGCAAAGCCCGTTTTTAAAGCTGTCACTCAACATGCATTTTTTAAAACTTGTACAATTTAAGTTTTGGCTTCTCTCTATGATTTGTTTGTATGTTTGCGAGTGGTTATCTTTATTACATCACTCTAGCTGTATGGTTTTCTTTTGTAATGTTAGTTCTGGGTTGATTGCTTATCTCGTGTCCTCCACCTCCACGGATCAGCCGCCCCGGAGTCCGCTCATTCGGCCTCCGTCACCTGCTTGACGGACAGGCTGGAGTGCTTCTCCGTCTTCTTGGTGGCGAGCAGCGTCTCCTGCATCACCTCCTCCACCTCCTCCTTCACCGTCTCGGTCACGGTGACGGATTTGGTGACGTGCTTGGATCCATCTCCTTCGGTGGTGATCGTCTCCACGGTTTTGGTGATCACCACTTTCTGGTTGGCGTCTTCCTTGGAGGGACTTTCGTCCACGCCGTTAGAGATCACGCCACCTTCTTCTTTGCCCTCATCCTTCTTCTCTTTCTCTTCTGGGCTGCTCTTGTCGACATCGCCATTCATGGAAACATCTTTCTTTCCTTCGCTCTTCTCATTTGTTGAGTCGCTTTTTTTCTCTGGTTTCTCTTCAGCAGCTTTTGGGGCCTCAGACTTGGCGACCTTTGTGGATTCAACTATTGGAGATTCGGGTTTTGAGGAATCTGACTTGGGAGACTCGGTTTTAGGGGAGCTGGGTTTTGGGGATCCAGCCTTTTCTGAGACTTCTTTTGGGGACTCAGACTTCGGAGATGCAGGCTTGGGAGACTCAGACTTAAGGGAATCAGGTTTAGGTGATTCAGATTTAGGAGATTCAGGCTTTGGGGATTCAGACTTGGGGGATCCAAGCTTTGGGGATTCAGACTTGGGAGATGCAAGCTTTGGGGATTCAGACTTGGGAGATGCAAGCTTTAGGGATTCAGACTTGGGGGATGCAAGCTTTGGGGTTTCAGACTTGGGGGATGCAAGCTTTAGGGATTCAGACTTGGGGGATCCAAGCTTTGGGGTTTCAGACTTGGGAGATGCAAGCTTTGGGGATTCAGACTTGGGAGATGCAAGCTTTAGGGATTCAGACTTGGGGGATTCAAGCTTTGGGGTTTCAGACTTGGGGGATGCAAGCTTTATGGATTCAGACTTGGGGGATCCAAGCTTTGGGGTTTCAGACTTGGGAGATCCAAGCTTTGGGGTTTCAGACTTGGGAGATCCAAGCTTTGGGGATTCAGACTTGGTGGAATCTGGTTTTGATGCCTCGGCTTCTTCCTTCTTGGCCTCTGGCTTTGCCGCTTCTGTTTTTGGAGCTTCTGTCGTGGCTACAGCTTCTTCTGCTTTCTTATCTTCTAACTTCTCATCTTTTTCACTTTTTTGGTCTTTGCCCGCATCCTCTTTTTCATCTTTCTCATCCACGCTTTTGGATCCTTTGTCACTTCCTGCATCTTCATCCTGATCCTCCTCTTCAGCAACAGCAGCTTCCTCTTTACCTCCGCTGCCTTCTTTGTCGTCGGCCTTCTCTTTGTCAAGAGAGGCTTTAGACTCTGGAGCTTTGGAGCACAAGACGGTCTCCTCAACTTTGTCTTCTTCCTCTTCTCCATCTCCTTCATCACCTCCCTCCTCATCCTCCCCCTTTTCTCCCTCATCCTCTTCTTCTTCACCCCCTTCTCCGTCACCCGTTTCTTCCTCATCGTCACCTTTTCCATCCTCCTCTTCCTCTTTAGCGGGTTCGCTAGAGCTAACTTTGGCTTCAGTGGCGGATATAATTTCCTGCTCGCCCTCACCCTCTCCCTCCTCACCCTCTGCTTCCTCTCCATCTCCTTCCTCACCCTCATCTCTTCCCCCTCCGGCTGTAGCAGACAGCTCTTGCGCTATTTCCGCCAGGGCCTCATCCATTTCTGACTTCTCATCTTCAACTTTTGTTTCTTCAATGATCTCTTCCACAAACTTGTGGTGCACCTTCATCCTCGGAGAGTCTGATTTGACTTTAGAGATTTTGGAAGGTGTGACCACCTGACCATAAGGGAAAGTGCTGAAGTGGGTCTCCTCTCCCTCTAGGAGTTTCCTGAGGACAGCAAATGTATATATATATATAATATTCAGTAATCCCTTTGATATACAGAAAAGAAAACCATTATTTTAAATGAATGCAAATATCATTTCTGAAAAATGTTCATTGCAGGTCAGTATATTGGCTACCTGTATGCAGCGATCTCAATGTCCAAGGCCATCTTGACATTGAGCAAGTCCTGGTACTCGTGCAGGTGACGAGCCATCTCCCATTTGGTGCTCTTGAGCTCATTATCCATCTGGTGAATCGTCTCCTGAGAAAACAGAGCAGTACACAATACAAGGTTGATTAAGTACAACAAGATGACACACAGAGAAAAGGTTCATTCATGCATCTTTGAAGATCACCTTCTTGGATTACCATTGTGGCAACAGCTTTTCAAAGAATTTCAAAGAATGTTTTACCAATTGACCTTGAAATTAAACTTTAACCTGTGTTGATGCCTCCGTCTTTTATATTCTGTGCACATTTGTATAAACTCTGTGCACCAAATGATGTAGCTTTAATAGAATCTGAGGCCACACACACCATTCATTCATGTTCAGGGCCTCTGTCTCAAGGACGGACTCCACTCTTTGTCAATGAACCCTCACACCCACCCCAACATCTCAGCATCGATCCATGCATCTGACTCAGCAATACAGCGAGGGGTTAGGGTGGAGGAGGGATGGGGGATTATGCTTCTCCGGCATCTCCCTTTAACCATTTCCTGACACTTGGTAAGTGATTTGTAAAAAAAGTCAGCCAGGGACGTCATTAGGCCTATTTTAAGGCCCCCCTAAAGCATTCTTCAGCCCTCCCAAATTATTTTTGACTTTAAAAATCTTTTTTTGTGTGGGTAATTTCATTAAATTAAATTATTGTTGCTCACATGGACACGCTATTTATAACTTTAACATGCTACATATGTGCGTGCGTTCTTGTTTGTATGTTTTATTCCCATTCAAATAACAATCCAATATCCTATAACGATATAATCCACGGGCACTAGCACCTTGGGGAGGCTACTGCACTGGCTTTGTCACTCTGCCAAGTAACGTCTCTCATCAACGACAGCAGGAGTTTACCTCAAAGTCAATAATGCACGTAGTGAACTGTAAGTCCAGGTAGTTACAGAATGTGGCTATATATATATATATATATATATATATATATATATAAAATATATCTGTAGTGGGTAATTATTGTTACCTGCTTACGTTTAGCTTTACTTGAGGTAAATTAAAGGAAACTTAGAAACTGTCTCCATTGAGGAAGAGTGCACGAGTGAAATTCTTAATACAAGAAATAACTATCGACATCTCTCTATTCTTTGCATTAATATATACTATTATAATATGTGTTTACATTAAATGGTATATTTTAAACTGAACTAGTTCATCTTTATCTCAGCGATAGTGTCCAAATGAACATTAAATATCACTAGGACCCTGAAGTGATCTCTCTTGTGTTATGATATACTGAATGCAATCATAACTACAAAGCAGAAAAAAATGTTTGCCACATCATACCACTCGACTTGGGGTTTAGCCCCCCCCCCCCCCTTCTTTGAATCCGACAAACGCCCCTGAAGTCAGCTGTCATGACTTGGAAGCGCAATAACGCTCATAGCGGTCATTACGCAGCAGAAAATGTTTCAACACTGGAGCTAAACTATGATTTAGAAAATGAATCAATTAATTAAGTTAGTTTGCTATTGTTAAATCCCTCAGATTAAAAACTGCGTCACAATAAAATATACAAACAATTAAATATGCAGTGCATTAACAATCTATAATCGCCACCAACTCAAACCCCGATTAAGAATATGAATAGAATATACACTTTTATTAATCCCCAAGGGGAAATTAGTTCTCTGCATTTAACCCATCCATAGTTATTAAGGAGCAGTGGGCTGCGGTGAAGCGCCCGGGAAGCAACTGAGGGTTCAGTGCCTTGCTCAAGGACACTTCGACTTGCAACTAATGGGGAGAGCGGGGATCGAACCCACAACCTTGCGGTTGCAGGACGGCCCTCTTACCCCACTGAGCTAAAGCCGCCCCAGTTAATAGTTAAAAACATGAAAGTGAACATAAAATAAGTCTCATATCAACATTGTCCAAGTGTATTCAGACGGTGTGTTTCTGTCTTTGCGCACGGCTCGGTGGCTGCTTCCTACCTGCAGGCTGGACAGGTCGCTGTTGTGGCGGTCCTCGATGTCGTTCAGCTGCCTCTCCATCGAGTCTCTGGTCCCGCGGATGGACTCCAGCTCCACCGTCTTGGACTGCAGCTGGCGGCGGTAGTCGGATATCTCATCACGGGCGGACTTGATGGCGTCCTTGTTCTGCTCCGCAGCGTCGGTGAGCTTCGAGAAGCGGCACGTGAACCAGTTCTCCGTCTGCTGCAGGTTCTGGTTGGAGTGGCACTCGAGCTCGCAGCGGATCTCTCGCAGAGCCTCGGTGATGTCCGTCTTCTGGTGGTCTCTCCTCTCCACGGTCACATGAGACTCCTGGATCTGGGCGAAGAGGTCGTTCACCTCTTCCTCGTGGTTGTTGCAGATGAAGGCGATCTCTTCCTGCAGCGACTGAACTTTCTTATCCAACTCAGACTTCACCAACTCGGAGTCGCTCGTGTCCTTCTTCAGGAGGCGGATGATGGCCTCGGTCTCCTCCCGGATGCGAGCCTCCTCGTCGAAGCGGTCCCTGAGCCGCTGAATGTCCTCCTCGATGTGGTCGGTGTCGAGCTGGATCTGCGTCTTGTCGTGGTGGATCTGCTCCAGCACGGAGCGCAGCTCCTGCAGCTCCTGGTCGTAGTGGTCGCCCAGCTGGGAGCGCGACACCTGCTTCTGCCGCAGTGCCTGGATCTCGTCCTCGATCTGCTTGTTCTGCTGCTCCAGGTAGTGCACCTTGTCGATGTAAACAACAAACCGGTCGTTGAGCCCCTGAAGTTGCTCTTTCTCGTTAGATCGCTTGTAGTCTCCGTTCAGGATGGAGGTCTGACCATAATCACCGCCGTCGGCAGAGCTGTGCACCGTGGAGCTGTAAACCCGGGATACCGGCATGTTCGCGCTCCTCTTGTAGGACGAGGTCATGGTGGAGCCGGGGCTTGCCCGGGACCAGGACTGGGAGCGAAAGCCGCTGGAGGGGGCGCCGCCTGAGCGGCTGTAGCCGTAGCCGGTCGTCCGAGTATCCATAATTCTCCTGAAGGGGCTCCGTGTCCACCGGGTAATTTATCCGGTCAGACTCTGATGTGCGCCGGAATGAAGGGAGGAACACTGCAAAGGGTGAAGGCGTGGGGCGAGTGTGTGTGTGCGTGTGTGATATGAGTGTGTGTGTGTGTGCGTGTGTGTGTGTGCAGGTGACGGGCTCTCACAGCGAATGAGACCTCATCTATCCGCTGCGCCTTATATACCGGAGACACTGTCGGCAACAAGACAAGTCCAAGCACTTTTAGTTCGTCCATTGATCACAGGGAGGGGAGTGCGCATCCCGCCCATGCAGTCTGAACCACGTGGGCTGCAGCGGCTACTTGGGTGTCGAGTCGGGTGTTGAGATAGATCGATTTTTTTAAATTTAAAAAAGACACCTCGATGATAAAAAAACATATTTTTCGACAGTTTTTAATCTGTTCTCCCTCTCTTCAAAATGAGGTAACTGGTCGGAACAATTTCTGGCTGAGTTGGTCTCGTCGCTTCAGCACCACGGACAGCGTCAGTGGTTCCCTCAGCTAAAACACTTTCTCTGATTAGATGACATCAGCATTTTTCTGACATATTTTTGTGAAGTGAATTAGAAATGCATGAACTTCTACTCTCACATGATGATGATGATTTTTTTCATCAAGTCTATGGACTGAAGATTTGTCTTGTTACTTGAACTTCCCAACCAGGAAGTTACACCCAATGATCCTGTGATTGTGGTGACAGGAGTTAGCATAATAGTGAATGAATAGTAAAGCTACCTATTAATATTGATATTCCTCATTTGTCTTATCTGAAGTGACAAATTAGTAACGCTGACATTCGAACATTAAAACTTAATGTTGAATGTATTTCTGTTTAATATAACTCAGAGCCATTAAGTAAATCATGAATTGAACCGTTAATGTCAAGAAACTAATTTGGATTTCGTCGTTCGTTTATTTTGGATGAATCTCAGTGAAACACAAAAGAACCAATGTTCATCAAACCTTTGAGTAAAATCCTTTGTACGGCCTACATCTGGATTTTATTTGACCTGCAAAGCGTTCTACGTATACATTTTCTATTATCTTGTATGGGGAAACACATATGTTGTTATTTAACATTCCCGCATAGATATAGTGTTTGTACATTTGTACACCTTTCACAATTAAATAAGGTATACCTTTTAAACAGCTGCTTGCTTTGGATGTAGCATGTAAGGAGAGAAGTTATTCTGCTTTTTAACACGGAATTAGACATCGTCCATCAGTCACCTGTCTACATTGTCTTGTCTCACTCTTTGGCTTTCCACTCCGAGCTTTAGTCAAGCAGAGCTAATGCATCAAGCATGGCCCATTTAGATTGCTCCCAAGACAGAAAGGCAGAGAGAGGGAGGGAGAGAGAGAGGGAGAGAGCTAGACAGAGAGGGAGGGGGGAGGGGAGGAGAGACGGTCCTAATGACTGTCTCCTACTGATATTTATTGTAAATGTTTTTACTCCAGCAGCCCCACCCACCATCTCCTGGCACGCTGACAGTGTCCTTGACCACTGCTCCATGAGTTTCTCTGTGCAGGCTTTTTAAATGCATGTATTTAACTATCGGGTCTTTTCCTCAGTAATTTGCGGTGCTTTTGGATGCCTTACGAGGGGCGATGGCGGTAATGTGATGTACACAGTGGCTCGACGGATGTGCGCGTTGGGCAAAAAACAGCGGAGTCATTCAACATCAGTTCTGGGCTCCAGCACACTGCAGAAGGGTTGGAGTGTTTTCAAATGGCACTGCAGCAGAAAAGAAGTCCAGCAAAAGGAGACGAGCCCATCCCAGTCAGCCCCAGTGTCTCCCAGCTTCTAACCTTCAGAGACCAGAGAGCATCCCCCTTGCAATGTGTTCAAGGCAGGAGCATCTTTCTGTGACATGGTGTATATATGTTTTTAATATATGCTGATGCGGAGAATTCAAGGACAGCGTGGCCTTTTGTGCCGCTGCGTGTCACATATAAGTGGCTGCGTTGCAATGTTTGTTGTTACCAGTATTATAAAGCATTTCATAAATGGGGCACACAGTCCAAAAGCCTTCTTTGAGTACTATGTAAAGCGCTATAGAAATTGTATGTATTATTATTATGATCAACAGTCAGTAGGTTTTCAGAAATACGAAGGTCATAAGTACCCAAAAAAAGCGAGACTTTGCAACTTTTTCTAAGCAGCAGCACCTGCAGGCACAAGTGATAATATGAGAAATAGGAAATAGATAGCACACGATGAAAAGCTAAATAAAGTCAGCTCGGGACACCAGTTGGAACACGTTGCCCTCTTCATCTCTGTGTATGTATCTGTTGGGTTGCCTTTCTTTTCATCACTGCTGGGTTTTTTTCTTCTTCTTCTGCATCCCTTTTTTTTCCTGATTACCTTCTCACTCATTTCTTTCCACTCAGTCCATATCTTTTTTGCTATCATGTCCTATTATGTCCATCTGTTCCCAGCTCTCCTCGAACTTCCTCCGTCCTGCTGTCTCCTTCATCCCTCTCTCTGTCTCCTTCCCCCCTCATCTCTGTCTCCTTCCCCCTTCATCTCTGTCTCCTCCCCCCCTCATCTCTGTCCCTCCCAAGTGGTCTTCACAACTCTGCTGATGCACATGCTGGCTAAGAAAATCCATGTGGGCGTAGTTTTTTGTGTTTAGAGGAATACACCGTCTTTAGTGGAACCCGTGACACTGAACCTGCAACTACAGATTGTATTGTGTGTGTTTAACGATTGCCCTCGAGTATATCTGAATTCAGATTGACTCTGTAAACCTCACTGACCTTGTTGCATTACACAGGTATGCTGTTTAACATTATTATTATATAAGCATTATAATCCTAGTTATATATCCAAAGATATCTAATAATCCTATAATATAATAATATAGTCCAGTATTTGTCTTGCTGAATTTCGGGTGTAAATTAAGTATAAGTGTATGCTCTCTTTCATCCAGTGAAAACAGGATGGAGTTGAGTTTGGTGTTATTCTATATCCAATAAAAATACAGAAACCCTTGATATGTAATTCCGAAAAAACAGCAGGTCACTAGTTTTAGAAAACCTGTTTTAAACAGCATTAAATAGAGATGTTAATTATATTTTAAGCTGTGAATTAGTATCATCATATCCTTGTATGAAGTATAAATCTGATCTTTCTCAGTATTGGGGTGGAACATTTTGAGGTAATTTTCAATGTGAACATTTTACTTCATTATATTTCAGGAAGAAATTGTGTATTTTTACTCTACTACATTTAATTAACTGCTCGCGTAGATACTTGCTTTGAAGATAAGTACTTTTACATTTAAAACAAGATCCCCCGCCTTGAAAACAGTCAAATCCAATCAAGTAATTCATTTTCAATGGGGTAGTTTTACATAAATAGTGCTTCTACCTTTGAAGTAAGTAGATGTTGTGATATTGATACTCTTACTGAGTAAAGGATCTGAGCACTACCTCCACCACTGACTCAGCCTTTATGGTACAGGCTTGTGTTCAAATATAATCTGTGCGAAAAAATAAAACAGATTGTTAATGATGAGCAATACATTCATATAATGTTTTATTGGCACTTTTTAAAAAGATTGTTAATGAATTTCTTAGCCAGATAAATTCACAGTTTCAATGAAAAACATAAATGATGTCAACATTTACATAACAATATAGATTATTGTCAGAAGAATGTAATGCAAAGGTCAAAGCTGTGTTGAGAAGAGGGTCGGATGGTGAGGTACAGTAAGCAGGGTGTGACAGCTCTATGGGGCGATGCTAGCACGTGGGATGAAAAGCTGTGATGATGTCATGAGGAGTGGCAGGCCAAGAAAGAGCAACACGAATGGGGGGGGGGGGGGGGGGTGATGGAGCCGAGAGAGAAATAGGGAGGGGTTGCATAGGATCTGCAGTTTATCTGCAATGCATCAGTAGCTTTGCCTCCGTGTGTGTGGATCAGGTTCAGATGCAGCGTCTTCTCTGGTGGAGGTGATTTCTCTGTGGACGGATAAGTAGCCACAGAAATAATTCTGTTCCACATTGTCCTCGCACAGGGAGTATGGCTGGCACAAAAAAGATAAATAGTTACGTCTCTTACACACACACACACACACACACACACACACGTGCAGACATAGAGAAGAAGAAGCTGTCAGATTATACCTCTGTGGAGCCCGGCAGGTTAGGAGTTAGTAATCTGTATGCATACTCACAATTGAGCAAGAGGAATACCTGGGGAAACAAGACCTAAATTTGCTCCTCTGTTAGGTTTTGATAGGCAATCTGAAAAATATGTTTCCTCCACCTGGAGAGACATCAAACGCTCAATAAAATATCAATATTAGTTTAAATATCACCATTTAATGGCGTTACGAAACACGATATATGACCAAAACAAGTGGGGACCATGTTGTAAATCGTTCGGCTCGCTGAGTGAACGAGAAACCAATTCATAGCACACACAACAACGCACACACTTTATATTCCACTAAACTATATTTATTGCCCTTAATGCAGCATTTGGTGCTGGAGATAAATTCTTCGGATATCCTGAAAGCTCTCTAGTACGTTCCTGTTCCTGATGACCACACAGCAGCTGGCAGTAGGCTACGGTTACGATGGAGTTTAATCTCATAGCAACATGAATACTCACTTTTTTTTCCTGATGCTGTACACGTTGCTTGCATATTTTTTTGCCAGTTATTGCAATGCATGAGGGTCTCGTTGTCTGTATTCAACATTTATTGTGTACCCTGTAATCACATTCCCGGCCATATGTTTTCTCCAAGTCAAACAACACATGAAATGTGCTTATACGCAGGGACGGATTAAGAAACCACGGGCCCCTGGGCCTGGACGTGTCAAGGCCACCCCACCCTCCCCGCAAAAAAAAAAAATCAATTTTGCTTGTGCTCTTCTCGAGATTGATTGACCTTATCGTGAACTTGCCTGTCTCCAGTTTACTAACTTTAAATATTCGATAGTTGTAACTAGTGCTGTCAGTTAAATGCGTTATTAACGGTGTTAACGCAAACCCATTTTAACGCCGTTAATTTTTTTATCGCGAGATTAACGCGAGATTTTTTTTTCTATAAACTGTTCAAAATAGTTTTTTTAAGCTCATGTAAGGAATCTCACTTGTCCCAGTTAAAGCCTACCAGTAAAACATATTTAAAGGAGCATACAGTGAAATGTTATGATGTGTTATGATTGAGGGGCTCCATTCAGACAGATCAGGGGTGGATAACATCATAATGGGGTCTTCATGAAGAACAACTTTACAGAAATGCCACATAAACAGCGCATTTGTGTGTGTTGGGGGTGGGGGTGCTTAGACAGAGCTCTAATGCTATTGTTTTGCACTTGCTTTTTGGATTTCTCCCTACAGAGTTGAAGGGCCCATATTGCATGGAGTACTCAGCCCCTCTAAAGTCCTATAGATAAACTGAGGGGATAAACACTCACTTGAAAGGTATCATGATGGTTTCTTTCTTGTGACATCTTCAAAGTGAATGTTTAGGCTATTATTTAGTTTTTCAGTAGGACTTTTGGGGCCCTGTTAATGACATGAATGACTTAAGCCTAGCATATACCGGCTACGGCGCATCCTGTCATATCATCACAAAGTGGGCGGAGCGCGTCGTCCCTTAAACAGCAAGGTTGACGGTTCGATCCTTGGCTCCGACGAGCGGACAGCGTGTAGACCAATAAGTGTTCTTGAGCAAGACACCGAACACCAAGTTGCTCCCCTGGGCACTTTGCAGCAGAAGTCAAATTCCATGTAACAGCAGTTTAAGTGTTTAAATATAGCAACGGTGCGTTGCTGTATTCAGAGCATATGTTAACTGTGTACAAAGCACTTTCTGCCACCTCCAGCATGTTTGTGGCGTCCTCTTCCCTCTACCATGTCAGCATGTATCGTGTGGCTAAGACGTCAATACGACCCCGGGCCAATGTCATCCAGACAAATTGGTTTACACATGTCGTGCTTTGCAAATACAGCCACCTGCTGTCAGTGTGGGGGGAGGATCCTGCATCGTGGGGGCAGTTCTTCAGGGTCACCCGGAACAAAGGCAAAGGTCTTGTAGCGGGTTGAACATGCAGACGCTGTCATGGACACACACAGTACTCATCAATTCAGTGTGTTTTAGTCTCTCTCTCTCTCTCTCTGGCACACAGACATGCTGACAGAGTCTTGCCTCACGATGAGCCTTAACACATTTGAACCTTAAGTCAGCAGCTTTGTTGATTTGGGGGAGGAAGTGAACGATCAGCGGAAGCCAGATACAACTGTATTATCCCTCTGAGGGTGAGCACTGTGAGACTATTTAGTTATTTCATCAGTGTCTGCTGAATTTTTACTCTCTTTTCACAAAATCATTGTTTATCATGTTAGAGGGTTATTTGTTTCCCCATGACCTGACTTTCTTTTTCACACAAAGAGAGATACAATCCAGTCATCAGGTGGGTTGTCGGCCTTATGAATACAACAAATGACCATTTGTAAACAAATGACCCCGTTACCTTGAGTTTTTAAATAATTGTGTTTTTTTCTGACATGCCTTCACAGCAGAAACAATCTAAAAACAAAGAAAGGTATTGATGAATTGAAGTAAATGAGAGCCGTGTTGAACAAGAGCAAAACTATATCAAAATATCTGTTACACAAATCGAGGAGTATAATCTGAGTCTCATTTATCCAATCATATGCTCAGTATGCTTCCCAAGCACATGCATCTTCTCTAAAATCTAGTTATTTAAGCACATCAAAGTCGTATGGATTGTATTATACATGTGAAAGCGGTGGAACTGTTTACAAAAAGTGAATTTCACAATCATATTTTGCTTTTTTAGTTCCCAATGTAACAAAAAAAGGATTCATTTTCATATTTCTATCTCTCTATCTCCAATATCCTGGACCATCTTCAGTGGTTTGACATGCCTTTAATCTGCATCGTGTCTCATCATTCTGCTTCTCTGCAACACTCCTCCCTCCTCTGCCGTCTCCACCAAGACAGAAGCAGATTCACTGTCTCTTTTTTTATGTCTCCGTCCTCCTCCATCATTTTTATAGACATTTTAGCGCTCTGTGAATCGTTTATTCAGTACCCGTTCAGGAAATTACCTCAGTGCTTATTTTCTGATCTGCCAGACAAAGTTCAAAGAAACCAGAAAATAGAATTAGAGAAACTTAAATGACAGTCAAAGAATTAGAGAAACTTAAATGACAGTGGTCATCATTGTCTGTCTGACTATGTGCAAATCAAAATGACTTTACAATGACAATCTGCTGCATTCAACACTTAATGCTGACTCGTGTTTTTAAAAGTGCACTTAATATAGTAAACTAATTGATTTGTTTCGTAGAATACTGTCAGCACTAAGTTAAATTACTCCTTTTGAGGGTAAACATGACATTACATATGTGTATATATATATATATATATATATATATATATACAGGGGTGCATATAACTGGTACGCAGGTACGCATGTGCGAAAATAATCAACAATGCATAATGCCACTTGTGTTACTTCGCGCCTTTGCGTACTTGACCGATCTGATATTGATCGTCTCTACACAGCAGCATGTCATTCTGTCTCTACGTGTCGCGTTAACACTTCTCGGCTCTCCGTCTCGCGCGCCGCAGAGCTCCGATGCAGAGGTGAGCACTCTCACTAGCAGCAAAGCTGACGCTACATATGGAGTGAGTACCAAACACCATCTCCCGGTACTCACCTGAGTAACTCACTGAAAAATGTATGTGCACCCCTGTATATATATATATATATATATATGTGTGTGTGTGTATTCAAAACACCTTTTGAGATCAAATAGATAAAAATGCAGGTGGTCATTTAAGTGTTGTGTCAATAAATCACCTGTAGTGTTTTAGGGGATGCTATGATGAATAGCGTTAATGGTAAATGAGATTCATTAGCATCTCTTATAAATAGGAGCTAGTTTGAGACTCGATGGGGTGCTATGAACTCAGACTAGATGCTAGCGGCACTGCTGAGCGGATGGCAATGTCAACTGGTCAGTCCATCACTTTGGAATCCAGTCTCAAATATATTCAACCACTATTGATTGGAACGCCATTCATTTCAGTCGGTCCCCTTCATGAAGTTTGGTTGACTCCTGGCTTTTCATGGAGCACCGCCAGCAGGTCGCAATCATCAATCTACGAGATGAAATTGACACACACTTTGTTTATAACATGTATCATTCCAAGACCATCAACGCTAATGACACTGTCATACCGTGACATTTTATCCAGTCGCCACAAGGTTGACATTTGCAGTTTTCGGGAAAATTCTGTGACAACTATTGAATGGATTGCCATGAAAGTTTGTTGTAACATTCATGTTCTCCCCAGGATGATTTCGGTTGTCCACCCGACTTATCATCATATTTTATATCAACACTATTTAGAGCTAATTAGCGAATGTTAGCATGTCATGGCGATCCATCCAATAGACAACAGGGTGTCACAGTGTCATTCGCTGTAGAACGGAGCTCAAGTCCCAGCCGTGCCTAAATATAGCCTTAGAGAGCTGCTGCTCCTATAAGCGGGTGTTCTCCTCATAGGACACAATGTAACGCATATATTTCACTAAGTTGTGGCTTCTACCTTTGCAATTACGAGTGTGGCAAAGACAGAAAAGAACATCTGGACCCCAACATTAAAGATGTGTCCTTGAAGAGATCTGGCTCGAGGAGAAAAGAATGGGCTTGATTTATGACTTATAAATCAGAGTTGGGTAATGGTGTTTCTGGACAGTGTTCAAAACTGTCAGTGAAGCTGATAAAGTAAAGCTCAGGGTTGTGGTGATTGATAATCAGTGAAATGATTGCCTCGCTGTCTTTATATATCTTTTCACTTACCCTTTTTGGCTTTCATAAACTCTCTTGTTTCTGCATGCTCCGTATCAGTGAAATACTTTTCTCCTTTTTCCTTTTTTCCCTTTTCCTTTTGAGTCGTGACAGGCAATATGAAACATAAAAACAGAGCGAGGTAACAATGTTAGGGAGACTGCGTACAAATGTTGGTATGGTCCTGTGGGACATTAACTGGTCTCAACGGCAGTATGCCGAGAATGCTATTTTTGTCTGATTCATGTACGAGGGAATCTCAACGCTCTAATGGCTGCAGCAAGGAACAATTAAACTGTCTACACTACTAGAAATACCACTTAATGTAAAAGTGTGGCGTGTTCTTTCCGTGAGGTAAAACACACAAAGGCATCTACTCTACCGAGGGTCTGCCTCTAGTTATTTTAGGCCACTCCAGTATTTCTCTGGGACCTGTCAGCGAGCTGCTCCAGAGTCTGAGGCGCAGAGAGGAAAGCGGAGTCATACTGCAGAGGTTGAGCTGCAGAACCATGATACAGCTGAATGAGGGAGGGAGAGAGGAGAGAGGAGGGGAGAGCGAGGAAGAGAGAGACCAAGATGGGGTGAGAGAGGGAAGGAGAAAGGAATCGAGAACAGAGGCTTTGAGGTGAAGGAAGGTGGGTGTTGCTTGATGTGTGTGTGTGTGTGCGTTTTGGGGATGTAATTCTAAACTCATGATGTAACTGTCTCTGTTGCTGCAGCACGGAGAGAACAGTGTTGCAGTGAAGAGGACGGTCTCTGTGTGTACCGTCAAACTGTTAATATCATAGCTGATCGACAAAATGTGTCGCAACTTCCTGAATGACTCATGGAACAATTTTTGGGGGAGGGGGCATTTTCACCTTTATTGGACAGACGACAGAGTATAGGCAGACTGGGCAGCGGGGGGTTGGGTTGGGGGGGTAGGGGGATTGGGCTATGACATGAACAAAGGTCCCACGGCTGGAATCAAACCCTAGATGTTGTATTTATTTGTCTTTTTCTGTAACTATTGGGCCTACAAGAAAGGCGGTCCCCTGATCCGCAACTCCGATCGCAACTCAAACTATTTGGTCAGCACTTTGTTTCAATGTCATGATGTTGAGATTAAAACTGGTTGGAACTGTGGTATTAAAGTAAAAGCGTATATACAAGATATTTAGGTGAATTGTTACTGTTGTTGTCTCAAAAGCATTTACATTTATTTTAGCAACTTCCTGAAGTCATGAAGTTAATATGGCAAACGTTAGATGGTTCGCGATGGAGGCTTCCCTACACACAGAGCGACATGAGCATGATGTTGGAGTCATGTCTGTGAACACCTGATGACTCTTGAGTCCAGCACTCACTCTCCTTCCAGCTCTGTTTTGGTCTCCACCAACTAAACCGTGTCTGATTGTTCGCTGATAAAAGCTCCGCGATCATCAGCTTTTTGCTAACTCTGTCTGTCGTTGACGCTGGGCAGGTGGAGAGCGTCGGGATGTTAGAGATGTTTTTTCTGTGTCTGAAAACAATGCTGATGAGAGTAGCAAGAGTGTACCAGTAAGTTTACAGAACCAACAACATAAATAAGCACAAAGAACACTTAAATGCTCAAATGAACCCGGGAGAATCCACTATTTCTTACACAAAGAGTTTGGAGCTAAATAACATGATCCATACTATTGTTTTTATAGTTTAGTTGTCTTACATTGAGTGTGTACTTTGTGTATTATGGTCCTTGTGCATTTTTGAGAGAGCATATAGGAAATAGCAATAATAAAGGAAAAATATATAGTTCATAGATTGTGTTGTACCAGATATATTGATGCTTTCTCCACCTCGACCATTAAGATACTTTCAAGTTGTCGGAATGTGGGTTTAAAGTTGTCATTAAATTGTGATTCAGAGAATGGCTGGAGGAGAATGAGGGTACATTTATTTACAGCCTGTAATAAGTTCACTAACATGACTCTGCTGTAAAAGACAAATACTGTATGTATTGTGAATTTGTGTACGCACACAACGGCCTGGACAATACCACGAGTACCATAACATCATACCTAGTATAAATATTGTTGGGATCTTTATGTTACTTTTAAGAAACTTTTCAAGCTCTTCAAATCACCATCATCATCAAGGTCTTGCTTTAGTGTTGGATTTAAAGGTTATGGTTAAAGGGAATGTGTTAAGAGACTACGCGTCCTGATAAGTGTGCACACACAAAGGTCTGTGTGGGTGTGTTCTTCGTATGCCGGTGACTGACCGCTTGGGGACTGAGCTAAAAGCACGAGTTGAAGGTTGAAGTACAAAAGTTTCTCTGAGTCTTTCTTCCTTTGTCTCCATTTCTTATATAACTTCAGTTATCTCTCATTTACTTTTCTCTGCTTTACTTCATCATCCTTTGATGTTTGCATATGAATGAATACAATCTCAACCCATTTGTAAAAACTCTTATTGTACTGTTAATGGTGGCTCAAACAATTACAACCTTACACGTTGGCTATTACATATGTTGTATTCAATATAGTTTGGAAAGGAAATAAACTATCCTGCTTCAAGGGAATGCTCATCAAATACAATCTTCTTTTTTTGAAAGTCTTTATATGGAACACAGATTCATACCCGATTGAGCAACATCCTGAGGTCTGCTCTTGAAAGTATGCAACACTACATTATAGATGAATATTTGTTTGCATCTTAATGCAGAACTAACTATAGCTACTCTTAATCTAAGAAAAGCTATGCAAGCACATTAAAGGAAAGGAGGGATGGTGGATGGATATCAGAAAGGGATGGAGCCAGGGTGCCTCCCTAATGGAGATGAGTCATGGTTGTTGGAACATTACATCAGCTTTGTGCCTCAGCTCTGCTCGAACATTAAAATCCTTGAAGTTACTGCTCCACATTTTATATTAAGAATTTGAGAAAACTTCTGCAGTCGCCCCTCGCCTCCTTTTCCATTGTTTAAATGGCTTATATAAACTACATTGTCTATGATAATTCATTCTGCTCTGGGAAAGATTTCCCTTCAAGGACCACATAGTCTAAATATGAGTAGAGGCACTGCACCATGTATAATAAATAACTGTTTATTGTTTCTTTCCACTAATCTCGCCTTGTTGTCGCATTTATTTTTCCGAAGTAAGACTTCTAGAGTTCATGCTTCAATGTCTTGTTACATTCAATATATTAAATCAATTCCATCAAGAGGCAGAAAACATGTATTTCTTAAGAAGGTGCATAATAAAGCTCTCAACATGAGTTCATATACAGTAGTTTATGGGCATTGTTTGGCATATAACAGCAGGGATGAGTCCTTCAGAGGTATACGGCATCCACACAGGTTCCCTATGATGTCACTCGAAGAAATTCAAAGCATGACAGGGTTGTTTTCTCTCTCACTAATGCACTAACTTCTCTTTTCATACAACACACTGTGCAGTCAGGCTGAACCGGGTTAGAGTCGTGTCACGGGAGAAGTAAGACGTCTCTTTGGTTTAGTCGATGCTCAGTCACGCAACCCCCGACTGGTGAATGTCAAAAAGACTGAGCGTCACTCTGCTTATTTCATGAAAGAGGAACAGGCTGCGAAAAAAACTGCTGCACACAAGAAGGGGGGTGGGGGAGGGGAGAGGGAGGGGGTGTAGAGCAAGAAGGTACACTTGTACTCTTGCTGTTCACCAGACAACTGCAACTCCATTTCTATTTCATCTATTGTTTTTTTTAATTGTTTTAATAAAAATATTCTAACTTTCAATAGAACTTACAAGCAAATATAGCTGTTAGAAACTTCTTTACTGACCCAAATAAATCAAGTTGGTCAATCTACTTCTGACACATTTAGATATGCTCTTCACCCCGATACGTTTATTACCCCTTTTTTTCCCTTCATTATGTGGCTCTCAGCAGTGCAGCCCACAGCAGTCATGTCATGTCTGCCGTATAGAGAACGTTAAAAAAGAAAAATCTGAAAGCACTCCAGACAGCCGATTGTTTGCAAATAAATCAGAAGGTTTGCTTATTACACGTATACTTAGTCATTTAGAAACAGCATTCCAAGAGATTCTGATGATCACTAAAAGAGCTCAGCATCGACTCGATAAACTCTTTGAGAAAACAGCACGATGCGGTTACAGAGGCACAAGAGTTGGACAAACCTAATAAAGACACAGCACACGTTTTTGAGAATATACTCTATGAGGAAGAGCGAAGCAAGCGCAGTTAAAACACCCACAACTGACAGAGATGAAATATCACAAGCTTCTCCCCTCGGTTTGCATGACTCACTCTGATGCCTCAGAAGCGCAAACTTGCTTCTTCTTTGCTGCCAGCTTCATCAGCATATCTCATTTTTTTCTAAAGAGGGAGTAGGGGAAGGGGGTGGGAGTGTTTTGCATTTTGGGTGTGGCAAATGTTCCCCTGTTGCAGGACGAATCTCAAAACTCTTCCTTCTTCTCTGCAGCTTTGTTATTTTTTCCCCCACAACATGCTGTTGTTTCCTCTGAATGAGATCTTCAAAGTCAAAGAAAAGTTTGAACTCAAATAAAATACAGTAAGAAACTAGATGGAAAAATGTGGAAATATGATATCTATACAATATTTCCAGTCATGGCCAAATAGATTTGCTCATCAATATAACGTGTACATTTGTGTGAGTGAGTGCATTGTCTGTCAGGACATCTGTGTGTGCACTACGTGTGTGTGCTTCTGCCTCGACAGTCCAGTATACACGCTGTCCATACGTGCCTATATACCTCCGTGGGTCAAGTATTTTCAGCCAGAGACACCTCATCAATATTTGAGAAGCACAGTCAGTAGTGAAGCTGGTCTGATGCAGTCGGGCGCGACCGCTGGAAACCCTGGACGGTAATCAACTGCATCAGCAACCACTCACACAGGAAACATATGCATTGCATCTACCGTATTTTCCGCACTATAGGGCGCACTGGATTATAAGGCGCACTGTCAATGAATGGTCTATTTTCGATCTTTTTAATATAAGCGCACCGGACTAAGGCGCATTAAGCGGAAAAAAACAGTCAGATAAATTAAATTCACAATTCATAATAATTCTCAACATTATTCAAACGTTAGTGAATTCACAATAACTACCAACCTTATTTGTATTTTTTGTTTTTTTTTTTACACACACTGTAATATTATGGAAGCACACATTGTAAACGGACTGAGAAATGTTATGTCCGGATGTAACTGAACGTCTAGCTGTGAGGTGTCTGTGATTGGACAGGAGTGATGTTGTTGTGTGTGTGTTGTTGTTCGGGGGTTCGATCGGAGCTATGACGTTGTCGTTTATGGGCCAACGGTAGATGTTCCTTACTGTATGTGTGAATAAATACCCTATATCATCTCTACAGTCATAGGCGTTGACCACCAGGGTCGACAGTATATATTACACTCCGCGACGCTCCTGGCTGTAGCCGTAAAATGCTGCAGTGCGGCTTTGTAGTTTACCAAAGTCGTACTAAAAAATTTTGCTTGTACCACAAAAAATCGCTAGAGGTAGTAAGCAAAACCAGAATTAATCCATATATACGGCGCTTCGGATTATAAGGCGCACTGTCGTTTTTTGAGAAAATTAAAGGTTAAGTGCGCCCTATAGTGCAAAAAATACGGTATTTGTTTCAGCATCGCAGTTTCCTTGCAGCTGAATTTTGTCTTTAAATGGATCTTTACGAGCTTTAAATTATTACTGAAATAACAAGTAAAACAAAGAAACAGTTGTCTCCACCTTGTTTCACTGGAGCATTGTGTGCCGTATGTCAGATTTCCAATGTCTGGCATGTGTGACACTGATGGTATTTTAAAAAAAAAACATTTTAGCACTCTGATCATTTTCATGTTGCTGTCAAGGTTTAATTGAATGAACTGAACAAGTGTTTCTATATTTGAGTTTGTGTCACTTTTTATTGCAAGGCACGCTATGTAGGCCCAAAAAAACATTACAAAGTCATTCATCATCATCATACACAGTGAGAAAGTAATATAATGGAAGCATATACTTGCAAACGTGTACTTAATTTTCATATATTTCAATAAACTGCTCAAATAATCATTACATATTGTAGTAATGCCTGAGTTGGTTTTCAAGTATATACAAACAAGTCAGTGGATGAACACCATTGAGTGTAATTAAGTAGTGATAAGATATCGTCCCCTCTCAAATAACCTACAGACAACTGAAATGTAGCCTAGAAATACGACAACAAAAACAAATGTAGCCTGTAGCAATTACGACAAAAAAGAAGAAAAAAGTCTTATGTCTCCCTTTAATTCCCTGTTTGCCACCTCTTTATCCCTCTCACCGTCATGATCAGTGTTGCTGTCTCTTTCTCGTTTCTTTGAAAAGCAAACACAGCCCTCCTGATTGCAAAGCCAGCACCGTTACTCGCCGTCTCCTGCACCAAATAACCTCCCTGCCGACACAGCACATTTTCTTGGCCTGGAGGGTGGAAGAGAGGGAGGAAGAAAAGAAAAGATAAAGCAAGATGGAGAGACCGGAGGACAGCTGTGTGAGGGGGTTAAACAAAAAAGAAGCTTTTGCCAATAAACATTATATTGCTGTTCTTATGGCGGCTCGGATGATGAGGGAGCTGCCTGCATGTTATCGCTTGAGATGTTTTTACAACGTGACCGACAAACTGAAATGACTCCGCTGTGAGCTCGGAGTGTGTCCTCATCCGACAAAGGAAATGCACTCCTCTGGAAGCACCGGTGATGACCGTTACCGGGGATCGTCAGAAGGTGCATCGGAAAGAAGTGAACATCTGAATTTATTGAACAGACAAATACAGCACATATGGGTGAGCTGCTGCAACAGGTGAACGTGTGAAACAGTGACACTGTGAGATGTAGAACCCAAAATAAGTGTCCCACAAATGAAACTGACAGTATGTACAGACATATCTTAACAAATACATTTCATCGTTTTCTGGAAAATGTTCTTGCTTTTTTCCAACAGCCAAACACAATTCGTGTCTTTGGAAACGTAGAGTTCTTGAGAATAATTTGAAATCAAATGTGTAAGTTAAAGAAGTCTAAACAAATGTCATGAACCCTCAGTTTGAACGAACCCAGAGGAACAGACGTAACAACTGGTGGAGGAAACACGACAGATGGTGTACACACACACACACATATATACTTTTATTTAAAAAACACTATGTAGTTATTGTCAGCTAAATTAACATAAAGTAAAAGTACTCATGCTAAATTGCCCCTTGCTTTCAAAGCGTTATATTAGTAAGACTGTTATTTGTATATTCCGGCGTGGTGTTATCGATATGTATCATGTTTTATTAGCTTATCCTATGTTTTGCATAAAAAAATCTGAATTAGCCGATTAGTAATGATCTCAAATCTGAATCTAAATCTACAGTTCCAATATACTTAATTACTTTCCATTGAACTAATAACTCCAAATGTAGTCATACCTCTAACTTCAGCACAGTGCCCTGATCCAGAATGTACCCAACTCACGACGTCAACTTGTTGGAGTACATGTTGTCAATAAAAGCAGTGTGTTCATTTGTGTCTAATTCTCCTCCCGACACGACCCGTAGACTTCCCCTGGACCTCTCCTTCTGTGTCCCTCTCTCCTCGGCCTCCTCTCCTGGGCTCAGCCAACGCCCAGTTACTGCAGTGCAGCTCACTTCCCCGTTTCCCAAAGACTCAGCCCCCTCCCTGCCCCTTGCTGAGCAGCCTTGCATCTCTGTGTCTCTCTCCCTGTTTACCTCTGTCTCTCTGCAGTGAGGCGGGGGGGGGGGGGGGGTGAATTAATTAATTCCACGTGAAGCAAATCTCAAGGACTGCATGGTTTCATCTACGTAATATTTAAAAAATCAGACACATCTTGTCTCAAAAAGATGATGCGTTACTTCTCGACTAAATTACTGCAACTCCTTATTATCAGGCTGCTCTAATACGTCTCTTAGGTCCCTCCAGTTGATCCAGAATGCTGCAGCTCGTATTCTCACTAAAACCAAGAAAAGAGATCACATCACTCCTGCACTAGCTGCTCTGCACTGGCTCCATGGAAAATCAATAATCACATTTAAAATTCTTCTCCTCACCTAAAAAGCCTTGATTTGTGATGCTCCATCATATCTTAAGGAGCTTGTAGTACCATATTGCCCCACTAGAGAGCTGCGATCACTAAATGCGGGACTACTTGTGGTTTCTAGAGTCTTAAAAAGTAGGATGGGAGCCAGAGCCTTCAGTTATCAAGCTCCTCTTTTATGGAACCAGCTTCATGCTGCTATAGGCTTATAGGCTGCTGGGGGACGTTTTAGGATACACTGGGCACCTCTCTCCTCTTCTCTCTCTCCTTATGGATGAATGTTCATCTCTCCATTGCACATTGTTAACTCTGCTTCCTCCCCAGAGTCCTTGTTACTTCACGTCTCAAAGGGTTCATTGGACCTGGCTGAGGCTGATGCCATGGCGCTGATGATGCCCCGACCACTCCTCCTCTCTACCTCCATCTGCCTGATGGATTGTGGAAGTCTGGATCGTGGTCCATTTCTACTACCAACTATTCATACACTCTGTCATACTCATTGAATGTGTTGTAACTCTGTAATGATTCCTTCTGGTCACATGACATATATTGCTTCTGTCCATCCTGGAGAGGGATCCTCCTCTGTTGCTCTCCTGAAGGTTTCTTCCCTTTTTTCCCTGTGAAATGGTTTTTAATATTTCTTGGGAGTTTTTCCTGATCTGATGTGAGGTCCTGGGACAGGGATGTCTATGTGTACAGATTGTAAAGCCCTTTGAGGCAAATTTGTAATTTGTGATAATGGGCTATACAAAATAAACTGATGAATTGAATTGAGTCACTGCCAGGACGAGGTGGCTAGATACGTCACATCATTGTAGCCCTTATTAAACACAAGTGAACTCAACTATTTATACAGAACACAGATGTCAAACGGTTGAATTATTAATATAAAATAAAAAATTAAATTAATTGACATCTCTGTAAATCTTTAAAATTAAGATTTCAGGTGGCTGGATTCTGTGAATGACCCTCCCCCGGAAAATGTTGCTCCCGGGATCATTGAGCCTCTCATCGAAGCTTCACCATCACAGGAACGCCTATAACCACGCCTTGAATCAAGTCGGTCGCCTGGTGGACTCGAAACTAAACTGTGTTCTTGCAACATCTGTGTTCTCGGCTGGTTGAATTTTAATTAAGAATTCAACCAGCCGAGAACACAGATGTCAAGAATAGAACCGTTTTACTTTTATGTTAAATTCTTTAAAGTTAAGAATTCAGGTGGCGATATGAAATCCATGTTCATGAAACCAAAGATGAAAACTTTGTACTGCAGCAGCCACACAACAATAGTACCTCTGCGTCCCTCCCCTCCGCTGTAAGGAAAACCTAATGACCCCCAAACAGTCACGTAGATCATCTAAACGTGTTTAATTAGTTTTTCTCTGAGACTTTAATGACTTAAATAATTTCACACACTGCAGCATAAACAACTTGGACCAGCTCTGAGATCAAATTAATAAAAATTTAAAAATTAAAGTGGTCGATCAATAATCGAGGATTAGTAAACTACTAAAAGGGGCCGATCAACATTTATGGATTCCTGCCCAAGCTGGGAGAGCAAGTTGGCTACTCGGTTGACACAAGCTCCAAAGTGATTGCTTTTCTCACAGCAGGAGTGATCGAGTTATCGGTTACAAGGATCTGTGACTCGCAAGTCAGTAAAACAAATGACTCACACATCACTAATGGTGCTACTGGCCTACATATTCAATTCAGTTAATTTTGTATCGCACAATATCACAAATTACAAATTTGCCTCAAAGGGCTTTAAAATCTATACAACATACGACATCCCTGTCCCAGGACCTCACATCGGATCAGGAAAAACTCCCAAGAAATAGAAAAAAAGCCTTCACAGGGAAAAAAAGGGAAGAAACCTTCAGGAGAGCAACAGAGGAGGATCCCTCTCCAGGATGGAGAGAAGAATAGATGTCATGTGTACAGAAGGAATCATTACAGAGTTACAACACATTCAATGAATATGACAGAGTGTATGAATAGTTGGTAGTAGGCATGGAACACGATCCAGACCTCTATGATCCATCAGGCAGATGGAGGTAGAGAGGAGTGGACGGGGCATCAACAGGGCCATGGCATCTCAATGGACCCTGAGATGTGAAGTCACAAGGACTCCGGGGAGGAAGCAGAGTTAATAATGTGCAATGGAGAGATGAACATTCATCCATAAGTAGAGAGAGAAGAGGAGAGAGGTACTCAGTGTATCCTAAACGTCCCCCAGCAGCCTATCAGCCTATAGCAGCATATCTAGGGGCTGGACCAGGTGAACCTGATTCAGCCCGAACTATAAGACTATCAAAGAGGAAAGTCTTCAGTCTACTCTTACATGAGGTGACTGTGTCTGCCTCCCGGACTGAAGGGGGAAGCTGGTTCCATAAAAGAGGAGCTTGATAACTGAAGGCTCTGGATCCCATCCTACTTTTTAAGACTCAAAGAACCACAAGTAGTCCCGCATTTAGTGAGCGCAGCTCTCTAGTGGGGCAAAATGGTACTACAAGCTCTTTAAGATATGATGGAGCATCACCAATCAAGGCTTTGTAGGTTAGGAGAAGAATTTTAAATGTGATTGTTGATTTTCCATGGAGCCAGTGCAGAGCAGCTAATGCAGGAGTAATGTGATCTCTTAGTGTTAGTGAGAACACGAGCTGCAGCATTCTGGATCAACTGGAGGGACTTAAGAGACTTATTAGAGCAGCCCGATAATAAGGAGTTGCAGTAATCTAGTCTAGATTACTTACCTACCTGCCTATAGTGCTGCTAGCTGCTTCCCTTGAAAAGGAGTCGGCCACACCGGGCTTTACTTCGATTTTTTTTGTTGGAGAACTTTTAGAATATACTGTTCTTTTGCTTAATTGCGTCCTAAAGGATTCACATGGAAAGGCAACAAAAAAAGCACATGGCTGATGAATAAATATAGTGGTAAGAACAATCCAAAGTCAGGTTTCATGTAACATGAAACCTGACTTTGGATTGGGAAAAAAAAGGGAAACCATGCCACGATAGCGTCAATTAAATCACACCCTTTAAAACCAGTTGATTAGTGTATTTTGCTCCCATGTGAGGAATTTGAGCTTTTCTATCAATTAAATCACACTGCTTATGCTCCACTGGCTTTGCTCGAGTTCGGGGCCCGTTGCATTTCCCGTCACATTCCATCACGCCCTGTCTCGTCCCATCGCATTGTGTCCCGTCGCATCGTGCTGCAGCACGACATGGACCCAAGGTTACAGCTACAATAAAGAAAGGCACGTCCTTTGTCATGGTCCATTTGAGGTGGATCAGACCTCTACCTCTCCGCTACACCTCCTAATCTATGGAACAAGTTTTTCGTCATGGATAAAGAAGGCGCTAAAGGCACGACACTCAGGACATCAAAGTTACTAAAGGCGTTAGCGACGTCATATGACATGCAGCGTCATATGACGTCATACAGCAGGTAGCGTCAGTAACATTCTATGGCATGTAGCATCAGTGACGTCATACTGTAGGACGCATTCGTGACGTCATATGACATGTAGCGTCAGTGACGTCATACTGCAGGTAGCATCAGTGATGTCATACTGTCGGACGCATTAGTGACGTCATATGACATGTAGCGTCAGTGTCATCATGCTGCATATCGCGTTAGTGACGTCGTATAGCAGGTAGGGTCAGTAACATTCTATGACATCTAGCATTAGTGACGTCATACTGCAGGAAACATTAGTGACGTCATACTGCAGGTAGCGTTAGTGTTGTCACTTATGACACGACACTCATGACATCATCAAAGGTGGATCAGACCTCTACTTCTCAGCTGCACCTCCGAATCTATGGAACACGCTTTTTTTTCGTGACTTTAGTGCCTTGATTGTCATGAGTGTCGTACCTTTAGTGCATTTAATGTCCTCAGTGTTGTGCCTATC
Source organism: Pseudoliparis swirei (assembly GCF_029220125.1). Lineage (NCBI taxonomy): Eukaryota > Metazoa > Chordata > Actinopteri > Perciformes > Liparidae > Pseudoliparis > Pseudoliparis swirei. The sequence continues at coordinate 9,613,136 of NC_079402.1, read as the reverse complement.
GTGTCTTTAATGCCATTTAAGGCACTAAAGTTTGCAGAAACACTGCAAAGCAAACACATTTGCTGTAATGTAACTCCCGGAGAAAAAGGGGCGCAATCGATGAGCATCGATCTGGAGCGGCGCAGGTCTCATCCTCAAGTGCTCTTGAGCTGCTCTCTCAGGCCCTGCCAGGTAATCCAATCCTCAGAGGTCGCTGGCAGGATGAAGGAGGCGAGGCTACAGCTCGAGGGTAGAAGGAGACAAGTAACCTGGCGGCGGATTCAACAGTGATTTTTAGAGTTAATCAACACCTTTTCGATGCGCTTCCTATATTCTCTCCCCACAAACTAACATAAACGTGGATGCTGCTGGGAGATGTTAAGATGAATCCAATAAGGGTAACGGTAAATATTCAAGCTGCACCATCATCAGATGGCTCCACAAAGGGCTTCGTCAATGACAAAAAGGAACCTGTATAATAAGCAATGCAAATTTGCCGTGTGCGCTAGTCTCCTCATCAGCATTTCAGATGGAAACAGAGAAAGTTTTCATTACTCTTCTGCTTGACAGGAAGCTGGTCTGCAGTATTGTGGCGTCTTGGCTTCCACCGGGGTGACTCTGAGATCTTTTCTGGGCATCGGCCAAGAGCTTTTCACCCCCAAGCACTTTGATTCTCACAGAGTGGGTCTAGCGTGCCCAGCTCCAAGGATCAATGGATGCTAATGGAGTAGATTCAAAAGGGATTCAGAGATTCTGAGCCTTTTTTGCTCCAGCAGCATAAATAAATTGCTCCGATCTAATTGTTATAATCCATACAAACGTGCAGGAGTCATCCTAAGAATACGTTGAAATGTTTTGTTAAGTCCAGCAAGTACTTTTGTCTTTAAAGGAATCTTTGAATATTTGAGATATTATGAGAATGTCACTCTCATGTTTAACATGCAGCTTCATATCCAGGAGATGATCAGCTTATCATAAAGAGGAAAGCACACCGACCCAAACTTTAAAAGTATTTCCCATTCATGTAAAAAAAAAAAAAGAAGGAATTGGTCACTGCTACTGTCTAAGTACTTGACATGCAACAGACATGTCAAAGAAGACTGCAGATAATATTTCCAGAATGGGTTCACATCACAACCTTTTTTGATTATTTTGTTTGTATACATGTCTGTTCTTTCCCTTTGCTTTGTTTATGTAAAAACCTTCCCATTGTCCACTGGTGCAGCAGCTAAAGTGCTGAGCAAACTCATTTCCTTTTTTGTTTCCCTGTTTATCTGCAGTGGTGTCCTTACCTAGCAATATATGGTGTCCTTATGTAACAATATATATTATATTTACCCTGCAGAGCTGGCAGTAAACTTTTTTTAAAGGTTTATACAAAAGCTTATTGTTATGCTGCGGTTGCTTAATTAGATTTAGCTCCACAGACGTCACAGTAGTTCTGCATAGCTATACATTGCCGTTTTAAGTGATTGATGCAATAAGAAAGATCCACCGCGGCTCATAAAAACAAGGAAAATAAAAAATGAGAAAATGTGGGAAACAAAAGCAGAATTATTCTTCCTTAATTTTCGGTCCCAACATTAATTTTATCTCAGATATGTCAGTGTGCTCTTATCTCAATCAACTTAATAGCGCCTTCTCCACAATGGCCAGTGTGCTAGATTCATATGTTGAAACGTTGCTCCCACCTAGAGTTCCAAGTGTGTAAGTGCATTGGTACTGGTACTCCAGCAGTGGTGGTGATGGGAGCATAGAGGCATTACCTGCTTTGATAGTAAAGAAGTGAAGAAACAGAATGCAGAGAAACTCCCTCTTATGGAATATCGCCACTATTAAAAATGTACAGCTGACATTTACATATCATGATTATTATATCGACTATATGTTCGAGTTGCAAATGCAATCTAGGCTCCAAAAGCTCAATGAAATATACCCACCACTCTACACTTGCACACAGAAGAACATCTAATGAATGAGTAAATAAAGGAGCTGGAACATGGAGAATATTCAAGGACAACGACATGTGGGGTCAACACCACATTAAGGGGAAGATGGAGACCTGTCCTTTGTTGCAGCAATCAGAACCTCTCTTCTTATTTCAGAGATGGCTATCGGCCTGAGGTTGAACACAGCAGTATGCTGGCTGAGTCCCAGAGTGTATTTATTGTTTGGCCGAGAGAAGTGCAAGTCACCGCCAAGGGCAACGGCCAGTGCAGACTGGGTCCACTTTGGAGTTAGGCCAGGTGGCACTGCACCGCACCAGGGCATTTCAGGGACATATAGAGAACATCATATATGTACCTTCGCATTCAAAATGCGGAAGGTAATGTTTTGATCGCTGTGTATTTGTATGCGTGCGTGCGTGCGTGTTATTCGCATTAGTCAAAAAGTATTAAACCGAATTGCATGAAATTTGGTGCATGATTGGTTATTATCCGGGGACCATTTGATTCGATTTTGGGATCGATCGGGTCAAAGGTCAAGGTCATGAAAAAGGTCAAAATCTTCTTGAATCGCATGAAATTTGGTGGGATGATTGATTATTATCCGGGGACCATTTGATTAGATTTTGGGATCGATCGAGTCAAAGGTCAAGGTCATGAAAAGGTCAACATCTTCTTTTTTTCTATCCAATTGGCATGCAACTAATGCCAAAATGTTCATAATTCAATGCCCAATCTTGTGATGTGCGAAGGTATGCGCTCTACCGAGTGCCCGTTCTAGTTAACTTATATATTCATATTTGTGCATATACAAAGAGCAAAGATCTAATCACATGAAAGATAAATATAAAAACTATTTATGAACAGAATATATTTAATGAAAATCCAGCCTGTTGGAATACAGAGTCCATCATGAAATAACGTCATCCAGACACCACCAGTGTCACATTGTATCTTCAAATATATGAACACACCAAAAGTTTCATTCATTTATTTTATCTTGTGAAGGACAAATTTCCATGAATCAATAGTGGGACTGAAACCCGCCTGTAAGAACCCACACAGCAGTCTCTTTGTAAAGACTCAACGTTTTCAAAAAAAGCGAGAAGGGAGATACAGAAAAAAGGAGTGCAGCAGTCGTACTGACCAGCAGCCTCCACCTGATGGGACTAGAACACCGCAGACTTGAGAGGGTCCAAGATGTTGCAGTAAGGTTTAAGGCTTTAAATAGCCGTGGTGTACTTCATGAATCACCATCCAGAAACACTTTAATCTGCTCAGGAATATAGAGTGTGACATGCTGGCAATAACTATTATACTGTAAAGCTATACCCTATATCGGTAATGAATCAAGACTTTACTGCGGTGTCTCAAAATGAAGGCATAATTTACTCTTGCAGCCATTGCATTAAGTCCAAGTTTCATTTGGATTGTTATGTTAAGTGTTCAATTTGTTTATGGCCATGCAACATACTTGTACATCTTCTACAGCAAGCAAAATATTCCCAGAAGCACTCAGGAGGAAATTGGAAGGGCCCGGTAACTATTGTTCTCATAAAATATGTAAAACCCAGGCCAAAGATATGAGAGTGGCTGCAGACTTTTCTTTTCAAACCCCCCCAAAATATCCTTTTGACAAATGTTCCAGTTCCCAGCAGTCAGTGTATTACTCTGTATGTATTGCTGTGAAGTTCAGTACTGGTTATATTGATATTATATATCCACAAAATATAATACAAGTCTATAGGTGAAGTCACATTCAAGACAATATACCGAATAAACATTGAAGACCGAAGGATTTTTCCAAATACCAAATGAATAATTAATGCACTACACAACCCATTTAAATGGTTCTGCTTCAGGTAACAGAATATGAACATATTTGCTTCCTAAATTCTCAATATTAATCAGGTCAACGTTTTGCTGGTGGAATCACATCCGACCCAGAACCATACATCAACGTTTTCATCAATGATAGATCCGAGCACCATCTGCTCCAAGTCATCATTTATTTACATAACTATGCATATATATATATACATAATAATGTATGTGACGTCACCAATCACTTTGGTCCTGCCTGCATGAAACAGACCATAACGGTAATCACATACAGTATATATATATATATATATAAATCCAAGTAGAATAATGTAGGCTATTCAATTCAATTCAGTTTATTTGTATAGCCCAATTTCACAAATTTGTCTCGGAGTGCTTTACAATCTGTACACATAGACATCTCTGCCCCAAAACCTCGCATCGGATCAGGAAAAACTCCCAAATTCAGGAGAGCAACAGAGGAGGATCCCTCTCCAGGATGGACAGCTATGTGACGTCACCAATGAAATCCTCACTACCGTTTGCAGATTTGTCGTGTACAACTATGCGTGCATGTCCATCCATTATGATTCCCATACTGGTCTGTTATGGAGCGCAGATGTTGTGGTCGGTTTTAGGCTGGGCCAAAGTGCAGACACGGTGACCGCAAGGTAGCTGAATGAATTGATGTTATTCAGATTGCTGGTGGTGAACACAGGTAGAAGGTGTGGTGGCGCGAGCGGCGGTGGGTGCGCCGCAGTGCAGTTACGGGAATCCTGGGCACAAGGAACAGAGGTTAGTCGTTAAGTCAATACGTAGTAAATCACAAAACAGTACTCATCATCGTTAAAAGGATTCCGAGCGGCCGCGCGGCACAGCACCGCTGAGCTGACGACATCATCTGGGGACGAGTGAGAAGGAAGCGGCCGATGAACAGGATTGCAGGCAGGTGTTGGAGATGAGCCCAGGTGCGGGTTAATTAGCCCGCGCCCGCGCCACACACACACACAGACGCACGCGCGCGCGCAAAGACACGCACAGACACGGACACGTACAGACATGGACACAGGAACAGACCCGGGACACCGCGGCATCATGGCCGTCATTAACTTTCTCAGAGTTGAGTTTGAACCGCGACAGGTGCAACACCTCAATACAACTGAGACATAAATTCAATAACATTTTATAGGCCTATGTGTTTTTCATTGCCCATCCATGGTGTAGAAACATGGTTAGCTAGTTAGAACGTTAGATCAAAAACACTTTTTGATAATGTTGGCAAATTTCATAACAATTATACAGCATGAAGCAAACACCAGGGATACATGCTCGATCTTCCTGCAATCAGTCAGTTAATGACTCACTGGACGATATTTTCATTATGATTGTGTTCTTAAACTTGTTCTTAAATGCGTTCTTAAACGTGTTCTTAAATGTGTTCTTAAACGTGTTCTAAACGTGTTCTTTAATGCGTTCTTAAGCGTGTTCTTAAACGTGTTCTTAAATGTGTTCTTAAACGTGTTCTTAAACATTCTTAAACGTGTTCTTAAACGTGTTCTTTAATGCGTTCTTAAACGTGTTCTTAAACGTGTTCTTAAATGCGTTCTTAAACGTGTTCTTAAATGCGTTCTTAAACGTGTTCTTAAACGTGTTCTTAAACGTGTTCTTAAATGCGTTCTTAAACGTGTTCTTAAATGTGTTGTTAAACGTGTTCTTAAACGTGTTCTTAAATGCGTTCTTAAACGTGTTCTTAAATGCGTTCTTAAACGTGTTCTTAAATGTGTTCTTAAACGTGTTCTTAAATGCGTTCTTAAACGTGTTCTTAAATGTGTTCTTAAACGTGTTCTTTAATGCGTTCTTAAACGTGTTCTTAAATGTGTTCTTAAACGTGTTCTTTAATGCGTTCTTAAACGTGTTCTTAAACGTGTTCTTAAATGCGTTCTTAAACGTGTTCTTAAACGTGTTCTTAAACATTCTTAAATGCGTTCTTAAACGTGTTCTTAAACGTGTTCTTAAACATTCTTAAATGTGTTCTTAATTGTGTTCTTAAATGCGTTCTTAAACGTGTTCTTAAACGTGTTCTTAAACATTCTTGAATGCGTTCTTAAACATGTTCTTAAACGTGTTCTTAAACGTGTTCTTAAACATTCTTAAATGCGTTCTTAAACATGTTCTTAAACGTGTTCTTAAACGTGTTCTTAAACATTCTTAAATGCGTTCTTAAACGTGTTCTTAAACGTGTTCTTAAATGTGTTCTTAAACGTGTTCTTAAGTGAAAAATGTGCCTGCCAAAGATCAACTGACACATTACTGAATAAACTGTTGTGGGAGGATTAATGTTGTGCATGGTAACTCGTTGCCTATCTAATCTTTATGATGTGCACATAACCTTGAATGGACACATGCATCTCTTTGAGGACAATTTCTAGTTGGAATTTTGATAATCAGTCAAGGTAACGTTGACCTTTCATCTGTTGTCGAGGCTTTGGCATCATGTTGTGTCACGTACCTCCATGTCAATATATCCAATAACATCAGGCATTAGAGAATACAATACTGTCCCTCATCTTGATTGTTTAAAGCCACACACCCACAACTTTGTACAAACAACACTAAGAGTTGGGGTTATACTATTTGGCAACAAAAAAAAATCCCTAATAAATACATTGTTAAGAGAATCACACATTTTGAATATCTTCACCACAGTATTGATTTTCACATCATGCCTTTTGGCTTGAAATGTAGGAATGGCTTTGGTGTTAATCTGTTGGCAGATAGGCACCTCTGAATATAAAATGTATACATTTCCTAGTCTTGTAACATGGAGTTTTGTTGGAGGCTTTGTTGAACGGTACATTGCAACATCATTCTGCAGAAAGATTGGAATGCAGGAGGGAGAGGGGGATTAAATGTGACGGAGAGAGAGAGTTGGAAGTCGGTGCATCTTCTCTCTGATGTGGAAAAATGGGTTAGAGAGTAAATACATCATATGACTAGAATAAAAATGTAACTGTGAAGATGACACCAAAAAAAATGAGTCACGCACTTTCATACTGATTTCCTGATGGGTGTGATTACATTTTCATACACGGTTTTGCACACTTGACATGATATCATTTAAAGTTAATACCTCAGGACACCGTGATGTCTTCTAAGGACGAATGAACATGCGAAAAAAAAGATACAAAGTTAGTAAAACTAGGGCTCAAAATCATCTTATAATATACTTCAGACAATGCTTCCGCAATATGAAGGTAAACTCGCCAAGCTGTCTGGTTGCTTAGCAGCAGCTGAGCAGTGGCACGGTTTAGTGGATATCCAAAAGACACCGTCCCAAAAGAACAATACAAGTGTGCAAACTGTTTCCGCCCCACTGTGTGTCTGGTCGCTCAGTGGAGCGACTGGGCGCCGCAGATGCACTCGGCTTTGTCGTCACAACCGCGCTGCCGATTAAGAGTGGTGAGTGGGGAGTGAGAAGGCAGCCACCATAACAGCACAACACAGACAATGAAATGGTTTTCTGAGAGTCCCCGCAACCACGAGAGGTCCTTGAGCATGTGGCCATAACTGGCCACGCGCAAAAATATGCAGTTTGCTGCAGCAGAATGTGAGATTAGCTGTGGACAAAATCAGTGGCGCACACTCAGTCAGGGACAGAAACAGACGCGACCGAACACGCAACTTTTCCTCCAGGATTACGCCTGGCGTAGATAATAGTGTTGAGCAATATATTTAGTTTTGCAGTGTTAACACAGCAAATCATTTCAAGGATTAATTGGAGTTGTTATTAAAAGTTATACAGAAATTGGTTTTATGGCCACCAAAACATGAACCAATCACAATCGTTCTGCCTTTGAATTATCGCCTTAAATTAATTTGTGGATCCATACTGTTGTTTACTCATCTGCTACTGAATTGCAACATCAAACGGCCATGCATGACCTCCCAATGTGATGGAAAGAGGGAGAGTGGTGGAATGAAAGGAGAGGCAGAGGACATGCAGTTGTTATGAAGCATTGTGTTGATGGTTTCCCTCTGTCTGCTCCTAAGAGGGGAGTAGGCTAATGTATGGCACTATGTTGCCTTGCTGCCTGAACATCAGCCTCCGAAAGTCAAAAAATGACCAATCTGCACAGAGAACCATGCAGCACCTTGACAACGTATATTAGATACAAGAGCTTCTCCATTGCCATGTTACAAGCGTTCATCCCTCACTGCTGTTCTTTCTCTCCATCTGTTTCCAGGTGGGAGGTGCCATTGAAGAACCTTGGTCAGAGAGAGGCACGACGCGCGAACAATATTAATCTGAACACATCCCTCAGTTTTGGCTGCGTCGTTTTTGCGCCTCGCTTGTGCGAGACGCGACGGCAGCGACCGGGGGGGAAGAAAAGCCGCGAGCGGCGAAGACATCCGGAGAAGGAGGCAGAGCAGCAGCAAGAGGACATTTGACAGATTAAAAAAGGGGGCAGCTCTGCAGCAGGATCCCCGCCGTGCTGAACAACAGGACTGCGTGACTGGTCTGTGAAGGCAGAGGGAGGAGAGAGAGAGGAGAGACGGGAGAAAGGTACGAAGGCAGGGGGAGGGGAGGCGATTCAGCGCAGTGCGAGCTGACTGGATGAGGAGCAGCCGCGGCAAAGGGAGCAGCATCAGCACCACGAGGGGCGGCGGCGTTCTTTGTGGCTGCCGGAGGCTGTCTTCTGCCTGCCGGAGCATCGGCATCCCCCGCATACGCACGGAGAGATCCGGACGCAGACGTCTCCGCCGCCTGCCGCGGTGCCCACACATGTCGTGGTGGCCACCAGTGAAGCGGGAGTAACTGACGGGGCTCTGGGGGACAGAGGGACGAGGGAACGGGAACCACTGGTGGCTGTGCGGACGGGAGGAGGGCTGGAGCGACGCCGACTAGAGCAGCAGCGGCAGCAGTAGCAGCGGCACCATGGCGCAAGCCGCCAAGCAGCTCCGTAAGACCAAGGACCTCGCAGAGGCCGTCGCCCAGGAGCAGAGGGAGAAGGAGGAGGAGAAGATCAAAAAGAGGAATCGGACCAGGGATCGCAGGCGCAAGGTACGGCTGTCTCACGAGTCGGGGGAGGTGGCGGTGTTTCTTACATCCATGTTTCCCCCTCTACTTGCCTTTCTCTACTCTCTCGCTCTGCATATATTGTGCAAGATTGGCGAGGATGCAATTACACATGTGTAATTACACAGTTGGTGTTGCGGCCTCAGCTGGTGTGTGTGTGTGTGTTTGTGTTTGTGTTTGTGTGTGTGTTTGTGTTTGTGTGTGTGTGCAGGCTAACCAGTCAAACACATATGATCTGGTGTGCATGGTCAGGTTATGTAGCTCCAGGGGGACACTGATGATGACCGGGGCCCGAAGAGTCTGTTGGTTAAATAACAGGTGATGTCAGTGTCAGTTTTCTTTCACACGCATTTTGGGGGATTCTGCCAATTTATGAATGCAATGCAAGTTCAGTTCCATTCATTTTTACGCCCATCACCATTCACTCTGGTGATGGGCTCTGCATGCTCTGTCCTTTTCCTCGAAGCTGTGCTGGTCTTAGATTGGGAGTCTTCCCCCATATTACAGGGTTTCTCTTTTTCATTGGGGAAGATGTAAAATGGAGGGGGAAGATGGAGGTACACTCTAATAATAGATACAATTTCAAACCAATTTTTTTGGGGGGGCATGTTTCTGCTACATGTATTGTTCCATAAGGAATCCCACATTAATGATGAGTGGTGCTCGTAATGTTGGTCGCGTAGAAGTGTTGTCAAAAACGAGACACGCAGAGAATCCTCCTGGAGGCATGAGATCTCGCTCTCATCACGATTCCGTCTCACTTCTGCCCTGCACTCCCACTCTGGTCGTGCCTTTAGGTGTGGGTTGTCTTGGGGCTGTGCCGCCTTGCTCTCATGCTCGGCGGTACTGACATGGTCCATGTTCTATTGTGTCAGGCACTTGTTGAATGGGTTCAATAGCCTGTGTGTGTTTGAAATGAAGATAATGCGAGTCTGGAAGAGAGAAACACAAACAACACAAAATGAGGAAGGGAAACGATTATAAAAAATTGACTCAGCATAGAAAGCTTGGGTTCTCGTGGAGTGTCATCTTTCATCTGTGTTTAATATTCTTTCAACATGAAACAGATTGTCTGTGCCATGGAGAAGGTTTTTGGCATTTACAATTATTTTATTTTACAATAACAGATAATCACTTGTGTTACCTGTATATTGTCATTTACAAAGGCCCTCTTTAATGTCCCTCATGCACTAATCAGATATCGTTGATGTTTTCTTTAAAAATCTGATACAAATTTGAATAGCTTCAAATGGGACACAAATTAAGATTACGATGTGTGGACACCAGTTGTTATGAATTATGAGATTACATAAAGCATCGTTCAGGATTAGGATTACATTCATGGATGCGGGGTATTGGTATTCGACCAGAACAACGCAGGACCAAGGAGTATGGAAACTTCTCATTTCAAAGGCTTTCTGCATTCCATCTCTCTTTTACCCAGATTTTTAAAAAATCAAAAAAAACTTTATAAATTATGGCCATACTACACGCCTGTGGTTTCTGATAAAAGTGGATCTCTTTTTTACTGAATGCTTGCATTCACATACTGTAATTTCTATTGCATTAAGTAGAACAAATATATTATATGAAGTAAGCTATTCAATTCAATTCAGTTCATTTTGTTTAGCCCAATATCACAAATTTGCCTCAAAGGGCTTTACAATCTGTACACATACGACATCCCTGTCCCAGGACCTCACATCGGATCAGGAAAAACTCCCAAGAAATAGAAAAAAAACCTTCACAGAGAAAAAAAGGCAAGAAACCTTCAGGAGAGCAACAGAGGAGGATCCTTCTCCCAGGATGCAGAGAAGAATAGATGTCATGTGACCAGAAGGAATCATTACAGAGTTACAACACATTCAAGTACTTTTGATACATTTAGGTTTAAACTCTTTTTGCTTATGATAAAATGAATAAATAGAGTGGAAATAACTAACCGGGTTTACCTGATTATTATTATTTCCAACAGTGTCACTGATCAAACAGAAAGATTAGCTTACTGCCCTGACAGACACTCAAAGCCAAAAGGAATCAAGAATATTAATTATATTTCACCCTTCAGTTAATATCATTTGATTTTGTGAAAGCCCGCTTCGTTACCAGCCATTCACTGATCTTTTCGTCACTGTTAATGTTCCCTACCTAGATTTATCTTAACGTCCAAAAATCCATCAAGCTGGTATGTTTAAGATGTCATTAATAGTAATTTATTTATTACAACTCTCCATTTTAAAAGGCTTCCTTTTAGTATAAAATATGCAAACCCGAGCAAAATTACTCAGTTCATGAAATAATATGAAGAATTCAAAGTATTCAACAGTATTTCCCTTGTGCCCTTTAAGGCCATGAAAGTGGCCAAAACAAATCAGCTCCTGCTATGTCCAGTTCTCATTGGAGTTCCAAGTATGAATCAGCAAAAACTCTCATCGATCTGCATCGCTGTCATTATGTCGTGTTCAGTGTCCAGTGTCCATCTTGCCACCTATGGATTTCACAGCTTAAGGCACATTTGATGCAACATTCAACGTTTGGCGGCAAAATAGACCTCGTTCTGCTTCGCTCTGCCCCTTTCTCCCTCACGCTCACCCCAATCCTCCACCATGCCACCGTGTGCCTCTGTTCTCTGTCCATCTTTCTTCCCAAAGACGTATCAGCATTGATGAAGCATCATAAGTAACGGTTAATGGGGACAAGTTTTTTTTGTTTTGTTTATTGTTTTATGTAAATATGTATGTGTGTGTGTGTGTATGTATATGTTTATGTGTGTGAATATGTATGTAAAGGTATATATATATGGTTCTCTGAAATAAGATTTTTCGTGAAATCATAGGTTAGGGCACTTATAAGCTTGATAGCTTCAGCCTTGACCCTTTCGGTTAGCCACTTTCTATTTTGTTGAAATTTTGATTTTTGTATATTATTGCTGATCGAAATAAACTAAACTAAACTAAAGCTGATCGTTACTATGCTCCCACAAAGTGTGAGGAAGCGCGTCAAAGAGCCTGAGAGCGAAAGATGAAGCACAGGCAGGTATTAAAGTTCTGGGCGATGTTAATTAGCTCCATTCGATGTAAATCAAACTCGGCAGCATGGCATGTCTCTTCCCTACGCCTCCCTTTGCACAAAGGTCATGCCACTAAAGTGCCACCAGAGATCCCATCATAACGCTGGATAGACTGGATGGTAATGCGGTTAGGGAATCTGAAAAGAAAGTGCTGATGCAATCTGCTGGCTCTGAGGGTGGGTTTGAAGTAGATCAACAACCTTTGTCATCTACTTCTTTTTCTCCCGATCTTTCCTGTTCTCCCTCACTCGTATCCGAAAGAGGTAGTTGCATCGGAGTCGTGCCATGCTGGGAGGGTAGGCACTGTGATCAGACCTGGTTGGAAATAACAATATAACGGTGGATATACATCAATATTTTCTTCTGAGATACTTGTTGTCAAAGCTATGTGTACTGCATTGTGTCATATGTGGAATTGTAAAATGCTTGGTTGCATTGACGGAAAGTACTTGCACCTCACTGGATGTAGCCTGACTGCTATGGGTCACTTGCTGACTCTACATTATTCATCACTGGTGTTTGTATGTTGGTAAATATTGTTTAAAGAATTCATCTGACACTTAAATAACAGCTGAAGACCGCTAACGCACACCGTATTTTTCACAAGCTTATTCATGCACTTAACAGAAGCCCTGGTTCAAAAGTCAAAACTGATAAATTGATCAGCTCAAATGATTAATATGCTATGCAATCAAGTGTCAGGTTCTTGTTGAAGGGTGAGGCTCAGGCGCAGAGAGACAGGCTGGGACGCAATATGAATAACAAAAAAGGCACTCTTTAATGAGGCAAAACAGTTTACAAAACACAAGGTCCAAAAGGGGCAGGCAGGGTCAAACAGGCAGAACCAGGAACACGGACCGGACGACGGGAAAAGAACACGGAACTATAGACGACAATCCGCCAGGAGAAAAGGGAAAGACTGACACAATATATAGGGGGGAAACAGGTGTACGACATCAGACAGTAACGAGACAAGAGTGGCTGAGGGCAGGTGCAGGGAATTAAACAATTAAGACAGAAGACACAGAGGAGACATCGGAGACACGGAACACAGGAGAAACAGAACAGGGTGTTACATCAAGTACAACAGCAAAATTCTCTTTTATGGAACCAGCTTCCAATTTCAGTCCGGGAGGCAGACACAGACACCTCATTTAAGATTAGACTTAAGACTTTCCTCTTTGACAGAGCTTATAGTTAGGGCTGAATCAGGTTTGCCCTGGTCCAGCCCCTTGATATGCTGCTATAGGCTTATAGCTGCTGGGGGACGTTTTAGGATGCACTGAGTACCTATCTCCTCTTTTTTCTCTCCTTAAGGATGAATTTTCATCTCTCAATCACACGTTACTAACTCTGCTTTCTCCCCGGAGTCCTTTTGACTTCACGTCTCATGGGGTCATCGGACCCTATGAGACGGCATAGATCCTATCTGCCTGATGGATCATCGAGGTCGTGGAATTCCTGCTCCTGACTACGCCACTGTCCTGTTGAGACTCCGCCCACTCCTCCTCTCTACCTCCATCTGCCTGATGGATCGTGGAGGTCTCCATCGTGGAATATGCCTACTATGAACTATTCATACACTCTGTCATATTCATTGAATGTGTTTTAACTCTAAATCTGTCCTTCTGTACACATGACATCTATTGCATCTGTCCATCCTGGAGAGGGATCCTCCTCTGTTGCTCTCCTGAAGGTTTCTTCCCTTTTTTTCCCCCTGAAGGGTTATTTGGGAGTTTTTCCTGATCCGATGTGAGGTTTTGGGGCAGGGATGTCTATGTGTACAGATTGTAAAGCACTCCGAGACAAATTTGTAATTTGTGAAATTGAGCTATACAAATAAACTGAATTGAATTGAATTGAAAAATGCAACTTCTGAAATTGGCGTGGCGCAGTCAGCCAGAGAGAAGAAGTATCTCTCTCTCTTGGAGTTGTTGGAACTGCAGAAACATTAACGGTTGCACCTCAGAGGAACGGAGTGACGCTTCTTTCTGCACAGACGATCTTTGGCTGAACACGGACACCAGCTTGTGAAGAGCACTTCAACCAGACCACAGACAAATTTGATTTAGCCTGTTCTCAAGTTACTCATTAATTAGTGTCAGCTGATAGGATCTGCCGCAGACAACATTCGTCATTTTAAATGGGGAAAGCGATGACCAACTCAAGATTTAAAAATGGCCAAGTCAAGATGAATACAATTTCCTTTAACATTTTACAGATGCTCGTGAAGATATGGTCTCATAAATTGCAGTGGTAATTGCATACCGACAATCAATGCAAACAATGGCCCAATAAAGAATGTGATAATATATAATAAGAATGGAATAATGTGGCTGAAGAAGGACCTGAACATGCTTGGTGATCTTCAAGTTGCCCTCGTGATGGTCTGTGTTCCCGTCCTGTTCTCTGTAACCAATGGGACGGACTAATCCGGGACATGAACCCTTTTATTGCCGTGCCTCAGCATGAGGCTCCTTTTCCTCCAGGCCTGCACTTATTACAATGGACCCAACATCGGCTAATGCACGGCGTGCGCTTTTTGTGCACACGTGTACGTGCCTGCTCATATTCTCTCAGCGTGTTTCCATGCGTGCGTGCGTGCACATGCAGTTTGTGTGAGCGTGAGTGCAAAAGCGTCGCTTCAGGATATCTCATTCCACTTTTATGTAACCTTATGGATACCCAACTCTAATGAGCTGAAACTCTCTCTCCCTCCCCCTTCTCTCTCCTTCTTGGCCTCTCTGCCACTTTTGTCTTCACACAAAACAACACATTCGAGAAGTTTTGTATTGATGCCTAACTTGGTTATTAAAAGTGCCATCTGAATATATCATTCCAAATATGTTTTTAGACGAGGGGAAAACGATCTTCTGTTATTAGAGCGTCGGATGCAAAGTCACGGATCGTTTTGTCAGACTGAAACATTCTTGGGACCTTTGTGAACCGCAGGAACAGTTGGATTATAATTGATTCACTTCAGGTCAAACTATTTAAAACTATACAAGAAGCCGAGAAGCGTAGAGGATTGTCCTCCTCAGTCAAATCTTTATATATTTTCTATGGGACAGAATTTGAATCAGTTTGCAGTTGGTTGCAGGTCTACTGTGTTTAACTTCAGTCGTGTTTTCTGTCCCAGGTTCCAAGAAAGAAGTGGTATGAAAATAATACTTTGAGTCACTGTGTATTTGAGTGGTGAGGGGGAGGAAATGAAGTTTGTTTATTTGGTCCCATGAGAGGGGGGCTCTTAAGGAAGTGAATCCAAGGGACTAATGTATCAGAAATGTCCTCCTTTGTGTGATTTTATTCGGTTCACCTGTGAATTTGTGTTCATACATGTTCATCAGTATGCATTCATTCATTCTTTTTTTAATTACTGCAGCCAATACTCAGCAAAGGTGGATTTTGCAAGGAGGAAACACCTTTTTGAGTTGACTTACCTTGGTTACGAGTGATGTGTCGGAGTAAAACAAATAAAAAAGAAGAAGAAATTAGTCGGAATTGTATTTTGTTTGGTTTTGAAAGACAATCACAGGCCTATATTGTTATGATTAATATAAATATTAACTTTTAATAGACTTTAACTTGATGGTGCTTCAGTTGTGTGCACTTAGGTGTGAAACACAAATACCCTACGTCGCCTACTTGGTATGTAGGAAGCAGGGTAGGACATTTACATAATGTTATGTCCCTGGATTTCAGCCAGAAATTATCATCATATTCAATTTTATTCTTATTTCTTATTTTTCACTGTGGTTATTTATTATTAAGACATTTTTTAAACAACTATTAAGAATTATAACTTTTCTTCCTTTTATAATTCAAAACTAAATGTACAGCGCAAATGTTAAACTCAGCCGATGTTACTTCGTGCCCTTTAGTGTAAAGCTGCCTTCATACATTGTTTGCCTTTTGGAGTCAGACAAATATCGAAAAAAATTTGACAAATACATACTTGATCGGTTTTATGGCTAACATGTCTACCTATATTCAAATGTATTTCAGATTCTCTGCCCTTTTAGCTCTCTTTTAAATACCACCAACTTCTGAGAAATGTTTTTTGTCGTGTTTGGCTATGTTGCTTCACCAGTTAGCTGCTTTTTGTAATCTTTCTGTCATTTGGTGCTGGACAGTGAGTGTGCAATGGCTTTATCTGAGCCTGTTTTCTGAACATGTCTGCATACAGTATGACTTTACCTTCTCCCCTACAATTTACAATCATACATGTTGAGTTTTACTGAATTTCAGGTGACGCAGGTTATAGTGAAAGCTTTTTACATTAGATCCACTTTCACAAAGATCATGATGTAAGACATGATACACAAGTTTTTTTGGACAGTCGAGAGCAATAGGAGGCGTAATAGTTTGGGCTGGTGCGTCTCCATCCCCTCTGAGGAAAGGGAGGGCTCCATCGTGTGTCTGACTAGCAGCATGAAGCTAGCGGCGTATGTCTTTACATTACATTACATGTCATTTAGCAGACGCTTTTATCCAAAGCGACTTACAATAAGTGCATTCAACCTAGAGTACAAACTAAGAACAACAAGAATACAGAAAGTAACATTTCCTCAGCATAGTCAAACTACAAAAGTACCATAATAAGAGCCATTTAAGTGCCACTGAAGTGCTAATCTGTGTTTTAATCCAGATAGTCGGAAAAGATGTGTTTTTAGTTTTAGTATGTCATAAAGTTTCTGGGCGGCTCGTGAGCTTGCATAATTCTTCAAACCGTGTCTTCTGCATGCACCGGACAAGGACCCCCGTTACCGTGACAGCTCACCGCAAATACACCTTTACAGCCCTACAATTAACCTACATACAGGATATACCATATCGTACTACGTTAACTCATCACAAGTCATTAGCAAAGGATCCGAGGGCCGTTAATTCCAAAGAATCATTAGAGGAAGAGTGAAAGTAATAAGGATTGGGACAATGCCACACACACACTGATATGCCCACAAAGTGCACACAATCATACAGGCACACGCACACACACACACCTACACATATACACACACACACATACACTTAGAGTAGGAGCTGGGCTTTATGGAATGGGATTAGTACTCCTCGAGGTCTACATGGATCATGCGGCCTGCAGGAACCCACTAATGCTCTGAAGCAGCCGCTCTCAGGCACACCCTGACTCCATCACTTTCCTTTGCTGGGCTTTACACATTTTGCATTATTTGTGGTAGTTAAGACATAATGCATGATACAAAATTAAGGATTTCATATACAGGATACTAGGGTTTGAAAATGTATTCACTGAAGTATCATGATTTTTAAGAAATATATCTTTTAATATTTATTTTGTAATGCCTTATTCAATGTAATACACATTGCATTGCTTACTTTTAGTGCATGCAGATGTGGAAGGATGCTATGGATTTTATTGTAGAAATGTGTGACAAACAAACAAAACACATTGCTCCCTAGTCCCTGACAATGACGTCTCTGTCACGACGGGATTAGGGTGGACCCAAATGCACGACTCAGGAGACATATAATTCAAATAAAGATTCTTTACTGAAAGAGTCGTCAAGATCGGAACAGACAGAATAACCAAACTATGGAACGCTCGAGGGCTTGGTCGGAAAAACACAAGACAATCTGGCAGAGGACAAGTGGAAGTGAGGGAGCTAAATAGTGAGGGACTAATGAGGGGAGGGGCTGCAGGTGAGAAGGGTGTGAGGACCAGGTGAAGGGAATGAGACAATCAGGTGAATATGACAGGATCTGGAATGACAGGAGCATGCATTTAGCTAGGAAGGTGGGGAATTCGTGACAGGTTGTCCAGTTGATGAATGGCTCCTCGTGCTCTAAAAGGCCCCTTGTGCAACTGTGTGCTGAATCATAAGGGGTTGGCTCTCGGGGAGTGGTCACAATCCATCAGACCAGCAATGGAAATCTGTGGCGCAGGATAATACGATGTTCTCCTATGGTGGCAGGTTGAGATGATTTGCAATTTTTGCGGTTCTGGTTGTGATGTGATTATGTTCCATAACAGCATATGTACTCTAATTGTTTGTCATCTCCCCTTCATGTCATAACCGTTTAAATACCAGATACCAAAGTAGCAGATTTGACAGCTTGTTTTAAAACAGAGAAAGGGGCCTTTTTGATCTCAGTGCTTTAAGGATAGCAAGGCAGAGCTGGACAGTGCCTTTAATGCCGTGTCATCGATATACTTTTAGATACCGCAGCGATAGAGGAAGTCGTGAACTCACATGGACTCCTGCGATCTTGTCTTTTAGTTCATCTTGCATTCGTCCTTTGTGACCTTTTCCTCCTTCATCCTCCATCGGTACCTGTGTGCACCCATCGTTCTCTCAGCATGAGGCTCATTGCTATGACTCTGCACCCACTGGGTGATTAGTGGTGATCCGCTGTCACTGACACACATGCACAGCGGGGCGCGCGCAACATGCAGCTGCCACATGTTTGCACAGATATGCAAACACATGGATATACAGTCAACTCAGCTAATTCATATTGCTTATGTTAACGCTTGTCATACTTTAACATAACACCTCAACATACAATATGTTGCCAATCAAGATTTTTCAACACAGAAAAACATCAAAGCAATGAGGTGCACATTATTTGCATATGTTTATCATGTAAGTTCATATTTGTGTTTGTCTCTCTGCATGTGTCAAACTGGATGCGATGAGCTGTGGGAGAAAAAACACAAATGGGTAAAGAATCAGAAGATTGCGTGTGTTTCCATGTGTCTGGTCGCCTGTCTGCGTGTGAGTGTGAGTGCGTGTGTCAGGTCCAGAGCTCTCGACAGTCCTGATTCATGACACGGCTGATTTGGTAGTCAGTCAGTCAACGTCACGATGGGGCAGCCGCTCCCTCCCCCCTCCTCCCCCTCAACGCCTCCCGGCCCACCCATCTCCTCCTCCCAGGCCTCGATCACAGATACTCTGACAGCAAACGTCCAACTGCGCCTTCAGCTCCTGAGTTATACTGCGGTGACCTTATGGCAACTTCCCTGTTGAGTTTTGGGGTGAACTTTCTTGTTGGCATCTAATCTCGTTGTGGTTTTGTTTGTCATGTTGATACTTAGTTTGTCTGTATACTTTATTTCCCTTCAGATGAAATATTGCCCCCACACAATTAGATATTTTTATTTTATATATCAAATGTTCTAATGTATTGCATGAAAACTAATACATTTTCATTATGACTCAGTTGTGATTAGTATATAGGTATATGACGTGTTTTAACAACACTTGTCACAGGTATGATATGTATTCCATTTAATATCAGTTCATACAGTAAGGGAGGGACATAAATAATGAACACTTTGCGAAATTAAACTCCTAGCTCAATGAGCTTTTTAAACATGATGCTACTATGATATATACACATGTGTTATTGTGCAATATACATGTTTTTGTCTTTAATCTATTTGTATTCAATCCCAATTAAATGCAACAAATGGGTCAATAAAAATAGAATACGTAAGCTTTTGCCCAAAGTGTCGTAAAATATGGTCAGACTGGATGCAACAAAGCCCAAATGTAATGACAACGACCTCGGGCTTGGACTGAGATCACATCAAAATGAACAGATGACAGATGGATGGGGGAAGTGATACACTGACAGTGCTGAAACAAGAAGTGTTACAACTGTTGTCTACTGAGACAGCAGCGTAGAGGGGGAGAGTAGTGTGTGTGTGTGTGTGTGTGTGTGAGTGTGTGCAAAACAATCTGCAGAAAACCTTTAATTATCTAGTTTACCTCAAGATAATATAATATGTAGGTGATGTGAAAATGGTGAGTCCCCAGGGAAAGAGTTTGGGAAACACTGCTGTGGATATTTGAACACTCATTGGAAAATAGTCTGAGGCTATTATGTGCCATGCCACGATATTCTCATGTGACCTCAGATGTCTACTATGCTTTTCAGGTTTGACTGATGAGCAACAACCACGTGGGGGGGAAAACATGTCATTGTTGGGAGTTTTCTAAGTGACGACTTGCAAAAATAAAAAGACGAATGCGAACCGCAAGTTCAAAATGATCAGCTTCAATGTGGGCATTGTTCTCAGTCCCTTTCACCCGGCCTTCTTCTTTACATCTTACATCACTCCTCCCTACCTCCTGTGTCTTTTTCCCCCTCTTACTCATTCGTGGAAACATTAACCTCTATGTCCTTTACACCTTCCTTTATGTGGTTTAACAGGCGCCCTCTCTTCTATTTGCCCTTCTTGTCTTTATTCTCCTTGCCATCACTCCGGCTCCTCCCTTTACTGACCGCTTCCCCCTGTCATCGTGATTGTATATTGTCGATATGGGAGTTAGTGCAGCCGTCAGTGAGCAAATGCAGCTGAGTGATTTGCATTAGTTATGTTCACATGACTTTCAGACAGTGGCTCCCTGCTTCCATGTCTACCCCCCATATATATATATATATATATATATATAAGTGTCTTTATGCACCATTTATGAGTCACCAGTTTGCTCCTATCTTCTCCTTTCATGAATGACTTTAACCCATTAAAAATGTCATTTTACTGAACAGATAAATGGTATTCTTTTAATAAGTACACGGTTGGTAAGGATGCATGTATTAGATTTGCCTTAGGGGAACCAACTGCCCCTCCTGAAAGGAAGAAACCAAATGAGTATGCTCTCGTGTCATTTGAGCTAAGTGTGAGCATCTTTACCGTGTCATTTACTGTCCCCTCTCCTCTGGTCTGTGTGTTTCACTGATAGCGGGCTTTGCACACACACTATCACGACGCAGAGAGAGAAAGAGCGCATTCAAACACTCAGCAGTCCACTTCCTTTTTGCTCTATCGACCATAGACTGTATAAAGGAAGCGGACGTAGTCATCGTGACGACATCCATTGGTTTGTGAACTGCTGTTTTGAAGCCTTTAGTTCGGCTTTTTGCAACCAATGGATGGAAGTGACCATATGTGGGATGCAGATGAGTGACGGAGAGCTGTAGCAGCGTGTCAATCACAGTAAGCTCACACGAAAGCATACTCCCCTTTATTGTTTATTTTACTCTAAATGGGACCATCATTTACTCAATGAATATTGTGTTGTATTGAAGTAATTGAGTAGCATGTTTACTGAGGTGATAAATCAAGTGAGACGTATGGTCATTTTGCCATAGACTTCCATACAATTGGACTTCTTTCTGCAACCAGAGGATTCACCCCCTGCTGGCCAGAAAAGAGAATGCAAGTTTTAAGACACCTTTAAATTGGCTTCACATGTTAGGTTGCCACCTGCTCATTACCAATAGTTATTATCTGCTCTGTGTCAACAATGTTAGGCTGAACAAACATGCGCGTCATCATATGTGCCTGTCGTATCAGAGGCAATCTTCATTCCCGGCTAATGTTGACATTTTATTTGTATTTGCCGATTCCAATGACATGCTGATGTCATTATGCGTCCCTAATGGTTAATCTTTTATTTTGCATTGTGGATGAATCTTAATATAACAACTATTATTCATACTACAATCAATACAATACAAACATCGTAGGAATCATTTAATGAAAAATTACTGATTGATGATAATGGCGTCCTGACGTCGTGGTAGCGGCACATCCGCCCTCCGGTTCCCCCTCATATAAACACCGTTAGTGTGAGCCGCTGGCCTGCAGTCGACATGTTAAGACCCGTCGAACGGCAACGGAAATGCTCTTAACCTGGGATCTTGCACCTTAAAAGCTGTTAAAAGTGAAAGGCACACACCGCCCTAGTGCCGGCACATGTTTAAGATCAGTCACATCAGGTCCTGGATGATACAGCTGAAATCTGTGGTGCTGAACTGATAGGGCTTACCTCTGAACATTGATTGGGCAATCACAGACAGCTCCCCTCCAATTAAAGGTCATGTGGCTTTGACCAATCAGCCCCAAGCCTCTTCTCACATGGATGGGATAGAAGGAGGCACAAGCACCTAGTAGAATATCACTTGGCTAAACATGTTCCAGATTAGATGCTGTGCTTCATTGCTGTGATTGCTTTGATGAACACTTAAATATTGAGAGTACATTTTATTTGTATTATTATTAGTGGTTCATTCGTGAGATACAGTGACCGACATCTGACATTCATCTACCATACATTTGAGTTTATAAAATGTTTTTATGCAGCCAAATCCCTTATTTCTAATCACTAAATTCCAACATGACACCTCTGTGTTATTCAAATGCATGTTCAGATATTTGTCGGCAGGGAACTTGACTTTAGTTCAGCTACTGTGACGGGCGGGGGAGCCCAGAATGTCAGTACACAGTGATGACGTCATGGAACACACTCTGAGGGACAGCTCTTCCCAGCATGCTTTGCCAGTAGCATTTCTGCAGTGCTCATAAATATTAAAAA
The DNA here is from genome assembly GCF_029220125.1 of Pseudoliparis swirei. Taxonomy (NCBI): domain Eukaryota; kingdom Metazoa; phylum Chordata; class Actinopteri; order Perciformes; family Liparidae; genus Pseudoliparis; species Pseudoliparis swirei. The sequence goes on along the minus strand of NC_079402.1, from coordinate 9,590,876 downwards.
GGTTATGAAAAGAGAGAGGGGGGGGGATAACCAAGCTGCAAGAGATGCACGAGGGTGACGGAGTGAGAGAGAGGTTGAAAGAGTAAGGGGAATAAATGAGTGGATGTCACATGTATAGCTGAGCAAATAAATAAGTTCTCGTGAATTGAGAAGTTCAGGGCTCCCTCTCCCTGTGTCACATTTTGTTATTGTGCCTTTCTCTCTCTCTCTCTCTCTCTCTTGGGTCTGCCTTCTTTTCTGTGCTGTTGGCAGAAACATAAAAAGAGTAGTAAAGACAAAAGGACCTTGCATCAGGGAGAGCCAGAACCAAGTGTATGTGCGGGATGCCTATTGCAAAGAAATCGCTCGTTAAAAAGGCAGAAATGTGTCCCCTATTTATTTTCCTGTGCACATTTGTACGGTACATCTGTATTCTCAGGAGATAGTGGATTAGGAATTTAGGGATTGGACTGGAAAGTTAAATGGAAGAATAATAAATTATGTATCTTCAAGGAAGATGTAACAGTGTTTCTTTTAGGCTGCTTAACACTGAAAGAGGTGAGGCTTGTTGAAAGTTTCCAGACCTGCTTCTGTTTCCAAGTAAGCTTTCGGACACATGAAAAACCCCCAAAAATATATTATTTATTATCCCTGAATGCCATCAAGACAAAAACAGTCCCTTTACCATCGATTTTGTACACATGCAGAATGTGTATTAAATATCAGTAAAGTTGTATTATATTTGTGTCCCAGACTTGATAGAATCTAAACCTGTACATCTTTTAATTGCCCAATTATCAGTGAGTGTGTGTTGGATATATATCTATATATATAGAAGGAACATACAACCATCTATAGCAAAGCTTGTTTGATTGTAATGGGTTGTAGAAGCAGTGGCCTGACAGGGCCTATAAATATTTCAGATGCTCTTTTTTAGCACCGGCAAAGAGAAGACAACAGGAAGATTCCTTGTTTTGTTACATCTCATCATTGTTTCGCGAGTGGAGAGGCATTTTGATGAGCATGCAAAATATATTAATGTTAACAAATCATTTAATCATCTATTCAGTCCTCAACTGTTGGCTTTATTCTTATGATAAATAGCAGCTATGTAAGCGTCAGATGAGCAGCCCATGGGAGACGTGGATCCCATTGTACTGACAAACGTTGTACTCGTCTCCTATCCAGTGTTGGTTTTACTCTCAGACAACTGTACTCCCAATATGTGTTTGTCATCATCACAATGCTGTGGCCTGAGCATTAGCAACTAGCTTGTATCACCTGCTGTGTACGAGCACACAAGTGCGGGTGGACCCAAAAGCACAACTCAGCAAACAGATAATGCAAATAAAGATCTCTTTACTCAGAGCGTCATCAGGAACGGAACAGAAAGAATAATCAAACACAATGTGGACCGGGAGGGCTTGGTCGAAAAAACACAAGACAATCTGGCAGAGGGCAAGTGAGGGAACCTAAGTAGACAGGGACTAATTAATGAATGGGCAACAGGTGAGATGGGCATGAAGACCAGGTGAAGGTAATGAGGGACTAACGAGGTGATCAGAGGTGAAGGGAGTTGGACTGACGAGATGGGAAGCAGGATCTGGAATGACATGATAGTTAGTGAGACAGGATGAAAACAACTAATACAAAAAGGAAGGTGTGGAGCTAAACTGTTACAGGACGTGTGTTCTCTTGTTGGGGCTCGTGTGCACAGACTGCCGTCTGGATTCATTCTGCATTGTGATTATGATTATTATGGCTCTGTGGGATAAGTGTGAGCATTTGGATCAAACCACACTCGATGACATCAAACGTCTTCATGAACTCTCCTATGAGACAGCTCCGTGCAGTTCATCAACTTGCTTTAAAGCTCATGTGACGTCTCATTATTTGTTCGATATAAATCAAAGGCAAACAGTATTTCTTTGAACAGTCTGGAGAGCTTTGAAAAGCCACACTGCTTTAACATGCCTCGCTGAACAAGACATTCATGTTTTAATGAAGTCTGACAATAAGAGAAAAAGAAAATGTCCGTGCCTTTCAAATGCAGTCTTTTAATGTTCAACATATCCGTCATGTGTTGGTGTTATCGCTCGGGCCACCTATACCGTGTGTTTGTGGAGCACCGTCGTCTTACACTCACACACGCTTGCCGTCCATCCATCAATACTGGATCAACTCTCACTCTATTGATTTTTCATTCTCGGAGCAATGACTTCATCCCGCCAGACATCAACTCGCTGGAGAAATGATCTCCACGTTCCTGAGCTTTGATGTCAAATCATGATCCCTCATCTCTGGATTGACTATCATTCATCACAGTGTATCTCTTTAACATAATTAAGTATTTTATGCACAAATGGTTTACGTATTTAAATTCTTTTTTTATCCCTCAGATTTAAATGATACCATCACAGTGTTTAAATATGTCTGGCATATTAATAAACTCAACGAAGCAGTCATTGATAATTAACAACTCACAAGCTGTTCCTGTGTCTGTTTGTCACATGTATTATCTCAAATACCAATTATCAGATTTGAATGACACTAAATTTGTCAAAATGGCAACCGGAACTCCTGAAGTTCACCGCTGCGTATGGTTTATTTATTTCTGCATCACGGATCAGTGTCTGCTGAAAGTTCTCAGGTCCACAGGTCAGAATGAGGCGATTTATTTCAGACTGTAGGGGGATTTATTTCTGGAGGATGACATCCTTCCAGCTTCCTTTCCTGAAGGTCTCGGGATAGAAGAAGAACAAATAGCTACGGAGAGCGGCACCGGCGGTCCAGCTTAGATGTTTCGATGTAATTATACTGAACGCCCTTTTTCATTAACTCCGGGCCTTCCTGCCAAGGTAATGATTTAGAGTTGGAGGCTTAACAGGGAGTTGGGGAACAGCTTGAATAGATGTGGAACCAAGTGGGGAAGAAGAAACTGTCCCAGGAATATCAGATGTCATAAGATTCAGCAACTTGCTTTAATATGTCCGTGTGCTGCGTTGTGCAGGTTTCAGCAGGTTTAGAGAAAACAATGTACACAGTTATGGGTGTGCGTGAACACACATCGCTCTGTTTTTGCTTCTTCCTGTGCTCACTGTGATATATACTTGACAGCAGTGGCCTGCAACCTGTCTACTGCCCTGCTTCCTGCTGTCTGAGCCTGCAAATCATTGTGCGTTGTGCGTAAATCTACTCTTATTGTATGTGTGTGTGTGTGTGTGAGAGAGAGATAGCTTGAGTCTCTCTTTGTGGTCGATGTGGGTCTTTGTTGAAACCCATGAGGGTTCATTATTGTGATCCATTTCCCTCCTTGTTAGTGCCAACACTAATATACTGTGCCGTCTGTGCGGCTATTTTTGGTTTTGCTTGCGCGTGTGTTTGCAAGGTGATTTGTCTTAATATGCATATTTAGCATTATGTGAATGAGTCTTGTGTTGATGCATCCGTTTCTTTGTTATCTTCACTTGACCATCCACCAGGATTCGTCACAATACACCCAAAATATGCCGTGTCATTTCATGCAACATGTAGAGCACGACCTACTCTACTAGTATAGATCTGTCTGGAGAAAATGGATTTTTTAAATGTTTGTTCGAATAAAGACATGTTTACTTCTATCGCTCTCGTTTCTTTGTTGTTGTTTTCCCCACTCCCCTCTTGTCTGCATCTCGCTCCTGTTTTCTGCCTTATAATTAATGACGTTGTGAAAACAACAGTGTTGAACTTCCTTCACATTTACAAACCCATGTGTTTGGTTTTCAGCGGTGTAGACGGCCGACATTGAGACGCTAAGGAACAGGCTAGTTATAGGTATACATTTATTGTTAACAGTAATTCAAAGGTCCCATAGCTAAATTAAAGTACTCTACTATTACACGGTAAATATATGCATTTGTTGGCCCGTATTGCCTTTGTGTGGCATTCAAATTTGGTGTTTGGATATGAGGCGTGACCATTCTTTTGGGTTCTTTTCACAAAGAGTATAACAATGTGGGTGAAAAAGAAATGTGTCAAAGCGCTCCTGCATCTTACTAACCATAACCGCCCTTGACATAAACAATAATAATGATAATGAAATGAACGGGTGAGTTTTACAAAATATAGAGTTAGCATTAGGATATAATGATACAAACCAATATCACTAAGTCATCAACATGTATAAAATAGTGTATTGCTTGTCTTTATTTTTAAAACATTCCTTCATACTTCCTCTTGTCTTTCTGAAAATGTTATAATAAATGTACTCGCTTAGTAAACTTAGACTTAAACATATCCTCTGTCTGTGCCAGCAGTAGTAACACAGTGTAGTAGTAGTAGTAGTAGTAGTAGTAGTAGTAGTAGGTAGTGGTAGTGGTAGTGGTAGTGGTAGTAGTAGTAGTAGTAGTACTAGTGGTAGTGGTAGTTATTTCTACAAGCACCAGAAGTTAGAGTTTAAAGGAGATGAGATGCATGTTAAACGGAGGAAGAAGTCTCAACTCGAAGTGTCACAAGGACTCATTTCACAATCAGAGGTGACGAGAGCTGTCGATGTATCAAATGTTCTGCCAGTGACGTTGGTCAGAGAAAACCACGTGCAGAGAACCACCACATGTGCAGAGAACCACATGATTTTGTGAGAGAGAGTCTGTGACGCTCAGAGATCCAATGCCTCCCCGACTGCTTATCACAGAATACACTCGTGAACTCGTAGCCTGCAGCCCGAAAATGATGAGTCCTTCAATATCCCAACGTTTATGAACACGAATTACACACGCTCACATCGTTAGATCAGTCATACAATGTAAAAGATTTACACCAACAACAGTTTACTTAACTTTATACTTTGACACAATCACCCAGTTTGCAGTGCTGGATGTTTCTGAGATGGCATGAGGTGTTAGTCATCTTGTCAGATTGTTTTTTTTTTTATCAACCTATGTTTCTGTCATTATGTGCCTGACCATTGTGTGTGTGTTTCAACTTATGTGTGTGTCTGTATGTTTGTGTGCAAAAATATAAATGATGAATATCGAAGGACATGGATACCTCTTGTGAAATAGCAAACCGTAAAAATCAATGGCTTCAACCTTCTTTCCTTTTCCATTTCCACACGTGTAGTAGGATTTTGTTTGGCCTCGGTAATAGTATCTACCTCTTCTGGCTTTTTTTTCATGTCCCCATGATTATCTTTGGCTCGGCATAGAGCGCTCATAAGAGTGGGTTTACTTGTGAGGATATTCAATCCTATTTGTGTGTGTTAGCCACACTCGAGGAACAAGGAGAACAGGATCATAACACAGAGAAGAATAGACTGTCTGCACTTCATGGTGATTGTACACGACAAAGTGGGGATTTAAAAAGTATTCAATCCATCTCCTGTATATTACCTGGGCGGGAGTTTATAGATGTGTTGCCATGCACATGCAGATTGAAATATGAAGTTCTGTTTTCATGACATTAAGAATATATGCTAATATTGTATTATATGCATGTTACAAAAAGTTAGTTCACTGATTAGCTTAAAATGTTTAAATTAACAGTATCAGTGTGAATATTGAATGAATATCTTGGCAAGCACTAATCTCTTAATAACCAATTGTCATATGAGATATAGTCTTGAGTCATATCACTCCAAGTCTTGAGGGTTTAGCTCCACCCCTCGAACATTGATGAAAAACAACATATGGGTGATGCTAAATAAACTTTTTGTCTTTGGTCAAGCCGTTCATGCGCTGCTCTTCTGGTCTCCCATTAACAGTGTGGTCTTGTCTTGGTGTTGTCTTGGCTGGTGTGTGTTGTCTTCTAGGCTCATGTGGTTCCGCGCTGACTTGTCCTTCAGGTCAGTATTGTTGGCTCTGAGAGGTCGGCTCTTTAATAACAGAGTAAATAAGATGTTTGTTTACATCCTTGTGCACACTTCCCTCAACACTTTATTTGTGTTTCCTCATCAGCTGCGGTGGGGTTTCTGAAGGTTTGGCAAAAGAATGTCCGCGTTTCCATGTCTTGTATTGACATGACTTATGAATATTGCTACTGACATTGGAAGATTGACATTTATCTCGAGACAACATGAGAACATCTGCAGTCGTCACACATTTATATTTCATAAACTAAACTGACCTCACTGGCAGATGTTCTTTCTTGATAAAAGTCTGATTTAAAAACTTGGTACACAATACATTTTCTTGTGGACTGATGTGGTGATAGTCGTGTGTTGCTGCTGCTTCTGTTCATGTTGTTGTTGTTGTGTTCAGGAAAACCGTCAAAGTTCCTCGTCCCGTTCATGTGTGCTTCCCCCGTGCTCGCGTCTCCTCCCCTCTGTGTATTGTAGTATTCACTTGTAGAATGTGCTCTGCACTGATTTACTATTCAGTCCATTATTAACATGTAATATTTATGATTGCCTGGATGAGCTGTGTGTTCACTCTGATGGTACGCATTTCTGATTTGTTTGTTATTTTACTCTCGTGAGTTAATCTGAGTTAAGACAACGTCTGCATTACTTGTATCACAAACTGTACACTGACCTAGGTTACTTATTTATTTCTTAATCGGATAATCACTCGAAAACACATCAAGCAACGGTGCGCCTGACATTCATATATTCACAATGTATGAGCCTAACAAAATTATTTAAAATGTAAACCCAATCATAATAAATGTTACAATTCCCTACATTCTGAATCTTAAAACATCTGGTCCACCTGAGTAATTATATGAAGTGTGAAGAGATTCAAATGTGTGTATAAACAGGTAAATACTGTCCAATAAGAGTGTGAAAATGAAAATCTGAAAATCCCTGCACTGCAGCAGATCATATTGGCTCAGTGTTGACAATCACAAATCAGTGTATCACCTATCTTACACACAGTATACACATCTTAATAATACATATTAATCACCAGAGGCAGTAGACTATGGGATAAAATGTGAAATCCACACATTTCCACAGTGAGATCACAAATACAGCCACGTTTATTTTCAATTTCAGCATATTGTACTACTAAGTGTCCTGAGAACTAGACTTCTGCGCCTCCTCCTTGCTCTGTTTTCAGACTTTTAGAAATCTAGCTTATGATTGGAGGCTTTGGCCAATCACAGGTGATTCCAGGCAGAGGCTGGTCCTAGTTAAGTCTTCTGGTAACCGGCTCACCCCAATTCTGCCCAATAGACGCCCTACCCCAACTTCAACTATATTTGGTAATGTTTATCGTCTCTAAATTTCAGCGATATGTACCATAGCAATAATTAATTAAACACTCCTGCTCAACATTTCTTCCCAGGGTTATTTCATCCATATATTACAGACAAAAAGGGTGATGTTATAAATATAAGAACATAAAGCAGAATGTGTGAGTCATAGGGGGAAATGGCAAGAATGGGAGAGGCAGCCGGAAAAGACAAATCAGATTGATGTCCAGGCAAAGTACGGCATGAAGTGTTTCAGTAATCTGGTTATTTGGTGTAACTTGATGATTATGAATCAAGTGAGCTGTCCGGGATGGACGTACAGCCTTCATCTCTGTGATAGAGAGAAGAATGAAAGGAAGGAAGGATGGAGGAAGTGGTTGAACAAAAAAAAGAGGGAGATGGAACTGCAGAGACGGTCGTGGAGCAGAGAGCAGAATGCCCGACAGCAGCGTGAAAAAGAGCTGGTGAAGAATGAGTTTCTGGAAGGTGCTGCAATATGCTATATTTCCTGCAAACTGTGGCCAGCTCATAGCTCATGCTGTTGTTCCCCCCCCCCCCCCTCTCTCTCTCTCTCTCTCTCGTTCTCTTTCTCCTACATAAATGCACTCAAATTGACCAGCGCTCATCAACGCGATGATAACCGAACAGAGAGAACTGGTTCATGAAGCAGCGGGGGTGGAGTCATGGGGATGCAGGTGGAGGCTGTCATCAGTCATACAGCACATGTCATGAACAAAATCACAGCACGGGTGGAGAGAAATATACAAAGAGTGTGTAACATATGCAGATGAACACAAAACGTCACACCGGCTTTAAAACACGCAATGTGAGAGTATTGACAGTCAGAGAAACAAGTGAACACATCATGTCAAAGTATACGCAGCCAACGAGACTTTGCACGGAATACTTTAATGATAGAATATTCCTCAGGATCTCTGCATAATGTGACAGATACCTGAAGCACACCAGGGGTTGTGAAGTTGGAGAGGCTCCTGTCACCAACTGTTTGAAGTCCTGTCTCTCAGCTGAGTCATGTCTAGCTCTCGTGTTCAAAGCAAAGAGATGAGATAGTGGATAGATACTTTTCTTGACGTTTATGGGCTGCAGGATAAGAAAAAAAATAGAGGCATGGTCCAAATGGTGTTTCTTTACAACACATGTGATTATTAGTTTATTATCTGCACCAGCTGCAGAAATGAAGCACTTCATACACCTGTGGGCCAGATACATCTGACATTTTTTTTAAATTAATTAGTTACAATATTCCACATGGATTTCTTAAAAATATATAGATTTATATTCTGTGCTTCATCCACCATATATTTTTGTGAGTGGTCAAAAGTCAGAGGAAATATTTCTTAATATTCCTAACATTGTGATTTAATATAAGGAGTTTGACTAGGAGGAAAGGGAATACATTGGAAGGGAATAAAACAGGTGTTGATTTAGGGAAGGTAGGTTGATGGGGAGGAGACCGAATAATAATGTGTTTGTCAGAAACAACCTAATGCAGTGCATGGTGCACACAAAGAATATTTGCACAGAAAAAATAATCGTTTGAAAAGAGCAGCCATATCTTTCAGAAATTCAGTGCAATTAAACCGCTTGAGAATAACATCTCAAACGGATAAATATTGTTTCCGTTGACAAGGGCGGGCAGAGGGTCAAACGGGCCGCCGCGTTATTTCCCCCTCAGGGCATCGGAACCCTCTCTCTGTGCCGGCCAGCCGTATTTACACTATCGGCGGATGAATGAATTCAGAGGTGGGCGTACAAACACTGACACACACCGAGACACAAACCACAGGAGCCTTCCTCGCAGATCAGACGGGCCAGCGGAGCTCGTGGCGGTGTGTGCTCGGCTGTGAACGCCTGCCAAACTCTCAGTGTGGGCGAAGCCTTTTTAGCCTCTACCAGAGGGCAGGAGTGGCCGTGAACGCAGTATAGCTGCATAGAGCCTCGTGCCTTCAAGTGATTGTGATATTATTGTAATGGATGGAGAGACGTAACCTGACTGGGGCTTTATGTGAAACTGCATCCTGATGTCAAGGGCTTGTGGTATATCTTGGAGAAACAGTTGATGTCGAGCAAGTGTTTGTGTATATTTCAGAGCTGTCGATGTTGGCATACATGTGCAATGTGTGTGCTGTTGGTGAAGGAGGAATGAATGTGTGGATAACGTGTTGGGATGTTACGTTCGTGCTCTGCTCTCCTTTTTTTACCACTTCTCTTCCTCTCCGTTGCAGGCCGATGCATCTACCAGCTTCCTGCGTGCGGCACGTTCAGGGAACCTGGACAAGGCTCACGATCTCTTGAAGAATGGACTCAACATCAACATAGCCAATCAAGTAAGATTATGTCCTTCCACTGAGCAGCACGGACATCCAAAAAGCTGTTTTGTGTGCGTCAGTGGGAGAAGAAAGGAAAGCCAATCACAGATTTAAATGAAAGAAATGGTGAATGGCATCATGGCTGGCATTAAAGTCAATTACAACATTTAGTACTCACAGTGTTTAACACAAATGGCAACATAGGAGGACCTGGTGGAGGAGTCACACTAAATTACTTCTTATTCAGAAAACATTTTGACTAAAAGTGGTCATACCTTTTTTTTCTTTTGGATTTTTGCGGGTACATGACTGATGGATCTGCATTAGTGGATTAATTCACATTCAAAGTCAGGAGCTGGATGCTCATATGAATGAAAAAAGCAGACATACTGCAGTCTAGTGACCAGCAACCGTCTCTAGGATGAAATTGTTCTGCTGAGCCACATCAGCAGCAGACCGAGGCATGGGAGCTTTATTGCTCTGAGTTGTTAATGTTCCTCAGGAGAAATTTAAAATGTTGAAGGTCTAGATGACATTTTTTATATACTACAGCGGGGATGTTCACTCAACTTAATAAGATCTTTTCCATGAAACCAACTTTGAGTTTATTAATTCATGCCCAGGGCAGCTGATTGGAAAAAAAATACAGGTTTGCTCAGTTCATTCTGAGCATAAATATTGCATCATATGGCTGAATATGTGGGGACTCACCTGTTGTGGGACCAGTGAGACGCAACTTTTAACTTGGGCCATGTAGCGGCGTTCCGTCATTGTTGTTTTCTTAATCCGCTAAAGAGCTGCAGACACAGTGAGTTTCCTCTCACGCGCATGACAGGAGACCGCTCATTTCCTTTTCTTTCGATTTTATTTTAAACAGCAAAACACACTGACAAAGTATACAAAATAACTAACGTTCAAAACGATCTCATGGTCTTACGGTAAAAAAACTATCTGCTCTCTATTCTAATGCGGCTCTTTCGTTACACCTGCTGCCGTCATGACGTCATTAAATAGCCTGGCTCGAGCGTCAGTCATTAACATAAAGATCTTTTAATATATTTAACTTATAGTTCCTCCACCATGAGCATAATTCAAAATATTAAATTATAAACAATTCTGAAACTTAAATTGACTAAAAACACACGTTATGGCTCTTACAGGCCACAATAAGCCAAAAAGTCTCACCTGCTTGCCAAATATACCAGATATAATACGTATAACACATTTAAAAAAAATAAAGAACCCTTCCAAACAATCTTCTCAACATATTTGTTTGCCGAAGGTAGAAGTATGAACTGTGGCTTCTACTTTGATCAACTGTAGAGATTTTCGTCCTCTTGCACTACTGTCTGTCTTCGTCACCCCGCTGTGGGAAAGTAAAACGTTTTCCTGAAGCAACAAGGTCATGAGTTTAAAATGTGACTTAGGAACCTCATTTTACTCCTCTGAGGTACAACATACTGTGTTAGCCTTGAGAGGAGCTTTGGGATTTGATTGCAACACACAATGTCACTATTATCTCGAAGGAAAGTCATTCTGCAGTATCAGCAAAAGATGTAAAATAAGAGACTCAAAAAGAAAATTAAAAATTCATGACTCCTTAGACCTCCTGATTCTCTGTCTTTTGTGTAAAGTGGTGCCATGAATAAATAAGTGGATTAGATTATAGTCCCCTCAATCTTCAGGCCGACTGTCTGCACACTTCCACCGCGTTGCATCATACCCATAAAACAAGAATTTAAAGCGAATGTGAACGTGTGAGAGTGAACGTGTGTGTTTGGACACACACAACCAGCTTGTTTGTCACTTGTTGTTTTCGGGATGTCTGGGGAGTGATGTTTGGTGAATGAAGAGACAAGTGCTTTTCTACTCAGACAAAACGCCGTCAGTGAGATGGAGGTCTGGACACCAAGAGTGAACGCAGCAATCTGCGCTGCTATTAATGCGATCATGCATGAGCGAGACAGAAGAAGAGACGCAGAACAAAGACGACTGTAGACATGAACGGCAACGTTTTGCATAATATTCAAGAGTCCTTAACGTATGCCTATTGAGATTGTCATCAACCAGATAATTAATATTTGTGTATGATCTACACACGATTTAAATGCCCCCCATGTGATAAATTATATTCCTAAAGGCCCTTAATGTGACTAAAGGAAATATGACCCTCCAATCCCCCACTCCCCTATGTTTCTTGTCGTAGATTGATGGATATTTAATGAGAACTGAGGGAAGGGTATTGTTTATACGTATGTGTGATTTATGTGATTCTGCAGCTATAGCCTGGCCTTGCTATAGCTACACCTCTCTCTCTCTCGCTCTCTGCCTCTCTCTCTCTCCCACTCCCTGTCTTTACCTGTAGCCTATTTATTGAAGTCTCGAGCTGCCGACCCTTGATGTGCTCGTGTCTGTGTCTGTGAATACATGCGTATGGAGCGGGTGTAAAACAAACTGAACGTCTCAGCGTCTCCTCTTCAGTGTGTGCGCAGCAGACGTTCAGGCACACCGCAGTTAGCGGTGTGTTCCCCGCCCCTCTGCGCATGCTCACTGCTCGCTGAGGGATTTTGTTGCCCGTTTGAATTTCGTGACACCGCAGTATATGAGGGGATGCCTGCGAGCGGTGTGGATAACTGAGACCCCTTGTGGCCAGAGTGGGTACGGCAGGCAGGTCGCAGCTTCGACTTGACCAGTACAATATGTAGCCAGACATCCACAGAGACAATGGGACAGACAGAAGGACAAGCAGAAGTCCTCCTGCTGCTGTGAGTTAATCACTCATTTTCTGAGACTGAAGACCTGAGCTTCCATCTGTAGGGAGGTTTCATTTAACGCAGGAACTTGGGAGTTTGGAGATGTTTAGTATCACAAATCAAACACATTCCAGTCTGCTGCCTCCGACCGCTGCACGAAGAGCGCATTCTGAAAGGTCCGGGATCCGTGAATGTCAAGGAGAGATGTGGTATCACTTTTCAGCTAGTGTGAACTGGGATTATAATAATTCAGTGTATGAGCAGGATTATCATGCTACTGTATTTCTACAATTTTAAGGTACGATTACAATGCTGTGTTTAAGCCAACGTTCAATAGTTTTTAATAAGAGCATTTTCTATCCTATATATCCTATGCATAACGTGACTAAATCTCCTCGTCTCCTCCCTAAGAATGGTCTCAACGGGTTGCACCTGGCCTCTAAAGAAGGCCACGTCAAAATGGTCCTGGAGCTTCTACACTCCGGCATTCAGCTGGAAGCCACCACCAAGGTACCTCGTTCCCTCTGCATACACACTTATCTAAAGTAGCATTTCAAACTGAATTAAAATGAATAAAGCACATTTATTGTCACGCCTTCCCAACACTTTTATGAATTTAAACTATAGTCTGAGCTAATTCAGCTGCATCCACAACAACAACAACTGTGTAAAAGAACAACAGTGTAAGAGTGCATCATTTCATATGAATCTCACTTCAGATGAATACAAAAAAACAAAAACAAAACAGTGATTCAGCTAGCTATACGCTATCTGCAATGGCTAGGTGTTAATATCATGTTGAGCCACCTGAACTGTAAAATATGTATTTAATAACTAATAATAATTTGGTTTTTAGTTTCATAAGGGACAGAAAGGCTGAGGTTTCTTTCTCTTTCATCGTCACATATTTTCCTTATATTCTTATATTCTGGATGATGACAAACCTCTAGATGTAGTTCAGCGTCGATTTCTCATTGTAGCGAACTAGGCCATTACGTTGCAATCATTCTCTTTTTTTTGCGTCCGTGTGTGTGCGTGCGTGCGTGTGTGTCCTCCAGAAAGGGAACACGGCTCTCCATATCGCAGCGCTGGCAGGGCAGGAGAAAGTGGTGGCTGAGCTCGTCAACTATGGTGCCAACGTCAACGCCCAGTCACACGTGAGTCACGGCGACCTCCGAGCAAGAGGAGCGTGCCTCATATCTGCGTCTGTATCAGTTGACCACATATTTGCAGACAAGAACTGTGGGTTTTTGTCAAAAAATAAACACCTATTAATTATGAATTGCTCGGCGTCAATTGAGACATAAATCTCTGTAACATGAGGATGAGGGTTTTTTCTTTGTTTTTTTCCCCAGATATTGCATCTTGTAATATGTCATTGTGTGTTTGTAACTATGCATAATATATGTGTGTCCTTACAGAAAGGGTTCAGTCCTCTCTACATGGCCGCACAGGAGAATCACTTAGAGGTGGTAAAGTTCCTGCTCGAGAACGGTGCCAATCAGAGTCTCCCAACCGAGGTACGTGAAAACATAGTTATTGTTTTGGAATAAAATATATATGTGCGTATTTCAGGCTACAAGATATTGCATCTTTCACTGTATCTGTTCATAGAATAGAATATTGCAGGGTATCAAATCCATGTTGTGCTTCCCTCTTCTTCATTATTTTCTCTTCCATGCCACTTTCTGACCTCCTTGCTATCTCTCTCCCTCCCCTGCTGTACTCCTTCAGGACGGCTTCACCCCCCTGGCAGTAGCCCTCCAGCAGGGCCACGAAAATGTTGTGGCACTACTCATCAACTATGGCACTAAGGGCAAGGTCCGCCTCCCAGCGCTGCACATCGCCGCACGGAACGATGACACGCGCACCGCCGCCGTGCTCCTGCAGAACGATCCAAACGCTGATGTTCTCAGCAAGGTAGACGCTCACCGAGGTCACTGAAAAGGTTGACTACATGTACAATCATAATGCAATCAGGCAAACAGCATCTTTCTGATGGTGATTTAGCCTCCGGGGGCAGAGGACAATATTTTGGGGGTTCCTGAGCCAAGACTTCCTCTTCCATGTGCCGGTTATCGTTTATTACCCGATAAGCAACTTGAGTTGCGAGAATGGAGTTGCATTTGAGAGACGTTTAATCTCTATAAAACAGATTCCTGCAATGAACGAAGATAACTTTTCTTTAAAAAACTAAATTAACAAACGCATTCTGCCTCATTTGCTCTGGACATGGATTCATTTTACCTGGGTTCAACCAAAGGTCGCTCAAACGTGATTGGTCAATAGTACAATCAAAATGATGTTCCGTTGGCTAATATTCTGCATTCATACGCAGATGAATGTTTACAGAGATCATTAAAAAGATAAGAAAAAGAAAAATACATGGCATGAGCAGAAACAACACATTTACAATGAGATGTCCTCAAATGAAAAGAAAACTCTCCAAGAAAATACTAAAGTGAAAATGATCTTCAAAGCACAGTTATAAAATAATTTGGTTTTACTGTTCTTTCTAAATTTAATCTCACGTTACTCATACTTTAATCTGTGTCATGTTCTAACCTCGTTTTTTGCATCGTGATATAAATAGATTGTCATTTTTCTTATTTATACCTCATTCTCAGACTTTCCCATTACGTCTCCTTCTCTGTAGACTGGTTTCACACCTCTCCATATTGCAGCCCACTATGAGAACATGAGCGTAGCCCAGTTGCTGCTGAACAGAGGAGCCAATATAAACTTCACCCCCAAGGTCAGTTTGTCAAAAGTGAAGAAATGATGACTGCGGTTCAAACCTAACAGTGCATTTCCAAATGCATTTGTTTTGGGGTTTTATCAATGGATCAGCTTCCAGTAGACTTTTCTCTTGCCATATTTTGACACTGGAGACTTGATGCATTGATTGCAAATGGTGTTGATTAATACAGTGCACTTATTTCTCGCAACTTCTCTAGAATGGCATCACACCCATTCACATAGCCGCCAGGAGGGGCAATGTGATGATGGTCAGACTACTGCTGGACAGAGGAGCACAGATTGATGCCGTAACTAAGGTAGTTTACTGTTCAGCTCCACTCTGCTCCGGCATTTTCTCACTTACCCAACGCTTTACAGATATCTATTCCCTCCATTTGTCTTCCTCCCTGTTGAAGTGCTCAATTTAGTTCCTGATGCTCTTTAACACGTTTCCAATCCTTCCCCTCGGCCTCTCTCTTTGTAGGATGAGCTGACTCCTCTCCACTGTGCAGCCAGGAATGGCCACGCTCGCATCATTGAGATCCTGCTGGAACACGGTACTCCCATCCAGGCGAAAACCAAGGTAGATGCTGTATAATCAGCAATGATCATCGGGGTGTGCTGTTCAGTACAGATTTGTGTGAATCTCATTACTGTGTGAGAGTCCACATTTTATGACACATGATTCTCCCAAGGCCAGCAGAACATCGGCATATTAACCCAAAGTCCTAGAAACCTGCACGCCTCCATCTTTGGTCTGTTTATTAAGCATCCTAGATCCATCTAGATATTATTGCCACTAGATTCCTTGCCACTTGCAAGTCATTTTACTACAGTGTGTTAGGTCTGGGCGACATGGAGACAATCAAATATCCCAATATCTTTGACCAAGCACCTCAATGCTGTGTGACCATATGATTTGGTGGACCATTGGTGCCTAACAACATATTTACACATTTATTTAAAGCGTAGTCTTATAGACCATGTGCTTCATACAGCATGATACATGCCCATCCCCTTTGTTCTCTCCCTAACCGCCCGTCTCTCACCCCCCCTGTCTGTGTTGTTCCATTCTTTCTATCCTGCAGAACGGTCTGTCCCCCATCCACATGGCAGCTCAGGGGGATCACATGGACTGTGTCAAGCAGCTACTGCAGTACAACGCAGAGATCGATGACATCACGCTGGACCATTTAACCCCTCTTCATGTAGCAGCCCACTGTGGTCACCATCGGATGGCCAAAGTCCTACTGGACAAGGGGGCCAAAGCCAACGCACGAGCTCTGGTAGGTTCTTCTGTGTTGTTGTCTTGTTTATTTTGATGACTTTCTAATATTCAAAGTTATCCATCAATCAAGATGTTTATAGTGATTGTCTTTTGTCTATTGTCATCTGTATGTTGAGAGGAACTAAATGATACATTTATTTATTTACTTTTTTAGGTATAGTTTAGCCATCTGTTATGATAGTTGTGCTTATAATATGTTCAGAAAAGAAATGCAAATGTATTTTTACTGAACTGAAGTCGTGCAAAAACTTCAAAAGGAAACCAATCTCTTTAACCCTTGTGTTGCCTTAGGGTCATTTTGACCCGAATCAATATTACACCCTCCCCCCGCCTTTGGGTCATTTTGACCCGATTCAATGTTTCACCCTCCTGTTACCTTTATATTTACTAACATATTTTACCCTTTGGGTTCAATTTGACGCCAGCAATTAAAACCTCCAGAAAATTATTAGAATTAATATTGTTTTCCAAGTTTAAGTGTGAGGCACTTTATGTTTGTTTGTTGACTACCGAAAGAACACCGACATTAAACATTGAATGGGGTCAAATTAATCCTAAGGCGGGGGGAGGGTGTAATATTGATTCGGGTCAAAATGACCCTAAGGCAACACAAGGGTTAAATGCCCGCTTTAGTGTTTCAGTCTGTATTCATTTGGCAGTGCACGACATCAGAGAACTGAGATATTAAGGAAAGTAATGCTGTCAACAAATAAATAATACGTAGGCTTCAGGACGTGAACTATTGCCACTGTGTTTCCAGAATGGCTTCACACCTCTCCATATTGCCTGCAAGAAGAACCACATGCGGTCCATGGACCTGCTGCTCAAGCACTCTGCTTCCCTAGAAGCTGTCACAGAGGTGAGACGCTGTGTGACCACCAGGGACCGGCCTGAAAATGAACAATGAGCCACTCTTTGGAAGCACAGGAAAGTGTTCACCCAAGTGTCCTCCACGAGCCTTGGTGACCTAATCTGTCTGTGTTTTTTTGCGTGCAGTCTGGTCTCACTCCTCTTCATGTAGCAGCTTTCATGGGCCATCTGAACATCGTAAAGAACCTTCTCAAGAGAGGGGCTTCACCTAATGCTTCCAATGTGGTGAGAACCCCTCTTCCAACCCAACACTGGACAAGTCCTTTTTCATTTCTATTCTTTTTTTCTTTTCGTTTTTAATCCGTTCAACGTTGTCCGTTTTTATGCAATTCACATTCAGATGTACAACAAAGAGCTACCTCTCTATGGGTTCACATTTTTTATCATTAATTATTTGAGAAGATTCATTTTGTTGGTCAAATAACTAATTATTACCAATTGAGGGATTCTTTATTTTGCCATTGTGGAAAGCCAAAATATATTGCTTTATGAGTATGAATTGTATATAAATGACTATATATTTAATAAATGCCCCGATATTTGGGTTTTTACTACCCTGTTACTTGATTTACTAACTGTTCGGCAAAATGTAGTATTTGACTAATGACTTTAAAATCTAATTGTCATACTTATATTGCTATTATGTCATTTCAATGACCTGATTGACCTTTGTTCTTCTAAACCAGAAAGTGGAGACCCCCCTCCACATGGCCGCCAGAGCAGGACACTGTGAAGTGGCTCAGTTCCTGCTGCAGAACACGGCGCAGGCGGACGCTAGGGCTAAGGTACGAGCCGCGTCGTCTTGATCTAGTTCAACAAAACAAACAGCATCAAAGGTTGAATATAGCCGACTGGTATTGTGAATCATAACCACCTACTTTATGATACCTATTTATTTCCCTGTTTAATTGAAACATGAATGCACCCCTTTGTCTTTGTGCCCAGGATGACCAGACACCTCTACACTGTGCGGCCCGCATGGGCCACAAGGAGCTGGTCAAGTTGCTTCTTGAGCACAAGGCCAGCCCCGACTCGGCAACCACTGCAGGCCACACACCCTTACACATCTCTGCACGTGAAGGACACATCCACACCATCCGGATCTTGTTGGATGCTGGGGCACATCAGACCAAGATGACGAAGGTAAGAAATGGTTTTGTATGCGTTAATGCTCTTTTACTGCTCGGCGATTTCAGCCTCAGCGGAACTGGTCTTACACTATAGTACTGCTCAAGGAAAGGCAAACATGATCTCTATTGTCCTTGGAGATCTTAATTACAGTAATTTCTTAAACATTTGTCTTTTGGAACTTTCCAAAATAGACAAAGTTATAATAATAATGGGTATTAGATAAATGCCAATTTTCTAAACTACAGCGTTTTCTGTCCTTCAACAGTGAGTGTAATATACAATAATAGAAAGCATTTTCTTTTGAGCAGAAAGGCTTCACTCCCCTCCACGTGGCCTCTAAATATGGGAAAGTGGATGTGGCCGAGCTCCTTCTGGAGAGAGGGGCCAACCCTAACGCAGCTGGGAAGGTGAGACAATCTGTACACAAGAGTCCACGTAAACGTACTCTGACACTCCTGTGAAGAGCCATTCTGCCTGAAAGGTTGGTGCCATAGAGATGATTTAGGGGTATCAGCTTTACAGTATGTGTTTCATATATACATGTTTCTATGTGCGTGTGTGTGTCCATGTTTGTGGGTTTATATATGTGTATGTGTGTGTGTGTGTGTGTGTGTGTGTGTGTGTGTGTTTAACAGAACGGTCTGACACCCCTTCATGTGGCCGTCCATCACAACAACCTGGATGTTGTTAGACTCCTGGTCAGCAAGGGAGGATCTGCACACAGCACTGCCCGAGTAAGATGCTCACATGTGTGTGTGCACGTACTCACACAGGCAGGCCAACACAGTATGCCAACCCATCGCTGACACACATAGCGAAGCAGGTCAAATGAGTGTGTGATACCGAAACATACAGTAAACTAGAATGGGCACTCGGTAGAGCGCATACCTTCGCATATCACAAGATTGGGCATTGAATTATGAACATTAGTTGCATGCCAATTGGATAAAAATTGACCGTGCTATGGTAGAAAGAAGATGTTGACCTTTCCATGACCTTGACCTTTGACCCGATTGATCCCAAAATCTAATCGAATGGTCCCCGGATAATAGCCAATCATCCCACCAAATTTCATGCGATTCAAGAAGATTTTGACCTTTTCATGACCTTGACATTGACCCGGTCGATCCCAAAATCTAATCGAATGGTCCCCGGATAATAACCAATCATCCCACCAAATTTCATTTGGTTTAAAACTTTTTTTGTTATGCGAGGAACACGCATACAAATAAATAAATAAATACACGGCGATCAAAACATAACCTTCCGCATTTTCAATGCGAAGGTTATGACATGACAACAGTTGTACTCCAAAGCCCTCGATCATCATGACGACATTCAAGTTTCTAGATCTAAAATTAGACTTGAACAGAGCGTAGAAAAGCGATGACAACTCCTGTGTGTGTGTGTGTGTCCTTGTGTGTTCCTCCTCACAGAACGGCTACACTTCCCTGCACATAGCGGCCAAGCAGAACCAGATGGAGGTGGCCAGTTGTCTGCTGCAGAATGGGGCAACGCCCAATGTCGAGTCCCTCCAAGGCATCACGCCCCTACACCTGGCTTCACAGGAGGGGCGGTCGGACATGGTGGCCCTGCTCATCTCCAAACAGGCCGACGTCAATCAAGGAAACAAGGTATGGTATTAGAATGGATCAAAAGGTATCAATCCCAGAGAGAGTAAGTTACTTCGCGTTGCTTTGCAACATCCAAAATGACCCTTTCCTCTTCCGTCCGTTCTGTCTTTTAGAGCGGGTTGACCCCGCTGCATCTTGTGGCTCAGGAAGGTCACGTGGGAATCGCTGACACGTTGGTCAGACAAGGAGCCTCCGTTTCCGCTGCTTCACGGGTACGTTACACACAGACTCTTATGATGCAAGATGAGTAAATTGATGACACTTATTCAGCTTGTTCCCCCTTTGTGATGGAAAGAGTGTCATAATGTCGTCTCTGACTAACCTCACGTAACATAATACACCCCGATGTTTTTATTAAACTCATACATTTCAATCTATGAATATTTAATACACAGCTCGTGGTTTTGTCACAATAATGTATTTGTGTTCAAGACATAAAAAATGTATATCAAATATATCAGTTATTTTTAAGACAACATAACAATGGATTCAGGAGCATAATCGCATGTGTTTGTTTAAGTGTTTGCTTAATTTTGTTTATTTTTATTTTGACGAAATCAATATATTCTCCCCGCCTTAGGATTAATTTGACCCCATTCAATGTTTAATGTCAGTGTTCTTTCGGTAGTCAACAAACAAACATAAAGTGCCTCACACTTAAACTTGGAAAACAATATTAATTCTAATAATTTTCTGGAGGTTTTAATTGCTGGCGTCAAATTGAACCCAAAGGGTAAAATATGTTAGTAAATATAAAGGTAACAGGAGTTAAGACATTGAAAAAAAAAAAAAAAAAAGGGGGGGGGGGTGTAATATTGATTCGGGTCAAAATTACCCTAAGGCAACACAAGGGTTAAGGCCCCTTTATAGACATACAACAGACATTGATGAAGCTACTGAACATCAGCTAATGGTCTCTCTCTCTCTCTCTCTCTCCTTATCTCAGATGGGCTACACACCCCTTCATGCTGCCTGTCACTATGGCAACATCAAGATGGTGAAGTTCCTTGTGCAGCAGCAGGCTCATGTGAACAGCAAGACACGGGTAAATGATTTCTGTCTCAAAAGTATATATTATGAATATATATATACATATAAGTGTGCTGCATGTGTGCCTAGTGACTGGCTGTGTGTTTTATGAACACTGTATTGCAACATTAGAACAGTATGAGCATTCGGTGCCAAATCAGAAATGGAAATACTTTTCTTTGCCTGACCATCCTCCTCTCTTTGTCTCCAGTTGGGCTACACCCCTCTGCACCAGGCAGCGCAGCAGGGCCACACGGATATTGTCACCTTGTTGTTGAAACACGGAGCGCAGCCCAATGAGGTTACTTCGGTGAGGCACCTTTAGGGATCGCTCATCCTGCTATAATCCTCCTCTCATTCCCTCTGGCCTGCACACAGTTTTTTCTCTGGGCAAACATGCGTTCTATAGATAACATGAAAACAAATGATACATTATTCAAATGAATTATTATATAAAAAAACTAAATGGCTTTGAAGGCATGCCTTGTGATTGGTTAACTTCATTTCTTCCATAAATTGACCACACTCCTGGAAAGGTGCACATGGCCCCATTTATATTTGAATGTTATTTTGCATCTGACAATGTCGACCACATCCTGTATACCTGTATTCTTCAGGGTGAGGGTCAATATACTGCACTGAAATATCACTCTACTGTAATACTGCCTTCAAATGCATCACCCATGGTAGGACCAGTAGAATTTAGTTATTGTCTAAGATTAAGATTCCTCACCCATCAGTGGTGATTGTAAATTATATGAATCGCTCAGGGAAATAATATGATGATGTGCCTATGAGTATCCCCTCGTCTCCAGTTACCATTCAGCATCCCTTTATGCAGATGACACTGTCTGTTGCAATTTGTGTTTTGTCCCCTGTTGGTATTCCACATTGCAAATTCTACATTGAAAGAAGTCACCTTACCATATCTGTATTAACATAGCATGTGTTTCATATGTTGGATCTTACATGACCCACGTAATTATTAAGGTGCTAGATGTGTACTGTTTTGGAAATAACTTTGTGTGTCGACATCGGCTCAGTTCAGTTCTAAAGAAATGCTAATCAACTCTAAGTAAACTATTCATGTTCAGCATACCTACATATGTTTATCTGCATTTCTATGTTCATTTTCAACAATTAAGAGTTGTACCACATTACGACATCATCTGCGCAATACTTTCCATTGAAAGAATGAAATGCTTCAGTTGAAAATGTATGGCAATATGTTGCTCAATGTTTCCCCTCTTGCTCCGTACAGAACGGGACGTCTCCCCTGGGTATTGCCAAACGGCTGGGTTACATCTCCGTCATTGATGTGCTCAAACTGGTGACCGAGGAGTCTGTCTCCGCGGTGAGCAACACATCACGCATGTTTCACATGGTTACACCAGAACGCAGAGAAGTAGCCCTGGCACACCGCGGCTCATGTTCAATCAAACAATCGTCTTGTCTTGGTCAGGTTCAGCTCCCTCGCCTGCTCCCAAAAGAGTTCTGCATTTTCCATCTATTCTAATCTCTCTCCCTCTCTCTCTCTCTCTTCTGCTCTCTACAGATCACGACTGAGAAGCATCGGATGAGTTTCCCTGAGACCGTCGATGAGATTTTGGATGTTTCGGAGGATGAAGGTAGGCTATCCGATTGAAGTGTGTTCTCAACTGCACAGCTCTGATATTCATTGTCAGCCTTGTTTTGCTTTTTTTGGTAGAAGGAGACTGTATGGGAGGAACACTGACTCAAAGTACCACCACACATTTATATATGTTGATGTTTGTTTATAACACCCTTTTCCGTTTGCTTTGTAGGTGTTGCCCAGCTAAGTTTAGGTAGGATCGTGTCTGTATCTGGCTTGTCGGGTTTGGTGGCTCGTGAACTTGTGCCTTCATTGCATTTCTCTGTGTATCACTAACTGTCTTTTTAATGAGTCTGACTCTGTTCTCAACTCCAGCCCTTTTCCTCTTCTCTATCTTTATCTTCTCTATCTTTATCCTCTCTGTCTCGCCCAGAGATTTATTTAGTTTCTCATCAGCATGTCGTCACGACATTTTCCTTTTTACCAGCGTCTAATGCACATCTGTGTGTGGACTCATTATCGACGGAACTCCAGTTCTATCCATCCAATTGAGACATTATGAAAATGAGTGCTTCTACCTTTTGATCAACAAGCTAAATTACACACACGCTGTCCCCAAGCTGTGACACACACACACACACACACACAGTTGCTGCTTATGCAGACGTCTTTCTGTTTTGAAGAAATTCAATATTCACAACAAATTCCTTTTAAATCTATTTAGCTCTTGATGTTGTTTAATTGTATTGCTTTGTCTTCTTCCACATGTGTTGTAAACCTGGACAGCTTGTACTAATGAATGTTTCAATGTCTGTGAACAACTCTGTTTCGTGAAGTGCTTTATCGTTTAATATTGTTGTCATGATATCATTCCTCCTTAATAATGAAGGTATTTTCTCCTACACAGAAACAACCATCACCACATGTGATTTCATCTGTAATGGGCATGCTCAGTAAAACATCTGTCCCCAGCTGCCGTGCAGCTGGCCGTCCATGCAGTGTCTTAAACTGTGTTGAAACCCACTGTCTTCCCAATCCTCTTCGTTCACTCCTTTAGCTTCCATTTGCTCCGGTTGGTTTACCTCCATTGCTCCAACTATAATATTTGATAAGAGATTGCTTTGTGGCCAATATTTCCTGTGGTTCTCATGAAGGAGAAGGGATGGGAAGGATGGTGGTGTAGCAACGACTACCATGACGACTTTTACATCGATTGAGAATCGAATCAAGTGAAATTATTTCTATTCAGAGAGGCCAACCACAGGTCAAGATACTGACACCCATTAAAAAGGCTTTAAAAAAAGTCAAACTGAGGAATTCCATTGTCAGATTTATTACTTGATTCAACACATTGAACGACTAAGTGGAAGAACTTGAGAGCTGAGATCAGCATCATTGTGCCCTGTCCGGCCCGGTCTCGTCCTTTTTTCTATTCATTCTTGATGTGCATCCTGTTCTTTGACAGTTTTTGTGCTTTCCTCTTCGCCCCTCTCCAACCTCGCCCATAGGAGACGAGTTGCTCGGGATGGATGGAGCACGCTATTTGAAGCTTGATGACTTCAAGGACCAGGACGATGACTTCCTCTCTCCAAAGAAATCCATGAGAGAATTTGAGGGTGGCTTGGGAACCACGTGAGTCAGTGTGTTCTCTCGGTTCTGCATTTGTGTGCCTGATGATTGGCTTTGATTTATGTTCAAGAATACCTAACGTAACACAAGTTGCCAAATGGGATTGAGTGAGTCTTTGAAAGTGTTACCTAGTTCATTTACAGTATCTTCGTTCTAAATGAGAAGAATGAGATGAAATCATCTTGATTGCAGAATAATAGTCAGCTGTTTCTTGCCTTACATTATTCTCACTTCCTCTCCGACAGGCCGTATTCTCCTGCTATTCCCAGGATCCCTTGCGTGTCCCCAGAGACTGTACTGCTGGATCAGGTAGGCTTAGCTCGTTATGTTTGGAGTATGCATTGCATTTTGTCAGCATTGTTTTTTTTATCCAAGTGAAGACAGATATTCATTTGTGAAAGTCAAAATGTATTCTGACGTTTATTTTTATCTCTTCTTTTAATTTCCGTCTCTTCTATTAGATTGTCTCCTCTTGTTCTGGTTTCCTCTCTGCCTATTTCCGTCTATCATTGTCTCTCTTTTCTCTTACTCTGTACTTTTTTGTATCACTCTCTCTCTCTTTTCTCTGTCATTCCCTCCAGTTTTTCTCTGCCTAATTCTTTTCAGTCATGGTTATTTAACTGCCTCTCAATTTGCTGCCGCTTGTCTCTCCACCCCTCCCCCCTCTCTGACCTCAGCACACCCCCATCCCCCTGCCGAAGGAGTATGATGATGACTCTCTGATCCCGAGCAGCCCGGCTACAGAGACTTCGGACAACGTCAGCCCCGTGGCCAGCCCCATTCACACCGGGTCAGCTAACGAGACCGCTAATCCTCAGATTATAACAATTCAATGATGTCATTGATTTGTGCTGCCTGTCATGCTCATTATAAAGAAGGGTCTTGGCAGACTCAGATGCCAGTATTGCAACTGATTTTTTAGTACAGAAGTACAGAATGCATGCAAATGAAAAATTGGGAAAATACACCGACTGAGACTTTATGATTTAGACTCACATGTACAGTATGTGAGGAACATGGCTCTCATTTGGGCATTTGGCAATCTTGAAATGTTTTGATTGAATAATAATTGCTTTGAGAGAAGTGACAAAGCACATATTTCTAAAGGGAGTCGGCATATTCACAAACTCACCCCTGAGAACGCTGCACTTTGGAGAATCATCCTTCGTCTTTTATGAACACTGGTCATTGCTGATGTCGTGACATCCATGATATCAAAACATCAATGAATGCCAAGTCTGAACCACGGATTCTCCACCCACCTCCCCTACCGTGCGAGCAAATGCCTCCATAATTACAGATTTCGTGCTGTTTTGAGGCTAGAATTTATACTGTAAACTGCATAAAAGCATAAACTATCTCCACTGCCACTGTGTTTGCACGTTGTTCATATAATTATTGCACAGAATAAATGTAATTTGGGTATTTCCTACAACTTCCTGACATAATTTGATTACGTGTGCTTAGTCATAATTTATGCACAGCACAATGAGTCAGCATATTAAAAGCACAATATGAGTTAAAGAAAACCCTACCACACACACACACACCTCTATATGAAGCTGCCCGTCTAATACACGATCAAACAGTATGGGGATCTTTGAAGTCTCTTTATGTTATTCTTGCTGCACTTAGTGGCCAATCAAGATGGCCTCTGCCATATCAAGACAATCACGTGAAAAGAGCCCCCACATAGTTTCTCCTTGATGAAAGACTGAAACCGACAGATCAATTCCAAACATGCTGAATAAACCACAAATGAATGATCCTTCTGTCTTATTCTGTGGAAGAATTTCCCCAAGGAAAGACCAGTGTCGATTGCCACATTTTATATTATGTTACGCTTAATACATCTTGATCATATAACAACAAGTTTAAAGGTGATTTATTGACCATCTGAACCTTTTCATTTCATTATCGTCTGACTCTCAGCTTCCTGGTGAGTTTCATGGTGGATGCTCGAGGAGGCTCCATGCGAGGCAGCAGACACCACGGCCTGCGAGTTATCATCCCTCCTCGAACCTGCACTGCACCGACACGCATTACCTGCCGCCTGGTCAAACCTCAGAAACTGACCACACCTCCTCCGCTGGTGGAGGGGGAGGGGCTCGCTAGCCGAATCATCTCCCTCGGGCCATCGAGCATGCAGTTCCTTGGGTGAGTCAACTTTGTCCTTGTTATATTGAATCTACTTGGCCATCTTCACGGCAACAACAATTACTTGTCAAGTACATTTACATTGTTAGCCCAGCTCCTATTATATTTCCGTGTGTAATATTTAAATGAAAGAAATGAAATGTTAAATATATGAAATGGGTTTTTTCTCTGTTCGATTACGGTAATACTTATTCAGTTTCCTGAAAGTTTCAATTTCATCCATTTGTTTTAACCCTTGTGTTGCCTTAGGGTCATTTTGACCCGAATCAATATTACACCCTCCCCCCGCCTTTGGGTCATTTTGACCCGATTCAATGTTTCACCCTCCTGTTACCTTTATATTTACTAACATATTTTACCCTTTGGGTTCAATTTGACGCCAGCAATTAAAACCTCCAGAAAATTATTAGAATTAATATTGTTTTCCAAGTTTAAGTGTGAGGTACTTTATGTTTGTTTGTTGACTACCGAAAGAACACCGACATTAAACATTGAATCGGGTCAAATTAATCCTAAAGCGGGGGGAGGGTGTAATATTGATTTGGGTCAAAATGACCCTAAGGCAACACAAGGGTTAAGAGGAATAAGCAGTTGTCAACTCAAACATAAACTAGAAGTAAGAATGACTTGCACTGGAGTCATGAAAGAAAATGACAATAATGTGCAATATTTTGTGTCAATTTAAAATAGATGATACGCTGATTGTTATAGTGCCATCTAGTGGATATTAATAGGTCTATATATATATCAGGGCAATGATGTATATTATCAGTGAGACAGAATGACACGCTGTTGGTTAGAGACGATCAATATCAGATCAGTCAAGTACGCAAAGGCGCGAAGTAACACAAGTGGCATTACGCATTGTTGATTATTTTCGCCCATGCATACCTGCGTACCAGTTATGTGCACCCCTGTATATTATGGTATAAAAAAGTATATTGGATGAGAGAATTTTTGGATATTGTGTTTTTATGTTTTAAGTAAGGTTAGAAAAAAATTGAATTTTCTGATCACAAACTCAATTTTGTAAGGAAAAACGTTTTCAAACTAATTAATGATTATCTATATATGTGTTCCAAAGAAGAAGCCTGAAACTTGTTTTTTTTCTTTTTCTTTCACAGGCCAGTAATAGTAGAAATTCCCCACTTTGCCTCTCTGAGACGAGGGGACCGAGAGCTTGTGGTCCTCCGCAGCGAAAATGGCTCAGTCTGGAAGGAACATCGCAATCGCTATGGTGACGAAGTGCTGGAAACTATTCTGAATGGCATGGATGAAGGTCAGTGTGATGGGAATGAATAACTGTCCGTGAGACCGTGCACAGTTGCAGATAAGTCAGCCTTAACCTTGATGTAGGACACTGGAATAGCAAAACAAGGAAACAGGGAGGGGATACTTTTTTTGTAATGTTGTCAAAGCACCAATACAGAAGTGCACTTGTTATCGCCTCGACATTGCATTCTAATATTTACCCTGCTCTCTAATGTTCCCTCTATATATATTAATGCTACTTCTGACCCTTTCTGACCTCTTCTTCCTCGTTACTCCTCCCTGCGTGTAGAATTGGAGAGTCACGACGAACTGGACAAGAAGAGAATCCGTCGGATCATCTCCACCGACTTCCCCCTCTACTTCGCTGTGGTCTCCCGCATTCAGCAGGAGAGCGATCTGATTGGTCCGGAGGGCGGCCGGCTGATCAGTAAGCTGGTGACCCACGTCGAGGCCATCTTCCCCGAGACGGCCGTCACCAAGAAAGTGCGACTGGGGCTGCAGGTAAGAAGGGGGAACAGACAGCTGGAGTGATGAAGAGGAGAGGGAATTGCAGACATGACATGACAGATTCTTCACATCCTTCATTATTTCTTGGGTGTTTGTTATTTTGCTTGGACAACAGAGAAAATCTGGTGCTTTTCATAAATGACTGAGGACAGATGTTTGGATTATTTTTATTCTGTTTATTTTTGTAACTTCATTGTCCTGCCATTTGGTACAGTCGCTATGTTGATTTAATGACAGTATGTATTTGCTTCAAGTTCTTTCATCATAGAGAACACCAAATTTGGTTTTCCTCAAACTGAACTTAAACCAAGATATGAGGGAAATATAACACATCTAAAGCACAACTATATGCCTTAGAAACTGGTCAGCAGTACGAGAAAATATGCACAGTTGTAGTAAATGGCTAAAATATTCCAGGTAAGGTCCTTTATGATGTAAACATTAAACTCCACCTGCTAAGGCCAAGTTAATTCCAGGTTAAAACCCCCTTTAACTTGTTTTAATTGATCTATGAAATGTAATATTCATGACTACATCAGCAACAAACAGAGTTTTTTTTTATTTTAAACAGTTATCGACAAAATAGGTTTCCAGGGCTTTTATAGTACAACATGATGGGATGTTTACAATATAATACATTTGCCCACATAAAGGATTTTCTCAGCCTGAATTATTATCCTACACCATTTCTAAATCAACATTTATCTAGCTCCATCTATCCTGCCCAACAGGAGCTTTTGGCAAATGTGTGGCTCATAACAGACCTCCACAGGCCCCACATATGGGAACTTGGCAAAAACTCAGGCTGACCTTCTCTTTTCCACCAACACCTCCGCTTGGTTTTGTTCTCAATGACAGAGAGATTAGGAGGGATTATGGGTTCTACGTTTCAGTTTGTCACTTCAGCGCACATTGTTTACATTGTCTGTCACAGCACTGATGTGATTTAAGGAAACTGCATGGGTCTGAGTTTTGCTTTGCCTTATGCTGCTCTGTTTATGTTTTCCTTTCATCCAGCCATTCATCACTCCTCAGTTGCCTGATTTAAATTGTGAGCCACACTGACCGAGCTGATGCACTGATCTGAGTTGGGTCAGGTGTGACATATGAATTGGTTGCATGTGTGAGTATGGCTGTGAGTTTGATGTTTCAGTCTATTGCTCTGTATGTTTTTTTCTTTCTATGGTGTGCCTATCTTCCATCCGTTTGGATCACCCATACTTATCGCAACTGTAATATTGTGTTTGTGCTTGAGTTAATCTTTCTTTATGCACCAGCCGTCTTCAACTCCATATCATTCAAACTATCTTTTTTGTTGGCGTCCTCCTTAATAAGCTTCTACCCCCCACCCTGTCCACCGCAGGCGCAGCCAATCCCCGATGAGATGCTGACTCGTCAGATTGGTAACCAGGCGACCTTCAGCCCAGTGGTCACCATCGAACCACGCCGACGCAAATTTCACCGTCCAATCGGGTTGCGCATCTCTTTGCCGCCATCCTGGCGGGAGAGTCCGCGGGATGCCGGGGAGGGTGACACCACCAGCCTGCGCCTGCTCTGCAGTGTCATTGGTAGGATTCACTAAAGGGTGTGTGCGGGCATCTGTTACCTTGCTCATCAGGGCGTGAACGACAGAGTGATTTGTTTGTGTCTCAGGTGGGACAGCGCCAGCTCAGTGGGAGGACATCACTGGAACCACCAAGCTGATGTATGCCCACAGCTGTGCCAACTTTACCACCAATGTTTCGGCAAGGTGAGCCTCGAAGCAGCAATCGAGGCAAGCGTTCAGTCAGCTCGTGTTCCCTGCTCTCCCTGCACAGTTCTTATTTCTCCTCTCCTACCCAATCCAGATTCTGGCTGGCAGACTGTCCACGCACGGCAGAGGCAGTGACCTTTGCCAATTTGCTGTACCGGGAGCTGATGTCTGTTCCATATATGGCCAAGTTTGTTATTTTTGCTAAGATGAATGAAGCACGGGAGGGCCGCTTGCGTTGTTACTGCATGACAGATGACAAGATGGACAAAACACTGGAGCTGCATGAAAACTTCACCGAAGTGGCCCGCAGTCGAGACATTGAGGTCAGCACAGTGGCAAAGGAAAATGTTGCCGAGCTGCAAAAAGGAAGTCGCTGTTATGGCAACCTCCAAACTTAGTACCTGAAACGTGACTCTTTAAAAAATATGTACACTACCGTTCAAAAGTTTGGGGTCACTGAGAAATGTCTTTATTTTTCAAAGAAAAGCACTGTTTTTTCAATAAAGATAACATTAATGAAAAATACACTCTATACATTGTTAATGTGGTAAATGATTATTCTAGGTGGAAACGTCTGGTTTCTAATGAAATATCTCCATAGGTGTGTAGAGGCCCATTTCCATCAACTATCACTCCAGTGTTCTAATGGTACATTGTGTTTGCTAATCGCCTTAGAAGACTAATGTCTGATTAGAAAACCCTTGTGCAATTATGTTAGCACAGCTGAAAACAGTTATGCTGGTGATATAAGCTATACAACTGGCCTTCCTTTGAGCTTGAAGTTTGAAGAACAAAATTAATTCTTCAAATATTAATCATTATTTCTAACCTTGTCAATGTCTTGACTATATTTTCTATTAAATTTTCAATTCATTTGATAAATAAAAGTGAGTTTTCGTGGAAGACACGAAATTGTCTGGATGACCCCAAACTTTTGAACGGTAGTGTATAGTCGAAGAATTTATACAATACATAACCCCTAATTTAGTCATACTCATTTCAATATTACGCCGCATGCTTAGATGCGGGACGTTACGGTTATAATCTGCCGAAACTATTTAGACCCCCAAAAAAGTATAAAACCACTTGCAAACAGTGCGTCTGTCCATTTATATGTGGGGCTAAACAAAGAAGGAGGTGCAGGCAGTTTATGAGCGCTCAATGTGTTTGCATGAAGTGTTCCGTGTGGTCGAGAACGCCACCTGAGTATTCTGGAGCATTAGAAGATGCACGAGAAGAAGCAGTGATTTGTCTTTGCATGACGAAAAGAAAGACCGCTAACACCGTCGCTGGCATCGCTCCCTAAACCTCCCCGTCCTATGAGGAATTATCCTGCAAGTAGATCGTTTTCCTGCAGTCCAGAGGAGTGGGAGTTTGTGTCTTGTGGGGTCAGTTCCCATTCTGGCTGCTTCACAAGAGTCAAATCCTTCTCAGACTCCATTGCTCGTATGATTTATCTTGTCTCGGGCTGCAACTGCCGATTATATCCAGGATAATGTTTTTTATTTTAAATCTAAGAATTTTAAAAAGGCCCCAAACGATTAACAAAACAGTTGCTAATCATTTTGAATCGACTAATCATTTCATCGCTGATCTTTTGACCCCTTAACATTTTGCGAAACTTTCCCCAGCTGATGGAGGGCATGCCGCTGCACCTCGAGTGTTCTGGGAACCTCGTGCCCATCCGGAAGGCCACCCAGCAGCCTCGCAGCTTCAGCTTCCAGGCCTTCAGAGATAACCGGCTGCCTGTCTCCGTCAAGGTCCGTCTCTCTCGCTGACCGCTCACACGCCTGCTGTTGTTGCTCACTCGCTCAGTACTGTGGTGGTGTTTGTTCTGCTGTGGGTTCAGTGTGTCGAGGATCCTCTCAGCCACTTAGTCGGTTTCCCTGCTGATCACCCGCCAATCAACCCGTTCGTACGGTGTGTTTTTTCCGTGTTCTCTGTCTCATTACTATCAGGCAGCCCCTCCGTTTGTCTCGATGTTAGCATGTAAAGGATTCGATACCAGCACAGCGCCGGGCACTCACTCTGTAACACCCCATAGAAGAAAGCACAATACACCTGTGGAATTAGAATAGTTTAACTCTCAAGATGAAGATAACATATTTATTTTATTTTTATTTCAAATTTATTTAACCAGGAAATGCCTCATTGAGATAAAAAAATCTCCTTTACAAGAATGTCCTGGCCAAGACACCAGCAGTAACACATTACACACAGTTTCAGACAATACAACATAAAAACAGTGACAGACAATATAACAAAATAAAAAAGAAAGATACGATTTTTAGATCACAGCATGAATAAAACCAAAACTAAGACTCAAGTCATCATAACCCAGTTCACACAGGTGCACATACCTCAGTCAAAGAAAACATCTGCAACCAGATGAATCTCCCTCCAACTCTTTTAATCTATTTTGAAAAACACCAAAAGAGACCGGTTCCCGTAGACTCAGATTAGTCTGCAGCAAATTCCAAGCCGCAGGAGCAGCAAACCTAAAACCCCTTTTTCCCATTTCCAGACGGATGTTAGGGACGGATAGCAAGAGGAGGCCTTGTGCATATGTCACAGAGCAAAGATGGTAGCTTCCAGGATTTTCCTGATGAATTAACGTACAAAGATAAGATATATGAACTTTACTCTGCAGGATTACAACCAGTATGAGGATGTTTCAATCGAGAGTATTACCATGATGATTTTAAACATTTCTCGACCTGTGTATGTCTGTCAGTCGGCCCATTCTTCTTCGTGGATGTCGAATTGTCGAGTATTCTTTCTAAACCGATGACAGGTTCAACATCGTCAAAGTCTGTCCCTGGCTTTTGTGATTTATTTTAATTTAATTTTAATTGAATGTGTAACAATAAACCCCGAGCTAATATGTATTGGTGCGCTGTTTTTACTGTGTCCCTTTGGTTACAGATGCATCGCTGTAACAGTAGTCCGTCATTTAGACATTTTTTTGTCTTTTCTTTTAATGTCAGCAACATTATTGATGTTGTTTAACCCCTCCACCCCCCCTCTCTCTCACACAGATAACATGTCTGTTTTCACACTGTGTGCTTTTTCACGGCTGTCTTTTCATACGTATTATCGTATTCAAGTAATTCTCTACTGTGTTTGTTCACTTTCTTCGACTCTCCATCTATTTGCCTATCAGTGTCTCTCTGTCTATGTGTGTCTGACACACGACGTGTTCAGTCTCAGCCCAATGACGACTTTGATGCATATCGTTTAGTTGATGGTGTAGCCAAGCAAACATACCGATCTCCCTGTCGGCCCTGTTGGGTAACTGTGTGCATGTCCTGTGACTCCCTCACTTTCTTTGCCTGCCTTCCTTTCTTGCGGCCTTGCCTGTCTGTACGTGTCTGTCTCACTGTCTCTCTTTCTCTCTCTCGCGGTCACTCTGTAACTGTCTGGTCTGACAGACGTCCAGGTAAAATGTGCAGGTAAATCTCTCCCTCTCGCCTGCCTGTGGACTGCTTCCATCCCTGTTTCCCCTGCTTCTCGTCCCATGTTACTGCGCCACATGCTCCAGACATTGTGGTGGGCTCTAATACCCGTTCTGGTCTGTTTTTCTTCCTCCTCCTGCTCCTCCTCCTCTCTCTTGCTCTTTATCCTTCTCTCCTTTTCCTATGTGCTCTGCCTCCATCCCTTTACTCTTTCTTTCACTCTCTTTCTTGCTCCATCTCTCTTTGCCGACTCCTTATGTTCACACTTCTCTCTTCGCTGTCCGGGTTTGCCTTTCCCCTCCATTTTCTCTCTCCACATTCTCCCTCTTCTTCTCTCGTTGTTTCTCACTCTGTCAGGTCAGAGATAGTAACAAGGATGCCACTGGGATTTTGTCCTTCCTGCGGAAGTGCACCAAGTACGAGGACACACAGCACGTACTGTGTAACCTAAACATAACCATGCCACCCTGTGTGAAGGTGAGACAAACGCCTCCCCACAAGCACACGGACAGAAACTTTAGTTTTTTAACTGTGTTCCATTGATACATCAAAGATTTCAAATAAACTGTAATAATGTTTTCCTTTGCTGTAAAATGACTGTCAATGCTACATTTAATATATACAATATATTTCCACTTTCACAAAAAAGGAATTTCAGTCGTTCCACATGTATGCATTTAAATCCTGCTTCGAGAAATCGATCGCAAAGCAGCACTGCTTCACCCATTTAACACCTCCCCCTTATTTGGGTGGTCACTTAAATGGCATTTAGTTCCCAAGGATGTAGTACGACTCAGATTCCACTGCTGTGTTATTGCATTTTTGAAAGTGACCACAATAACCAAAAGCTTGAATCTTTTTTAACGATCAGATGCTCATATTTATGTTACTTTTCCAGCATAGTATATCATGCTAATATCCTGTGGGCCAAACAGTGGGCACTAAAAGGTTAGAAAGTGCTACATTAATGTCCATTCAGACAATAAGTATAATTACATTTTGTATTTATTTGTAAGGTTGTTGGAAGTGAGGAGCGCAGGCGAACCCTAACCCCCCTCGCCCTGAGGGAGCGCTACAGTGCACTGAACGAGCCGGGCGTGGGTGAGTCCTTCACTGCCTGACCTTCAGCCCGCTCCCGATTGATAAACAGCGGAGACGGGCACTGAATGTTGCACCGCCCCCCTTTACCCACAACCCTTCGCTTCCCATTCTGCCCTCTCAATCCTCCCTCTATCTGTCTCGCGTGCACGCATGGCACAAAGACCGAGCCTTGGATGCAATGCATTGTTCGACAGTATGCCCCCCTGGAGTTCTTTGCAGTGCAGTTAGAGTAATTCATATTGAATGTGCGACCTAATGATGAGCAGCCGCAACCCCAACACGACCCAAAATGATTGTCCAGTGTGCTGGTATCTATGACAACAGTTGAATGACTTCTGTGATTGGTTTGCATGGCGCTAGTGTCTCCACTGCGACTTCCAATGACATGGCAGCAGGTACTGTTAGCATTAGCACAGTAGCTTAGCACTGGGAATGGGCAAGGACCTCGCAGTGGAGCTAGACAGAGGAGCCCTGATATCAATTGGCCTGCGGTAAATGAACCGAGTCGAGGTGGCCGTTCTGGTTGCTTTAAACGTTGCTGATGGCGGGCAGTGGGTTGAAGAGGAAAGGCCTTTTCTGTCTATCACACAGCACTGCTACATTGCTCCTCGGTCCTTCTGTAATAGTTACTGAATGCTACTTTGATTGGTGGGACTAGTACCTGAATGAACCCCAAAGTCTAACCTCCCCAGCCCATATGGTGTGTTAACCCTGAAGGTTATTTGGGTATTGCTTATTTCCTTCAACAGAGCAATGCTTTGTCAAGGTACGTATTGCTATTCAAAATTATAATCACAACTCAAGTCAGTGTCGAGTCTTTTTGGACACAAGATTTATTGAAACCTAAAGAAAAAAATTAACTTATAATAGAAGCTGTCTAAAGTTGATATTTTCTGTCTACTAACTCTGAAATTATACATATATTATCATTTGAATATCAGCTGGACTTACCTAAGAAAATTGTGACTTAGATAGAGTATTTATTTCAATTGGTGTAATCAGTGGTACAGTCTCCTAAGTTCAGTAAACGTAACCTTTTGATCTCGTTGACTCTGGCTCGGCAGCTCGTTTCTAATGTGGCTGTTTTTTCTTCTTCTTCATTTTAGCC
This sequence comes from Pseudoliparis swirei, assembly GCF_029220125.1. Classification (NCBI taxonomy): domain Eukaryota; kingdom Metazoa; phylum Chordata; class Actinopteri; order Perciformes; family Liparidae; genus Pseudoliparis; species Pseudoliparis swirei. The sequence goes on along the minus strand of NC_079402.1, from coordinate 9,555,395 downwards.
ACAGTGAACGCCATGGAGCGGACGGAGATCAAAATCAACATCATATCTGAACAGCTCGGTTTGAGCTGGGCAGGTTAGTCATAAACGAGATCAAACGATGCATCTACCGTATCCGTCTGTCTCGGTGGTCATCTCCGTCTCTTCTTGAACTGTCCGTTGGTCAGAGTTGGCTCGTGAGCTTCAGTTTGCTGTGGACGACATCAACCGGATTCGTGTCGAGAATCCAAACTCCCTGCTGGACCAAAGCTCTGCGCTGCTCAACCTGTGGGTCGGCAGGGAAGGCAAACGGGCCAAGAGTAAGTCCCACGCTACGTCACGACTGCAGTGTTCATTCATCGGGACATACAAACTGCTGGAAGTCACAGATGTTGATAGATTGTTGTATATTGTTTAGTTTTTTTGTTTGTTTGTATTTTTTATTCAGTCAATCAAATCAAATACAATACAATATTATCCTATAAAAAATACAAAAGAGAGAGACTGAAAAGGTATAGGTAGAAGCAAAAGAATGCTTATAAATTCCTATCCTAAATTGAAATCAAAATAAATCAGGGAATTAATATAAAATAAAGAAAAGAAAAAAAAGAAGAACAAAAAACAATAAACAAGATAAAAAACAAAATATATTTATATATATTACCACATACATCTTCCATATTAATCCGTTTTTAATTACATTTATAACTCTCAAGGATTTTTTTATAAATAATTCCCTTAAAAAACAAAAAGGAGTATACGAAGCACACACGTTCATATGTAACTGTCAGATTCACTACTTTCTGTTTCACTTTGTCCAGAAGGAGAATAATGCTCTCTGACTTACGATCTTTCTTGACTTCCCCGTCCTCATGCACATGTCCTCGTTGTTCTCAGTGGAGAGCCTGCACACTGCTCTGAGGAACATCGACCGTGCAGACATTGTGACGTCTCTGGAGAGTCAGGTGCCACAGCCCGCGCCCGGTTTCTTAGAGGAGGGGGCCTGTCGACTCGGAGACCGCGACTCCACCCTGCTGTCCCCCGGTGTCTTCAATGGTAAGACGCACAAACGCGTCACACACCCCACAAAATATGCAATATTCATACCAGTGTATTTATCATCGAGCAGCGAACCGCTCCACAGTTAGACTGCAAACATGTCAAGGGGTTAAAATGTATATTGTAATGTAAACAACACCTTCCAGATAATCTATCTCCCACGTTAGATCACTTCACTTTATTACTGTAGCAAGTTATGGATCCAACATGTTTTACTGTTTATAAAGGTTTGAGGGTGATTATACGATTAAATAAATATAGAAGAGAGTGATGTTTGATTGTCCGATGATGATCTGTAACGATCAGAAATGGAAAGTTTAAAATAATTTCCTGCTTAAGCAGAATTTTGGAGGAAAGTTAATCAGAGGCTCACTTCAATTTACAAGTACAGTATTTGAAGTATTCGGTCATATTTGCGGGTATATATATATACTGTATATATATAATATTCATTAAATAATTCAAAGAGAATAAAAGATGATACTTAATATTACAAGAATATTCACAAAAAAACCTCAGAATATGAAAATCACTGTGATTCTACCCTGAATTCATAATTCTGCCTCCAGGATTTATTTACTTCAAAGTTTTTTTCTGTAAACAAATGTATTGGTCAAAGTCAGCACTCCTAAAAATGTGAGATAGCATTCTTCAGCTCAGTAAGGTGAGCTGTTGTTCTCATTTACTTTCCACCCCTGACCCCCCCCCCCCCCCCCCAATGATCCCATTGAGTCTGGGTAACAGCTATTTTACCGTGTTTCTGTTGTTCCACAAGAGGTCAAGGACAAAAGGTCACCGCGCCTCATGCACAAGCCACGAGTTATTAGACCCCCGTTTTTCAGAAGGGGTAAGTTGAAGGGAACTCGGGCTGCACGGTGGTTTGGGTTTGCTCTTGACATGATGATGACTCAGATGATGTTTTTGAGGTCTGAGCAATGGTGTCGTTCTCCCACCATAAACCTCTTGCAGCATGCACTAACACCGCCTTTGTGCATTTCCTCACTGGGGCACGAGTCATTTATTTGTTCACACCTTATACTGGAGCCCTGAAAATGACGGTACTTATTCCTCCTACTTATTATGAGAAACGAGGATAACTCCCTTGTGCTACAAATGACTTGAATTTAGAAGAGACATTAATTTAAGGCTTAACGAGCAAACTCTCAACAAATGGTTAATTCTGCATTAATAAATAAATATGTTGAAGATTGTTTCGATTACATGTGTGCGTGTGTGTGTGTGTGTGTGTGTGTGTGTGTGTGTGTGTGTGTGTGTGTGTGTGTGTGTGTGTGTGTGTGCGTTTGTCTGGGATGGATGCACTACTCAAAAGTGGTGCTAGTGCACAGATGATAGTGTGCTCTGGGCCTTCATACCTTGATGTTATCCCTCACTCTTTATTTCTGTCTTTCTCTTTATCTCCCTGAGAACAAAACAGAATTTCATTCTGTCGAAGCTCGATTGACAGCAGACACTTTAATGTTACTGCGATGTCCGAGCGAGCGGTCTCAGAATTGTGTCTTTCGCTCAGGACTATCTCTCTCCGTCTTCTTTCAGTCTGTCTCTCAACATATGACATGTCATATCTGCTGCCCAGCCGCCCTCCTCTTCCTCCTCCCCTCCTTTCGTCCCCTCCTGCTCTTCTTCCTCACAGTTCTTCTTGTCCGACCTCTGACCTCATGTTGACATCTGGGCCTCCTCCTTCTCTTGTCATCTTGTTTCCCCGTGCTCCTCCCTCGTTCAGTCGAGCGGGGACCCTCTCCTCCTCTCTCAATCCAGCTCTGTGTGTGTTCTACAGTGTGTGCATGTGCACGTGCACGCTTTGCTGTCACAGTATCTGTGTGTGTGTGTTTGTGTGAGTTCAGGGCTTTAGTTATTAGTAGCTAAATGTGTTAGCACTCAAAGAAAGTCAAGAATATCATGTCTAGTTTAGTTCATCATATGTATGGATAGTATCTCTTGTTTTTACACAAGTGTTTGAGTAGTCTCAGTTATTTATCTAGTTTTATCAAATATATCATACCATATTGTCCAGGTCTACTCTAGATGATTTGTGTCTGTACCGTGAGTGGTTGGACTTGTGAGTTTGGAGTTTTCGTGAACAAAAAAAAGTTTGCGTTTGTTTTTTATTCTGACCTTTTTATGTGCATGGCATGCTTTCAATGTATGAAGTTTCCTTTGCAGTATAACACTGTTTTCTCTGTTCAAAGGGAATATTTCATTCTTGTTTTGAATGCAATATTAACAAACAAATGTGTTTATTTTGTCATTAAATGTAAAATTGATGGTGTGTAAACATAATGTTCAATGTTCAATGCTGCTGGGACATGACGTCTTTCATTCATGGGCAAACTTACTACCTGTATATTATTCTCAATGTTCGATAAATTGGGCTCTTGGTCTAGTTTGTACTATGGAGCAAATTGTAATTAAAGTGGTCTCCCTGTATAGGCAGCTTTCTGGAAAAGGCACAAAAAAACACCAGAATTTGAAAATGCCGCCTTCATTCTGCACCAGCATATGCATGTAATGTATTGAGTTACTGTACTAAAACTAGACATTCATTTAAAACTTTTAAATCATGATGCCTTTATTAAACATCAAATGCAGAAGTCTAGTTTTCTCTTAAACAACTTGAATTGCGATATACTGAAAGATTATTACTTTGCCCAATGACGTCAGAAATGAACTCGATCTACATCCAGATCTTTAAATTAAATTTTCAAAAACTATGTTTTGCCCAAGTCTGATGACGGACTCACTGTTAACATTGTCTGAACGTTATCTGCCAGCAGGGATATTGCCGTGACGTGTGTTTGTGTGATTATTATTGTACATTTTGAAGGTCACCTGAACTAAAAGTGCGTGACCTCATCTCTATGTTAATATGAGTATTGTGTGTCTGTGTGCGTTTACAGTTGTGAATTAAGTAGCGTGGTGTGCAGTGTGTTGTCTCTGTTTTGGATTTGCTTCCTGGCGTCAGTCTCTGTGGAGTTTAGTTGTGCTTCACTACATCCTGTGCTTTCGACACCTGTGTGTGTGTGTTTGTGTTTTCAATGGCAGCAGTCAAGGGAAAGGCTAACCCAGAATCCTCTAACTCATTCTCACTCTCATTCTAAATCTGAGGCATCCCCCCCTGTTCACCTCATTCTGACAGCATCTCATCATCTTGGCCCTGGACCATCTCAGAAACGCACGCACACACATGCTTTCTCACCTTTTAGTCCATTAGCACAGAAGCTCTGAGAGACAATGACTTGCACAGTAAAGTGGTATTTCCCCCATTAATGCAGACTTTGTTTTCCTCATCAGAGATGAGTTGTTATGGATTATTTTTTAGCTTTTTCAGTTTGATTTTCTGTGAGATTTTAATGATGGTGGAAGAGGCACTGGTTTAAACTGGATCTGCATCAGGCATTTAGAACCTAAGAACAGAAAATGCAGATCAGGTAAGGTAGACGTTCCCAAATTGTTTCTCCCAAACATTTTCTTTCCATAGCTGGTCCTCAATGACTCACTGGGTATTTATTCCACTGTTTGTTTTTGCTGAAAAGAAAATGACATCCAACCCGTCCAAGAATCTAGTTGTTTGGCATAACTCTCATGTAGCGATGCCTCTTACTTTAGGTTTCCACAGCTGAACATCACGGTAGTTTTTAAGCAAATGTACGTATGTATGTTGCATACATTTTGTATTATATCTTGGTGCTTCTCTCAAAAATGCAAAGTGGTTTAGAACAAACATTTTATTTTGGGTGAAGTACTCCTTTACTGTTCAATGTTACCTTTGTTCATTCATCTTATTCATCAGAAACATTTGACTGAGAGTAATCAAGCAATCCAAACTAGATTATTGGAATATTATTGTCTTTGAATATAACCAAACAGATTATAAACGTTATGGGCATAGCATTTCCAAAATATATTAGTTTAAAATATATGTTAATTTTTATAGTTCGACAATAGTTAAACCATGTCCTAATGTTAAACTTGATGACATAACAGATAATGGTTGAAAATTGCCACGGAATCAAAATATTAACTGTGAACAAAAGAAGAAAAATATGAAAAAAAATTGAAATGCAAACTAAAAACAAAAGACTGAACCTGAATTACATTTAGACTCAGATAACGAACCGGTTGTTTTTTGACATTTTAATATACTACATATGTGTTTTGCCCTGAAAATAATATTATAAACAATAATACCAAAAATTATCACTCAATATAATGCACAGGATAATACAGAATAACACAGGATAACACAGAATAACATAGAATAACACAGAATAACACAGGATAACACAGAATAAAACAGAATAACACAGAATAACACAGAATAACACAGAATAACACAGAATAAAACAGAATAACACAGAATAACACAGAATAAAACAGAATAAAACAGAATAACACAGAATAACACAGAATAAAACAGAATAAAACAGAATAACTCAGAATAAAACAAAATAAAACAGAATAACACAGAATAACCCTTGATGCAATGTAGACCAAGTCGTAATGCTGTAATTTGCTCTTATTGATAAGCATGGTTATTTAAAATACAACTCTCTAAGCACAATAACTTTGTCTAATGTGCAGGTGCGTGTGTACGTATGAGTGTGTGAGTGCGTGTACAATTATTATTTGGATACTTGACATGCAGACACACACAGCAGATGCATGACTGATAATTTCAAGAGCAACCGTTTCATTTTCATGCTGCTGCTGAACATGTTGTCCAGGGTTGGACGATGACAGTTTTGCTATTCGCATCACATCTGTTTGAGGATTAAAAACATTCCTGCTCCGCTGGTCAACGCTCACATTTATCTAACGAAGAACAGTTTTTCCTTAATTATCTGCACACATATCTGTGATAGCAGATATTACAAATGTCCTTTGACAGATGTAGTTTCATTATCGGCTGTATGTGAAATCCGATTGGAACTCTTTTCTCTGTTGTTAGTAATTATACATTTATACCATGCCAACCCCACAATCAATATGCTGAACCACTTTAGCATCACCTTTTTTTCACTTCTCAATGAACACCATTCATGTTCTCCAGATTCACTCTGACTCGAGCCCGACACCCTTCACCTCACAGAGAGTGGCCCCTTCGACCCTCACCTCACTCGGCCTGCTGTGTCCCAATGAAATGAAGCTAAAGTGCTTTAATCAAATCCACAAACATTAATTAGACAAATTACCATTAGAAAAACAAAAGGAGCTGAATTCAAGTATTGTTCTTGTTCTCATACTTTTAAAACTGATAGTAATACAAACTGTTCTGCTTTCACACCAAGTGAAATAGATCTCAACCCTAGATTTGTGGCTTTATTAAGACTCTTTGTTGGTATATTGGGACAGAGCCGAGCCCCACTGTTTCCCCATAGGTTGGAGAAACAGGTTGATCCACCACCTCCCCATCCTCCCCCCGGCTCTGCCTGCGTGGTGTTAGTCTTTCTCTTGTCTCGCCCCTGTCTTCCCTCAGGTTATGGGCTGGTGCAGGAGGAGCTGCTGTCTCCGGCCTCCATGCAGTACGGCTTGCCCTCCCCGCTGGGCTCAGAGCCCTACTGGCAGGAAGTGTCCATCCTCGAGTGTGCCCCAATCGCCACCACCGAAGAAGACACATTAATGGAGATGTCGGACGTTCAGGTGTGGCCGGCGGGGCTCAGCCCCTCGCTGGTCACGGTGGAGGACTCGTCCCTAGACGGCAGCAGTCGGGCAGACGACTCGGAGGGCGCCACACTCTCCCTTCCCTGCAGCTTGGGTCGCCCGAGCAGTGGAGCAAGTGGGGCCAGTGTTTCCATCATGGAGCTGGAGGAGGAGGAGGAGGAGGAGGATGAGGAGGAAGTGGAGGTTGAAGAGGAGGAGGCGCCACAGGAGCCAGCAACTTTACTGGCAGAATGGGACAGGGTGAGGGCCAGTGGTGCTGTACCCAAGGTCAACCTAAATGGCCAGCTGGGAGGTCAGAGGTTGGATGGGAGGAGAGGAGAGGTCCTTGCAGCAGGAGGAGGAGGAGGAGGAGGTGTGGAGTTGGGTTCAGTGGAAGGGATTTCTGTTGTTGCAGGCCAGCAGGTGTATGTCCAGCGGTATGAGACGTCAGGACTGAGTCGGTCATCGGAGCACAATGGAGATAAGCGGTACGTCGGCGATGTCGCCAGACTGAAGACATTCTGTGATGTTTTCTGCTATCTGTTATCACAATGGCGTCATAACTATATCTGTCTCTTCTCCCCCTCTTTTTTTCCTTTCTGTCCAGCGTGGTGGGAGGCGAAGCATTTCAACCTTACTTAGCAGACAAGGACTCCCTGCAGGCCTGGGTGGGCTCGGTGTCATCGGCACGCGACGGCGCCGTGCCAGGCTTGAGCGCGGCCCCGGAGGCTGTGCCGACTCCGGTGTGTGACATAGGTTACGCTCATGTGCTGCGAGGGCGCCTCCTGCAGGGCACAAAGCCCTTTGACAGGGGGCTGGGCTTCTCTCACCAGGAGGCGGGCCATCGTGCTTGGGAACAGTAGCAGAGGCGGGGCCGACCACTCGCCACTTCTGGCGCCTGGAGGGGGAACATCTTTATCCATCCCTTTTATCTTTTATTGATTATAGGATCGGAACATAAACGTTAAATTTAATTATTTTTATTTTTATTTTGGCCACAACCATCAACAAATTCAATTTCACTTAACAAGTCAGTCATAAAAAAATATTATTTGTATTATTTTATTTATAATGATGTGTTGTGCGATGCAACACAGAGGGAATCTCTGCCATGTCCAATACCTTTGGTTATATGTTATGGTTATTGCAAACAATTAATTACGTACGTGAGTGTAGTGGCCATTTGTCGTACGAAATCAAACAAAACTATAAATCAAACCGCCACTGATGCACTGTGGGTTTCGGTGTTGACGCATGCAAAAGAATGTAATGTCCATTTCCGCCTGTTATTATTCTGATAATTCATTTCTTAAACCAACAAAAGAGAACAAACAAAATGTTGACACTTCCTTCTCTGTGCTGTGGTAAAAAAAACATTGGCCACCCTGCTGCATGCTGGTCCTGTGCCTACCCACCTCTAAATATAACCACAGGTGCCCAGTGTTACCCAATCAGTGAACCTAAAACTAAATATATTAAACTAAACTACAACTATCATAAGAAACAACTAACATATCAAAATATAACCTAAACTAGAATGGGCACTCGGTAGAGCGCATACCTTCGCATATCACAAGATTGGGCATTGAGTTATGAACATTTTGGCATTAGTTGCATGCCAATTGGATATAAATTGACCGCGCTATGGTAAAAAGAAGGTGTTAACCTTTTCATGACCTTGACCATGACCTTTGACCCGATCGATCCCAAAATCTAATCAAATGGTCTCCGGATAATAACCAATCATCCCACCAAGTTTCATGCGATTCGGTTTAATACTTTTTTACTTATGCGAATAACACGCATACAAATAAATAAATAAATACACGGCGATCAAAACATAACCTTCCGCATTTTCAATGCGAAGGTAATAAACAATAAATAATCAATATTACTTGACAATAAAACCTAAATACAAATGTCAAATGAAATAGCTCCAACAGTGAGTAATGTTGAATTTCTATTTCTATTATATATTTTATATGTAAAATGTGTTCTTTGTGTACAGAAAGAGGAGAAAGAGGACCGTGCTGCTGAGGTGCAGTTTGTGGATGAGCACGGGCGGGTGCTCGCCAGAAGGGTGAGCCAGTCGTGTTTTAAGCATTTACCCTGTGGCCCATAAACACATGAACACTGTTGACCCAAGCACATGTCTGTGAATCAGTCACACCCCCTGGCACACAGGGGGGAAGTGAACCGTCGCCACCATGTTGCTCACAAACATTTTGTTGCCAGATTTGACAACAAACCCACTTTGCTTCTGAGTTAATGATAATTCCTAATCTAAAACTGGACATCCTTATATTAAACAAATCCATATGTTAAAAAACACATTACATCGTTGTACAAAGTGAGTGTTACATTGCCATCGTCATTGTCTTCATTGTGCTGGCACATTTGTTCTGTGTTCTTTTCGGGGACAGCAGCGAGCCACGCCGGCTGTCTCGCCATCAGACCAGTTAGTCTTCTGCTCTGGTTACAATGCAGAGGCGTCAAGCCCTTAACTGGTCCGAGTGTTGTTTCCTTCCCTCCTCCCTCCCTCCTTGCTCCAGGTGGGGGTGGATGTGAGAAAGGACACCAGTCTGCGGAGAGTTAAACACTGAAATACACACACTACCCAGTCCTCCAGGTACGGGACACACAACAAGCACTTGTGCATCCCAGTGCTTGGACAGAAGCCTGCATGGCAACAAAGTGGACTCTGTTAGAGCTTAATTATATCTCACATGCTGTGCTTTTCCATTTATGTTCAAAATTAGAACCATAGATTTGGCATTAAATACACTTTCATCTTTTTTTTTTGGAGGGCCGAGTGAATTTTTGCCTGTGTTTTGTGTGTGAAAGCTTTCTGTCTCCGTCTTCTAGGACCGGAAAGCCACTGCCAAATCATCCTACACAAAAACAACACAACCAGGCCGCAGAGGGAAATGAGCGAGGGAGGAGAGGAAGAGCAAGACAAAGACTTAAGAAGTGAAAACTACAAAATGACAAACACAGAATCCTCGTCCTCAGCGGGTGACCGGCTGAGACCACAAAAGAAAAAGGGACAGAGACAGAGAAAAAAAAGAGGAATTCAACTTGTAGTTTTATAACATTTGTAAAGAAAAACATCAATTAGAGTAAGGCATGATTCTTCTTCTATTTTTGTTTGTTTTTTTACAACAACAAAAAACATAAATGTCAGTAAAACAACCAAGAAAAAAAAAATGCCACAAAAAGTGCTTCCTGTGAACTGTAATCGCATGATGACTGCTGGTGCATGCCCTTTGACCTTTTGAACTGTCATTATCTACAAACCGAAGGGGTACAAGGTACGGGGCTGGCCCATTCTTTGGCCACAGGCCATTTCAAGGACCTATTCCCCCCCAACTGGAGTGGTTTGTGTCAGCAAGTGGAGTCCGATAACACTACAGCCCCAACAAAAAAAAGAGTCCCTGAACGGATCACCTGTACACAGCTGAGCCGACCGGAGCTTCTTTCACTGGATCCTTCCCCCTGTTATTCTCAATGTGATATATGCACTCTATGCGATGTGGACATGTGTCAGTGTGCGTATGTGTGCGTATGTGTGCGTATATGTGCGCGTATTCTTCTGTACCGCATGTGTTTCTTGCCTCTAACTTGCTGCTGAGCTCTGCCTAATGATTGGCTCTCTGGCCCTGTGATGTCACGGCCCGCTCAGTGCTGGAAGGGGAAGCCGCTGTGCCGCTCGTGAGTGTTTCTGTCTGCGCGTGCTGTCGTCTTTTCCTTTGTGGATGAACTTCTTTTTTTTTCGCAGCCTGTCCACCTTGTTGTTGTGTTTACTTTTTATGATGAGTGTTTGGTATTGTCTAACCACGGTTGAGAACTGAATTTCTTTCACCCCTCGTGTTCTTCGGAAAGGGGTCGGTTGCTTGATTGTTTTGTGCAGCAGCTCTTCGACACAAAGATTGACGCTTTTCTCCCCCGTGACCTTTTCTACCTTCTTCCGTCATTTCTCCCAGTAGCGCACGTCACCTCGTCACCTTCACAGTCTTTATCAGTAGCCTCCGTCAATATGCAGTGAACTCACAGGCCTCTTCATCAGCGTCCATAGCTCCTCCATCGAATGCTCAACAACCTTCCTCGTGCGCTCCATCTTCACCTGTTTGCGTCGGCTGTAGCGCCTCGCCGTCAGATGCAAGTCTATCCGTATGAAACCAAGTGAATGAAGTGGAAAAAAACACGGAGGATGTGATTGTTTGAGCGTGTAGGGATTTGGAGTCGTGCGCTTCAATGGTAGCAAGTCTGAAATGGCATTGTGATACCACAGGAATGGAACATGGCATTGTGATAAGAACAGACAGGTAACACTGTGATTGTCTTATCAGCACTGACCCCAGACTCGTGAACAAAACATAAGCACACACACACACAATCAGAAGCATCGTGTCACAATGAAATAGCTATTGCCTGGTGTGAGTGTTAGATGTTGGAGTTTGCCACAGCAATAATGCAAGAACGCAGAAGATGGAAGCCAGTGGTTCTGTAGGTCTTCGTGAAGGACTGGGAAATGAAAGCTCCTCTGTGAAGACAACGGTCCAGGCGAACATTATTGGAGTCTGGCGTCGGGGCGGCTGTGCTTTATCGGACTGGTTCCGTCGTCCTTGGCGGGAAGTAGTCCAAGAAGACAAACAAGACCCGACGATCCAGCTTTAGCAGGAGGCCTGGGAGGGGGCGTTTGTTTTTCAGCACCCAACGTAGCAAAACATAAACCAGGGTATGTTAACCTAACTCACTGATACCTACCGAGGAGTCTGCTGCTGCCGTGAGGTGGAAGCCACCCAGCTCCACTGTCTCTGTCTGTGTAGTTTGAGTTGTACACGATAGTGGCTTCACTGTAAACCACCCACTAAGCACTTCCTTTTAGCCAGAAACCTGACGGCATTACTATGAAGGCGTTCATATCATAGTAGCACACATTCTCCTGGACATCAAAACACAATATTTGAGTACTGTAAATGTTACTGTAGCCTGAATGAGTGAGACACCAAGTGAACGCATCCATTTGTTGCGCAGCACACAGATGCACATTCTTTTCCATGCCCGGCCTGCGCACACGAGAGCCTCATCCGATACGGCACATGTTTATTACATAGCACACGTTTTCCACACTGTTACTCCACTCAGGTTTTCAGTTCTGCTCTGTCAGAATCAAAGTGTTTTCCTTTTTAAGTTCCGAGTCCTCCTCTCAAAGACGTGTGTGGGACACAAAGCGAGCGCTTCTGAATAAGACTTTGGTTGTTGGGGCCGTTTTGGGGCAGAATGGGGATACACAGGAGCCTGGGGAGGATGGTATGGAGGAGGGTTGTGTGTGTGTGTGTGTGTGTGTGTGTGTGTGTGTGTGTGCGTGTGTGCGTGTGTGTGGTGGTGGTTGATTCAAATAAGACCAAAGAGGAGACAGAGTGTCGAGCATGTGCTTCAGTAACCACTCAGCTCTGCTAAGCGAGTGATGAACACAATGAAATAAAAAAAGGAGTTGGTCGAGCATTATTCCTTCTACAAAGAAGTAAACCAAGTTAAACAAGACTACATTTTATAAAACAAAGTTCCCAACATCGCCAGATGAAGCTGTGCTGACAGAATATGACTCCCTCAATCTCCAAAGCGACTATAGTTAGTCTCTACGTCTTGTTCTGTATCAGCACAAGAAAGAGGTGGAGAATCACCTCACGATTCAGTATATAGTCGATTCTTTGTTAGTGGAGGAAGCCGCCTTTCCCGCTTAGGATCCTAATTGCATAGCCAGGCCAGAAGGATTCACAAGAGACAAAGCGTGAGCTCGGCGAGAGCGGGGGACAACAATAAAATGGTGCATGGACGTGTCTCAAGCAATATGCAAGGATTAGAGTCAAGCTGCCTTCTTTAGTCATTAGGATGAATCCTGGTTGAGTATTATTGGACATTAAACTAATGAGTACACGTGGGAACAACCTTTTCTTTGGTGGATAACCAAAAAGATAGGATAGGACTCATGACCTCAGTATTTCTAAAAGTCTAACTATGGCCCTCGCAGCGTCTCCCGGCCTGTTTTCTGCCCCCCGGTGGTTGATGCACGCCATGGCGCCAAATCAACAGGGACTCAAATTATTAATCTGAGCCATTATCCTTCTGTTTGATTGACATCTAATAATAACTTCTGAATTAAAAGAACTCAATGTGAAATAAATTCAACTCCACCATGTTTGTGTGTGAGTGTGCACGTGCGTGTGTGAGTGTGCACGTGCGTGTGTAAGAGTGTGAGAGAGAGAGAGGGATCCCAAAACTTGTTGGGGGGGGGGGGGGGGGTGAGAGTAGAGAACGTTTTTACAAGACGTGTGACTTGAGAGGACGTGTATCCTTCGACGATGTATTAAAAAAAAAGTGTATTGTAAAACTTTAACTGTCGCGAAAGAATAGAGATCACCTATACTCCTTTAGAATGGATACATGACAATGTAAACGCAATATCATATTACTCTATCCTAAGGAATGCAACTGCGCACATGCACAAAAAAAGATGTTTTTATGAAAATATATGTATAAATATATGACAAAATATATGTAATTAGAATGCTATGCACCCTCATAAAGTTGTTATGGATGTTCTTTAAGCATTATCTAGAGTAGGCCAACACCCACATCATGGGGAATGTAGAGGCTTTGTAGCTATGAACACTTGTTTTCTTTTCTTTCGTATTGTCCTGGAGAGAGGATAAACAAACGTGAATATGTATACAAGCCTTTCAATCAGTCGTTCTGACATGACGATATGTATAGATCATCTTACCCTGTACACCAGCTCAAACCATTTACAAGAATTAATAAACAAAGATGTGACATAAATGCTTTGTCCTGTATATTGTCCTCTATAATTGTATATTCAGTGTAAGTTGGAAGTGGTATGGATGTTTGTTTTTTTATTGCTCCAAAATATCTCATGTTTTTCGTAGAAGTGTTCAGGTAAGAACTTAAATAAATAAAGATACGTTTAAATGTATTATTATTTCATTTAGGAAACTATTTATAATCTAGTTATTTTTATTTTTAATGAATATAAATCCAAATTTTATTGAGTTATTATTATTTTTACTATGACTAGATTATTCTATTTAAAACACATTTAAAGTGTCATAATTGTCCACGCCATATATATTGTTGTTCTGAATATTGCGTCATCTCTCGTTGGTTTAGAAAAAAAGAGAGCGGGCGGGGTGGGGAACTACAACCTCCACGTGGTGTGACGCCCCCCGTTTCCAGCCAATCACAGCCTTCCACTCCACGGGTTGTTTTGGACGCGCTCGCAGCACGTGGAAGCACATGGTGACTGTCTTGCTTCCTGGCTTCAGCTCCGTCGCTTTCCTTCACACTTAAACGCAGCTGCGCGGGTCTCTAGGGCTTTAGACTCGGTTGTGAAAGATGTCAGCGGGAGGTCAGACCACCGGCAACCGGGATATCCCAGCCGTCAGACGGGTCACCATCCACGACGCTGCCCACATGCCCGAGGACTACTCCACGACCCCCGGGGGGACTCTGTTCAGCACCACGCCTGGAGGTAATCGATGTGTCCGGGGTCACAGGACTGCACGCAGCGTTTAATGTTTTACGAAAGCCGAAAGCAAAGGGGTTAAGACAAAGGGTCACTAATACAATGAGAGAACAGTTTTAAAGGGACACTTACATTGACTTAAAAATATGTGTTTGTTTCTATGTTGCATTCGGCCTAACGTTGAATAATAACCCTGTCCATTTCAGGATTACACCTTGGCTTTTGGCTTTTGAAGGGACATGGTTATTACACGCGTTAGAACAAGTATGTAGTTGTGTCATTGTCAAGGAAATGCGTCAAAGGGCCAGCCTAGGTGCTGTCCCAGGGTCTGTGGTCCGTCGGCCTGTTAATGTTTGACTAATTATTGCTAAAGACCACCACCTGTTAACGGATTTAGAGGAATCCTATTAGAGCAGTCTTCACTTCTGCACCGGAAGCATGCATTGCGCAAACTGCACAGCCCTTTCACTGGTCACGTGACACCCCCCATCCCACTAGGTATATATATTATATATATATTATATATATGAAGCTGTTTGTCATTATCATCCCACCTTCTCCACAGTGGCTTTATGCTAATTTATGACGTCAGTGTGTAGACATGATTTCCAATACAATCAAATTGAATCTGATGGCCTTCTTCCTCATTTAAGATTGTTCAAGATTATCTGTTAAGAACACCTTTTTTCTCCTTTTTTATTTTTTAAAGCAAATAAGCATTCCATTGTTTTGGGATTTGTTAAATATTAATTCAGTTTGAGCAGCTTGTAGCTGTAGAATACACACAGACCCCTTTCAGTCAAATATAGGCCTCCACCGATTTGGTCCTATATATTTATAGCCTTGGTTTTACAGCCGGCTGTTGCTGAGCCTCAGGAACATGTTTACAAAGTGTTACGACGGCACTCCAGTTATGTTAAAGAGGAAGAAAGTGAGCGATAAATTCCCTGATGTGTTGTGCAACACATTTATTCTGAGAATACATGCAAGCTGCTAAAACCAAACTTTATCCCTCTAACCACTACTTTTACACGTAATCTATGACTACAAAGCCAGTGTTGCTCTAATGCAGTGGTCGTCGACCGGTCGATCTCGGAGACGTTCCCTGTCGATCTCCAAAATAAAATGAAAATAAAATCAGAAACACATTGTTCCTCGTTCTCGAACATTTTCTGAAGTGTCTTCTGAAACGTTTTCTTCCTTACTGGAACATCGACGTCAGAAAAGATCTCCGCCTGATTTTAATGAACGCCTGAAAGCGGGTTCTCTGACAGCCGTGTTGTCAGCTGTGCTCCCCGAAAGAGGGGAGCGTACCACAAGTGAGGCGCAGGGGAAATGCAGAAAGACCTTTATTCATAACTTTACATATTACACAAGTTCAAAGTACAAGGACATACAACTACGTCATCAATAAATAAATGTTGTAATGCCTGTACCTTAGTGTAAATGTTTACGTTACGGCATTTACAGGTTACGCCTGCGCATGCGCAACTGCGGAGATTATTGGCGACTTGCCAGGTCTTACCTCCATGAGATCGGCTTTTCTGCTTTTGTCCTTCAAAACAAAAGCTCAACATTGAGCTTTTTTTCTTGTCTGATGGAGCAATCTGGTTTACTTGAAAGTGATTGCAATTATATTTATTCTATTATTTGAAAAAGCACAGATGCAGGAGTCACAAATGGTGATTCTCATATTTATTATTATTATAATTATTTAAATCTGAGGATGTCTTTAGAGCTGATGTGAATATATTCACCAACGGGCTGACTTCAGAACCAGTCCCAGATGATAAAACTTTCATGAATACCACATTTGCCCCGAAAAACTCGTCAGTGAAGTTGAGAAAATCACCAAATCAAAGACCAGGAGCTGGATTACTGACAGCAGCTCACAGACGGCCTCAGACTGTCTGTCTGTGCTTATGAACTAACTACAAGCTCACAGACAGAGTTCAGTCACAGCCATCACACTGACTGGAGTCACATGACTTGATGGCATTATGATGAGAGCTGAACTTACATGAGTTGCACTGACTGATCATGTTGTCAGTGTCGTGTTGTAATGTAAATAAATACAACATTTATATTGGTAGTTCATCCAGCTGCTCATTGAAATGTGTTTTTTCTTGTTCATATTGTGTGTGGTGAACAAATATCTTACTTTTTATATTGCACTTAAATTCTGTGTTCCTGGTCTCATCAATTTGAAAGCTGAACCAATGTGTTTTGATTTCATTCAATTAGAATTAGGCCAAATAAAAAGCCTCAAGTCATAAGTCCAGTCTGGACCGTCGTTTTCTCTCAACGCCTCAATAGGTAGATCTTGCCGGTCATGAAGGTGGAGGTCAGTGATCTTGGGCTCAAAAAGGTTGGTGACCACTGCTCTAATGTAATCAGTTTAACACCTAGAAGCTCGACACATTGGAACGTAAAACCGGAAATGTTTCCCCTCCGCGGCTGTGAGAAAGTTGAAGAAGCGTCCATTGTAGATCTGATACTGTTCTGGTCACAGATGTAAACAGATAAACACCGAATTGGGTCAGTGTGACCATAAAATGAGGTCATTGGTCTTGGAGATGTATTGAGGCGTTTAGAGAAATGGGAGGTCTCGACAATACTAGATCTCGGAGGTGGTTGATACACTATTGATTTATTTCATTTAATTTGATCCTTTTTTTTAAATCATTTTTTTTTTTTACTAGTTTTACGTTTACGTTAGCTGTTGCAATTTTTTTCTTTTATTAGATTGAATTAAATTATTTTGGGGAACATGGAAATGTATTGTCTACTGCGTGTTTAAATAAATTCCAAGTCTTTAATGTAAAATGACAGCTGCTGAATTTTATTGAATAGAATTCCCACTAGATGCAAGTGTTTCATGTTTAGAATAGCAACTGCCTTTAATTTGATTTAGTTCTGTTTTGTTTGTATCCTTTTTAACTTGTTGCACAATGGTGCATTGGTCGATTAGCCCAAATAAACAGTTCAGTATTAGCATAAGCTTCTTCACAAAGCTAAATGTGCATTTTAAAAAACGTCTTTCTTGACTAAATATTGACAATAAGCGCCTTTGGTCTCCTCCGCGCCCGCCCGCAAGGTACCAGGATCATCTACGACAGGAAGTTCCTCCTGCAGTGTCGGACGTCTCCTCTGGCTCGTACGCCTCCCAATCTGCCCGACATCCCTGGAGTGACCCGGCCGCTCAAACCCAACTCCTGCAACGACTCAAGCCAACCCGAACCGACCCCCGGCGACACCGCCCAGCTCCACCGGCTGAACGAGGAGAACGCGGGTAAGAAGCTCTCCGCACATTTACAATGCCAACAAGACGCTCGTCTTTGCTTTGTCTCCGTCCCGCTCCTCAACTTGTCTTTTCTGTTTTTCTAGCAGATGCCCAGTTTGAAATGGACATCTGAGGAGAGTCAGCTGCAAGGATAAAAGTGATTCCCAAAATTCTTTTATTGCTTTTTTTGTACTTTCATATTTTACTGAGATTAAAAAAAGATTCCTCGGTTGAAATAAGAAGCTCAGTCTTTGTTTAGCGGCATTCTCCACTTTCAGATTTCTTTTTATCATACCTAAAAAAAACACTACTGTAACTAATGCATGAAATTATCTGTTTACTTTGAGGACATTTGATTTTGTATGATCTGTGCCATATTTGACAAGCAAGTCAAAGTCTTATTTAATTAAACCACTTCAAAACGTATGTGATTTGGGGACTCTAAAGAACATCTGTAAAATATTCAATGAGATCAAATAAATTAGTCAGACGTGCTAGCTGCTAACTTTGTCATTTTGGTGTTTGTACGTTTTTTATTTCGTTGAAAGCAAACTAGTCCTTCTTTATGTCTTACTTTTCAAAAACTGAAAAATATAATTTAATATACATTTTTCAACTCCCTCTAAAAACTAAATAGCAAGTGCATATATTTTTGCGAATGTTTTGCACAGTGGCTACTAAAGACATTTTAAAGGTTCTTCCATTTGCCAATGAGCAATTACACCTGTGCACAAGGGAAAAGATATGTTGTAACTTTTACCATCATTATTGTCTCGGTTTATGTTCACTATTATTATTTGTTCATTGCACAACTTAACGCACAGAAATAAAAAACAAGCACTCTGTCAAGTTAAAAAAATAATTTATTGTATTATTGTACTTATAAAACATTTCAATAAAGTTAAAAGCGCGTAAACCGTTCTGACTGCATAAGACCTGTTTGTGTGAATCTGCTTGTCAGTGACATTATTTTTGCCTTCTTCCATCTTTATAAACGTGAACTGTAGCTCATCCACTTGCAATCCAAGGGACAATTAAGATCACATCATCTTCTACAAAAAGTAGCAGCCATTGAGCAAGCTGTGCCCAGGATATACAGAAGTCCCCTTCTTCAACGTCCTCCACCTCAGCAGCAGCCTCTGTCCCAGTGAAAGAGTCAAACCGGACATCTCTGTAAAGTGCATGTGGTCACCGTTTCCACCTGTCGGTGTCCAGTCCATCTGGCCTTTCGCCAAAAGCTTGTTCAGGTCTTTTGCTCAGTGGCAGCCGCACTCCTCCACCACCATGTTCTCGTGATGCCTCGTGACCATCTTCCCATTCTCGAAGTACAACATGGAAAGCGGTGACAGGTGCGTTGGCACACAGGAAAGGCACGGCACCTTGTCTGGGTGGTGAAGCTTCAGGAGGCTCTGGATCGAGAAAGAGAGGAATAACGATTAGAACACTTGTGAAGGGTATCAGTGTATCATCAATATGTGTGTCCCCCGAAGAAGAAAACAAGTCTCAATGCAGCCTTACCTGCATGTATGCGTGGTTGGTTGGGCTGAAGGTCTCATCGACTGGTGTGGGACAGCTCCCTTCACAGCGGTAGGCGTTGTACTGTTTGGGATAGACGATCCAATCGCTCCAGCCGAGCGTCGCAAAGTCCACCCACATGTCCACCTTCCTGCAGAGGGGACCCTTCTGCTCCTCTGTGGGCCTGCGGGCAGGAGCGGCTCCAGCCACTCTCTGCCGCCGCTGGTCGTGGGTCGGCCTCCGGTCCCTCTGGGACCTGCGGGTCCTCGGCCGGGGACCGGAGGCGGCCGCCGCTCCCTCGCGGTCCAGGCTAACGTACTTGGAGTGCTCTGCCGTGCGGATGAGTGTCGGCATTCGCCGGCTGTTGGAGAGTTGTCTTGAGAAGACCACCATCATGACCCGGTGAGCTGTAGGGTGTCCGACTCCCTCCTGCTCCATCACCTCAGCCTCAGCCTCCCCCATCCTCTGCGCACGGTGCTCCCGCTGCAGCCAGCGGTAGAGCATTTCCGTCATGTTGAACACCTTCCAGGAGGAAGCGGAGACCATCGAGCTGGGATGGGCCACCACGCGGCCCAGGAACTGCCGGTTCTCGGGGCAGTGCGTGTCCGAGCAGCGGCCCCCGTGGGAGTGGTAGATGTCCACCGAGGCTGCGGGAGACTCGGTGAAGGGGGTCAGCCGGATGCGGAGTTCCGCCAGTTGGATGTTGTCACTTGCAGACATGGAGGACATGTCAAAGGTGACGGACCACCTCTTGCCAATCTGCTGGCAGCCTGAAATAAATAAGAGTCACGAATATTGGTTATTAGTTCTGAACAAGAAAATACCAAATCATCATAGCTTGTATTACCAATCATCAAATTGTGTTAGATATATGACAAATTAAGGTCGGTAATAATAATAAAAACACACACACGCATGGCTGGTAAATGTCATGATCAGGAACAAACGCACAGCCTGAACCACAAGACCAACTCAAATCTGTCACACACACATATATATATATATATATATATATATATATACATATATATACATATATATATAACATTGTTTTAATACTCACTCTTAGCGACCAGGCTGATCACAGAGTCGGAGGCGTGCAGACCGGGGTTGTCCTCCGTCCTGATGGGGTTCACGCTGGCAGCCGGAGTGCTCTCCCGGTCCTCGGTGCGCATGGTCCGGTAGAGGTGCATCATGTAGAGGGACAGCTGGCTGGCTTGCTGCCTGCGCGCGGTGCGTCTGGAGCCCGCGCTCATCCCACTGAGCAGTGCGTCAGGGCGCATCCCGGGAAAGGGCTGCACGGCGGCGACACCCAGAAACAAATCCACCAGAAGAAGCACGACAGAGTAATCCACTGCGAGTCCCTTCATAATTCCAACGTGTGCTGCTGTGCCTTACACAGGTAGTTTCCAAATGCTCCAGGTGAGATGCCGAGGCTCGGATTTATATAGTCTCACTCCTCTCTCCTGACGTCCTTTGAAGAGATCTGTCGCCTCGAAACCTCTGGCGTGAAAACTGTGAGCGCACACCACTCTGAGCACTGTTGGTCTGTACATTACAGATCCCTTTGATATGAAGCCGTGACAATAATATACATGAAGGAGATTAGGAGCCGCGCAACTGCGCTGTGATTAATGGGGAAGTAACACGGCAGTTAATCACTTTGTGTTCCTGTTGTGAGCCTGCTGGGAAATAAACCGCAATAAGCAATAAGCCCCCATAAGAGCAATATTTATCACAACTACTCTAATGCAAGGGGAAAGATTACTGCTCTTAAATCATTGGTTAATTTGTAATGACGTGTTGTCTTTTTTAGGGATACGCAGACACTTAATATATTAGGTCGTTGCGCAAATCCATGCAGTTTAATAGTTTCAGTTTAAATTAGATATAGATCAACACAAAAACCATAAATATGCAACAAAGACACGATTCAGAGTGTTTAAACTAAAATTGACAATGTTTTACCTGAATGCATATACAAACGACCATAATAATATCCTATTTAAATGTGGAACTGAACAGGAAAACGTAATGGACGTGTTCATTAACTGACTAATCCAGTTTCAGTAATAGATACACATCATGTTACACCACATAAAAAATAAATCACAAGATGTATTGCCATTTTTTCCACATTTTATATGGAAAACGTAATGTGTTTATGGAGCGAATGGTAACACTGTATGTGTATACCCACATATAAAACAACAATGTTGGATAACTACAATTCAAATAATCCATGCTAAAGTCTAAAATATGCTATTATAATTCACAATGCCGCATGAAAGGAACATTAATAACTTCAGTCACGCCAGTCAATGGCTGCCCATCAATAACTCAAACTGCACATCGACCTCAAAGGAAAGAGCTGATGGCCAACTACAAAGCTTTGATTCCCTTTGAAGAGTATGATGTGTGAAATGAATCAGAAAGTGCAATTAGCACTAAATGTGTCTTGAATGAAAGTTATGTATTGTCCCAACATGAAACACATGTTTTCATTTATCAAGGGGGAGAGGCGACTAGTGTTAGTTTTAATTTCAAAAGAAAATGCAACAACAGCAACAAAGCTAGAATTTAAATATGTCATTAAATACCAACAATCAATGATAGATGACATCATATTTAAATGTACATCATGACGTCAAACTCGTGTCGCTCATTCATTCAAGTCGCACATCAAAAGAAAGGAAACAGGGCTGATGGAAAAACTGCTAATCTTGTATTTATTTATTTGTTCTGGGATGTAATATCAGTAAGTGAAGTAAACCAGTAAAGAGCTCACATATTGGTCAGCGTGATGCTGGAGCTCGCGCTCTGGGCAATCAACCCCACCGGTGTCGCGTTAGGAAACCTGGAAATGACGTATACATTAATGATTAAATAAACACACAAATATATGTAAACACATTTTTTTTAAACATTGTAAAAAAGAAACTGGTTGAATAAATGAATTCTACATTCATTGCATCAAATATTCAATAAGAAAGGTTTCATTTGATTTTTTATTTTATTTGTGTGAACGGTACATAAGAGACGGGTTGATGATCACATGCACACCAGCAGCAGTGGCGGCTGATTTGTTTCCTTCTCAAGTGACGCAGTTTGTCACGACGAGCCGCGGGCCAACATGGACTTACGGCAGCTCATTTATTCGATTTTGTTGGGAAGTCTGTGCATCTCCCGAGGTAAACTAACATTTGAATATGTTTTTAAGGCATGTGTGTGACTTAAATTGAGCGAGAGTGTGTCAAGTCAATTAACGTAGAACACGAACGAGGCAAAATGGCATACCTCCTAGGTTCCTGGACCCTCATGTGTTCAGGGTTACAAACTTTATTTGGATATTAATACAAGCCAGTCAAATGTGTACGTGTGTTTCAACAAGTTTTTACACCAGACCCCCGTTGTCTTTTAATGGCCTTGTTATTTCTTGAGTGAGTTTGCTTGTTTTTTTTTAAATCCTGAAGGACTAAGTCTACAATTTGTCCAGTATAATTTTGCACTACCCCAGCCACTGGCTAGTTGTATTATCTAAGCCTTCCTCTTTGACCTTTGGTCATATTTTTGGTCTCTCTCTCCTCTTTCGTGTGTTTAGGTGAAACTTTGGGATGCCGACGTCGCCAGTGGCAGTGTGATGATGAAAAGTGTATTCCTGATGTCTGGAGATGTGATGGAAGTGCAGACTGTCTGGATGGATCTGATGAAATGGATTGCACTGGTAGATATACTCCTTCTGCAAAACATCAGTTTTTTTGAGTCTGAAATGGTTGGCACTATATTTAACAGGGCTGACTGTCGAGCGATCAGAAATTACTTCAGGATTGTTTCTATTCACACTTGAGTGACCAAACTGCTTCAAAACTATGAAAACCCAAATGCAAGTTGTAGAAGACCGCAGCAGAAAGAATTTCTCTCAATTAACCATTCATATTTTCTGTTATTTCCATGTTAGAAATTCAGGTTGTCGGGTTGCCAATTGTGTTCATTCAAAGCTCAGTATAAGAGGTCTTACGGGATTGTTCTTCCCTCCAGCTCTTCCAGGTGCTCCTGAATGTCCGCCAGGTCAGTTTCCTTGCGTTGACACCATCGGCTGCGTTGATGCGTCGGCCCGCTGTGACGGACAGAAGCAGTGTCCCACCGGCTCCGATGAGGAAAACTGTGCCGCTACAGAGGGCTGCCTGGACTCTGACTGGACCTGTCGAAACCGCCTCTGTATCCCCAAAGACCTGCGCTGCAATGGACTTAATGACTGCCTGGACAACTCTGATGAACAGGACTGTGGTGAGAAGGATGAAACATTGATAGCTGCGCCACACGATGCAGGGCATCAGTCTGCTAGGCACTGTAGCGCGAAGTACATTTAAAGGGCCAGTGCACCCAAATTACTACAATTTATTGTCTACTGGCGCAATCTAGTTTGTTGAAAGCTGTCCAAATATTTCTATAGTCTTCAACTAAATATTTTCTATGCACTAATTTGTTTTGACACAACTCAACCAAGCTAAAAGCTATTGGAACAATTAAGTTTTCTTTTCAATATAAGCATTGAGACATCTCCGACCGCACACCCTTTTTTTAAGCGCTCCATTCCAGTCTACTTTAAATGTAGAGCTAGGCAAATATGTTTTTGGCTCAATTTCATTTGAACGGTGAACTTGCAGACATGATGAATGTGTGCGAGAAGCATTAACAGAATCTGAGTAGAGTACAGACTCAACCAGGTAGCTCCTAACTCATGGCAGGTATCAGAAAACGAACAGCGAGTCTGTTTCCTTCCAGGTCTGTGTGTTGAGGACGGCATGCGGTGTCCTGACGGGACGTGTCTGAGTGCTAAAGAGAGGTGTGATGGGACAAATCACTGCTCGGATGGCAGCGATGAGCCCATAACCTGCGGTAGGTGGGGCAGATTTACCTGAATCGCAGAGACGCCAGTCACAGCAAGGAACAATCTGATCCTTTACCACAACTGTTGGTTAATAACATAATGTCTCTGCTGCAGGTCAAATTTGCTCCACAAACAACGGCGGCTGCAGCTACATATGTGTCGATGAACCCTGGGGAACTCTGTGTGATTGTCCCGTTGGACATACACTCTCACCCGATGGAGCAGTCTGCAAAGGTGTGTTTGCTGCCTGCGGCAGTACCACATCGGACTCTTTAACCCCTCTCCGACTATCAAACTGAAAATATTGCTTTCTTTTGCATCTTTATGATCATCACGTTTTCTAAAAACCCTCACTCTCCTCAGATTTGGATGAATGTGCGCCACCCTTTGCCCCGTGTATGCATCAATGCGTGAACACTGTCGGATCCTACTACTGCCTCTGCAGAGAGGGCTTCCAACTGAACGAAGCTTCCACATGTCTAGCTACAGGTAATGAGGGGTTTTCTCTGGTTGTCCCCATCTACACTTCAGGGCCCCAATCTTGTTTGGAGCCAACTTAATATTTTGAGCCTTGGAGCCCACCGAGCACTGCAAGACTATTTTGACACATCAACCAGCATGCAAGTACAAATCTAGTGCTGGTGAGCTAATGATCAGATTAACTGATTAATGTGACTCTACTTTAGCTTTAGTTTCATCCTCTGAACAGATCAAAACTAACGTTATGAAGTGCAAACGCGTGGACAAAAGGTAAAGACGGCACTTAAGATTTGTGCAGATTCCATCAAATTTGAGTTTCGCCCCCCACACATTTTTGGTAAAAGGATGAAATACTAAATTATTTCATTAGGGTTTTTCTCTCAATGTAGATTTATATATATTTCTCATGAATATATTGTCTTTGTAACATTCTACAATTTACTTTCTACGTGTATCTTGGGTGCTGTGGTGTAATCCCTTATGTTGACCTATCAGGAAGTGAAACTTACTTCAGAGCAAGTATTCACATAACTGTCCTCTTTCTCTCCTGCATCTATCCATACTTCCAGGTAATGATACCAGATTGTTAATCGTGCAGAGGAGCTCTCTCGGTCTGTTGAATGTGAAGACTCAAGAGTTTGAAGCCATCAACACTCCCGTGACTGACCCAGTGGCCTTGACCTTTGATGGTGCCCGAGGCTGGTACTTCTGGGCTGACCACCATGGCAGCATTTACAAATGTGATCGAGAGCGTAGCTGGACAATTTACACTGGTTAGTTGACCCAAGATGTGTTATGTTTTTCAAAGATATTATTGAGATTGTTGTGAGTTGTGTTATATATTTAAGTAATGCATTTTATGATTCTGCAATCTATTTAAACTGTTTTATATATGTTCTATTGAGTGACTGAAGCAAGGGAGCATGAGATATGGGGAAATAGACTATGTATGGACATGTTTTTGAGGTTTTTTTTAACCAAGTTGTTTGGCTTTTACAGGGGAACCTGAAATCAAGGGTCTAGCTTGTGATTGGTTGACTGGAAACCTATTCTGGACCAATCCGAATACCAAGTCGATCTACATGCAGTCAGCTGATGAGAAAAGTTACACTACTCTGCTGAGCAAAAACATCAGCCCATCAGATTTGGTGCTGATACCTGTGGAGAGGTATGCTATGATGCTACATAGTATATACAGTAATCACATTTTAAATGATTTAATATCAAAATGATCATCCTGTGATTGGTGAATGATGAGTCTGCTTTTATTTACATGGTGTATGGAACCTGGTAAATTGAGTAAAATTGCGCTCACGGTACACATGCAAATCTATCATGGAAGAACCCAAAGAGGTGATGAAACAGAGTCGTGCATATTCATCCTCTCTCTCCCCTTTGCCTCCCAGCCTGATGTTCTGGATCAATGCCGGTCACGGGGACAGAGTGACGGTAGAGCAGTCCTGGATGGACGCGTCAGAAAGAAGCACTCTGGCAGTGCTCACCGCTCAGTCGGCCCACAGCCTCACTGCTGACGTGGCTGCCAGGAGGCTCTACTGGATCAGCGATGTCAAGAAGGTGAGTTATGGAGGGACACACATTCTGGTGTACATGAGTTAAATGCACTATGTAATGTCTTGGATGTGCATACTTATGATGCATAGTGGGCCTTTTAACAGCAGTGGTTTTTCATAGACACAGGTTCACCCACCTTGCTTGCACACTTCCATTATCAAACTAAACTCGGCAACAACTGCATCTTACATGGTTGTGATGCTATGGCGGCGACCAAATCTGTTTTTAGTTGGACAACAATATATATCTGGCAAAGTGAAACGCCTAACAGCAACACATCATTTCTAGTTGTCATCTTGTCTAAACATTAATCAAAAGATTTGGTGTCCCAGTATTTTATAAAATAATCCTTTCTGCTTTTAGTTCTAAGGTCATATATAAATATAATGTGGGAGTAATTGCTTTCCTTAGGTGTCCCGAGTTGATTTAACAAAACAAGCTAAAGTTTGGTTGTCAGTATGGAGGAATTTGGTAAACTATGTTTGTTTTCCTTCATATACCGTGAACACGTATTATTTAATTTAGTCTATAGAGACGGTGAAGGTGGACGGGACAGGACGGTACTCCTTCACAGGCCTGTTCAACAAGAAGCCCCCGCTCGGCCTGGCTGTGTTTGAAGATTATTTATACTGGGTGGATGACAAAGGACTGTGGCAGGTTCCACAGGACCAACCAAATGAGAAGCAATTCATCTGGAAAAACAATCTGCCAATGATGGCCGTTTACCATGAGCTACAGCAGCCTCAAGGTACTGCTACTACTACTTGAGTCTTTTATATAAACTACAGACTATGTATTTCAATACAAAACAGGGATTACGTCTTTCTTTGTCGTGATGGTTGGTTTTTTACGATGTTTTAATACTCATTCCAAAATATCCTCAAAGGTTCTTCTGCGTGCTTGAAGACTCGATGTCGGCTCTGCCAGCTCACCAAAGGCAGCCCCAGTGGATTCACCTGCACTTGTCCAAACTCCAAAATGCTAATGCTGGATGAGACATGTGAATGTAGGTTCATCATGACTTTACTTTGCTGCGCGTTGTCAGATTATTTATTGCCATAATGGGATTAACTCTATTACGTTTTTTTTTTTTAAATGTATAACTAAATGTAAGGGCATCATACAAATGTGAAAATCATTTGTGTCCCACAGATCCACGGTTTATATACGCTACCATCACCAGCATCAACTTGCTGGAATTTAGAGCCAGAGATGCCAATCAAATCCAGCTGTTTACCACTGATGACGGCATCCTGTCATTTGATCTGGACTGGGACAGAGACTGGCTGTACTGGGCTAACCGAACTGGCTATGTCCAACGCACCAGTCCAACCCAAGGTCAGATTCAGCTGGTCCCAACATCACTACCAGGTTAGTGCTTTGAGTATTCCTTGGCTTGTAAGGACATGGGACTTGACATTGCAATGACAAATCGATTAAGCATGACAGAAATGATTTAAGCAAAATACCACACATGTTGTTTCAACACAAATCTATAGTTTAATGAGTTATCAAAAGAATTAATGGATGGCTTAAAAGTTGTTTTTCAACTGTATATGTTGGTCAGTAGTGAACCAAATAGCTAATTGTACTCATCACATCTTTCTGCACACTTACGCCACTTCTTTTTCCCCCCATATTTTAGTTTGTCTGATAAAAATTGACCAGAGGACGGGAAAACTTTATTGGTTGTCATGTGAGCAAAACATTATCGGCACAGGCGGCAATCGCTACACGCATCAGCTGTACCACACGACAAATGAGATCCGAGATATTTACCTGGACTGGCTGAGGGGTGACATCCTCTGGCTGGAGGGAGACAAAGTCCTCACCATGAGCATGATGGGAGGCGAGGCCAAAGAGCTGCTGCACTTGGCGGCAGGAGGCGTCAGGGGAAACATCGCCTTCGACATCAGGGCCGGTAGTCTGCTCTGGAACTCAGAAGGGGCCGGTCAGTACGTTACTTCTGTAGATCGGAAAGTCCAGTTGCACGCTTAAGTCGTGTATTTCCTTTAGATTTCCTCCGTGTAAAAACAATAGTGACTTTAATCTGTTGTCATGATGCCGCAATAAGAGCTTGCTGAGTTATTGATCATGTTATCAGTTAAGGGGATGTAATAAACAAGACAATTTATCAAAGTTTGGCTGTCACAATCTGACGTTGGATGGTATATTGCACTTAATTTCCCAACATGGGCACTCATTCTGAGTGAATATTTCCACAGTTCAGGCCTGTTGGGTGATTTTCGGTCTCACATTTTACAGGTTTGACAACGATGAGTTTGCTGAAGGAAAGAAGCCACCAAGCCGGTAGAAGATGGAATGTGTCTGGCTCAATCGTGGCTGCCTTTGAGCCCTTCCTACTGTCCTTCTCGGATAATGTCTTTACTCTGTGGGACTGGCGTGATGGGAGCACCATTCGGGACATGACAGTGAGCGGAGATGTGTTGAGTGTAATCGCTGCACTCGGAGACGTCACAGGTCAGACCAAGTTAATCTGTTACAGAGGGAATACACATATATGTTCTACGTTCTGTTTTTATCTAAATCCCTTTTGTCATTGTTGATCCGTTGTGTGCATTATGGCTCATGTCAGTTGCGCACAATCCAATTTACAGCAAGAGGTTGTTGCCACACAGACCCTTAATTCCTGTTCCGCGCATAAGTAATTTAACAGCACTGTATACTACAGGAATAAACAACTTTTCATTTGACAGTTCCTTTCTGATGATGATCCCCAAGTGACACTAATGCAGCAAAAACAAATTGACACTCATGAGTGACGGCAACAATGTTCACCGTCCACAGCACATGGACAACGAAATGTATAATCAAACATTTTTATGAAAAGAAGCTGATATTAATTGACATGCTTTGCTGGATTCCTTTACACTCCATAGTGCCCGAGACGCCAGTCTGCAATGAACCCTTTGTGCTGTGCCGGCACACATCTATATGCCTCTCGCAAGCCCAGCTGTGCGACGGGACAACTGACTGCCCCGAAGGAGATGACGAGGATTTTTGTGTCTCCACATGTCCTTCTAAAGGTAATGTCTTAGTATCACTTGTACATTTTTCTTGGTGCTTCTGAAACCATGTTTCTTCGGTTGTCTTAACTTTAATTGTTTTAATGTGTTGTACGGCACCTTGAGTGCCTTGAAAGCCTTATAAATAAAATGTATTATTATTTGCGAAGTAAAGATATTCACCACAGACTCGAGAACTAATTTTTCCTTATCTGCCATCATTTCCAATCTTAGACGATTTCAAGTGTATAGACCGGCGTAGCTGTGTCTCCAAGAGTCTGGTCTGTGACGGACGCCCTGACTGCCACGATGGCTCAGACGAGGTCGACTGTCCGAGCGCAGCTCCTCCTAGAGCAATCGTCCTGAAGTGCAGCTTTGGTTCAAAGCCGTGTGCTGACGGAAAAGAGTGCGTTTTGTACAGCCACATATGTGACGGAGAACATGACTGTATGGATGGATCGGATGAACAAGGATGTGGTGAGTCTCCCAAGATGAAATCTCATTTACTGGAAACATCTCGGTTATAGAAATACTGATGCCATCTTTCTTCTGATGACAAACTATTTGATTCCTTAATCTGATCTTAATATTGGTAGATGCTGCAGACACTGCCACTCCCACTGTTGCAGAAGATCTCCTCTTAAATGAATCTCCTGCACCCACCAAGCCAGCCTGCATGAGTCCATCAGTGCTGTGTCCAGGTTCTTCTTTATGCATCAGTCCAAAACAACTTTGTGATGGAAAGAGAGACTGCCCTGATGGATCTGATGAGAACTGTGTGAAGAGATGCCGGTACAGGAGTAAGTTGATACATCTATATTTTCAGTTTCCAACAAATGTGCCGCATTGGAAGTGTTTGAATGAAACATATTCTGTAAGTTTTCTGTAAATTGAGGAATTTCCCATCTGATCTTTTCTTTACTTTTTTTTTTTTAGCTGACTTCCGCTGCAAAGACCGGCGGCGTTGCATCTCCAAGAGTCTGGTCTGTGACGGACGCCCTGACTGCCACGATGGCTCCGACGAGGTCGACTGTCCTCCTGCAGCTGGCGCAAACGTCCTGAAGTGCAGCTTTGGCTCAAAGCCGTGTGCTGATGGAAAAGAGTGCGTTTTGAACAGCCACATATGTGACGGAGAACATGACTGTATGGATGGATCGGATGAACAGGGATGTGGTGAGTCTCCCAAGATGTCATCTCATTTACTGGAAACATCTGTTATAGAAATACTCATGCCATCTTTTTTCTGATGAAAAACTATTTGATTCCTTAATCTGATCTTAATATTGGTAGATGCTGCAGACACTGCCACTCCCACTGTTGCAGAAGATCTCCTCTTAAATAAATCTCCTGCACCCACCAAGCCAGCCTGCATGAGTCCATCAGTGCTGTGTCCAGGTTCTTCTTTATGCATCAGTCCAAAACAACTTTGTGATGGAAAGAGAGACTGCCCTGATGGATCTGATGAGAACTGTGTGAAGAGATGCCGGTACAGGAGTAAGTTAATTTACACGTATTTTGAGTTTCCAACAAATGTGACGCGTTGGAAGTGTTTGAATGAAACATATTCTGTAAACTGAGGAATTTCCCATCTGATCTTTCACTTCAATTTTTTTTAGCTGACTTCCGCTGCAAGGACCAGCGTAGCTGTGTCTCCAAGAGTCTGGTCTGTGACGGACACCCTGACTGCCACGATGGCTCCGACGAGGTCGACTGTCCGAGCGCAGCTCCTCCTGGAGCAAACGTCCTGAAGTGCAGCTTTGGCTCAAAGCCGTGTGCTGATGGAAAAGAGTGCGTTTTGATCAGCCACATATGTGACGGAGAACATGACTGTATGGATGGATCGGATGAACAGGGATGTGGTGAGTCTCCCAAGATGACATCTCAATTGAAGTTATAGAAATACTGATGCCAGCTTTCTTCTGATGAAAAACTATTTGATTCCTTAAACTGAGCTTAATATTGGTAGATGCTGCAGACACTGCCACTCCCACTGTTGCAGAAGAGCTCCGCTTAAATGAATCTCCTGCACCCACCAAGCCAGCCTGCATGAGTCCATCAGTGCTCTGTCCAGGTTCTTCTTTATGCATCAGTCCAAAACAACTTTGTGATGGAAAGAGAGACTGCCCTGATGGATCTGATGAGAACTGTGTGAAGAGATGCCGGTACAGGAGTAAGTTGATACATCCGTATTTTGAGTTTCCAACAAATGTGCTGCGTTGGAGGTGTTTGAATGAAACATATTCTGTAAGTTTTCTGTAAACTGAGGAATTTCCCATCTGATCTTTCTTTTACTTCAATTTTTTTTAGCTGACTTCCGCTGCAAGGACCAGCGTAGCTGTATCTCCAAGAGTCTGGTCTGTGACGGACACCCTGACTGCCACGATGGCTCCGACGAGGTCGACTGTCCGAGCGCAGCTCCTCCTGGAGCAAACGTCCTGAAGTGCAGCTTTGGCTCAAAGCCGTGTGCTGATGGAAAAGAGTGCGTTTTGATCAGCCACATATGTGACGGAGAACATGACTGTATGGATGGATCGGATGAACAGGGATGTGGTGAGTCTCCCAAGATGACATCTCAATTGAAGTTATAGAAATACTGATGCCATCTTTCTTCTGATGAAAAACTATTTGATTCCTTAAACTGAGCTTAATATTGGTAGATGCTGCAGACACTGCCACTCCCACTGTTGCAGAAGAGCTCCGCTTAAATGAATCTCCTGCACCCACCAAGCCAGCCTGCATGAGTCCATCAGTGCTCTGTCCAGGTTCTTCTCTCTGCATCAGTCCAAAACAACTTTGTGATGGAAAGAGAGACTGCCCTGATGGATCTGATGAGAACTGTGTGAAGAGATGCCGGTACAGGAGTAAGTTGATACATCCGTATTTTGAGTTTCCAACAAATGTGACGTTGGAGTGTTTGAATGAAACATATTCTGTAAACTGAGGAATTTCCCATCTGATCTTTCACTTCAATTTTTTTTTTTAGCTGACTTCCGCTGCAAGGACCGGCGTAGCTGTGTCAACAAGAGTCTGGTCTGTGACGGACGCCCTGACTGCCACGATGGCTCAGATGAGGTCGACTGTCCGAGCGCAGCTCCTCCTGGAGCAAACGTCCTGAAGTGCAGCTTGGGCTCAAAGCCGTGTACTGATGGAAAAGAGTGCGTTTTGTACAGCCACATATGTGACGGAGAACATGACTGTATGGATGGATCGGATGAACAGGGATGTGGTGAGTCTCAAGATGAAATCTCATTTACTGGAAACATCTGTTATAGAAATACTGATGCCATCTTTCTTCTGATGAAAAACTATTTGATTCCTGAAACTGATCTTAACATTGGTAGATGCTGCAGACACTGCCACTCCCACTGTTGCAGAAGATCTCCTCTTAAATGAATCTCCTGCACCCACCAAGCCAGCATGCATGAGTCCATCAGTGCTGTGTCCAGGTTCTTCTCTCTGCATCAGTCCAAAACAACTTTGTGATGGAAAGAGAGACTGCCCTGATGGATCTGATGAGAACTGTGTGAAGAGATGCCCGTACAGGAGTAAGTTATTAAACACATATTTATAGAATTTCCTGCAAATTCATAACAATTCCACTCATGGCTTTGATTTTTCTTTCACCTTTTTTTTAAGCTGACTTCCGCTGCAAAGACCGGCGGCGTTGCATCTCCAAGAGTCTGGTCTGTGACGGACGCCCTGACTGCCACGATGGCTCCGACGAGGTCGACTGTCCGAGTGCAGCTCCTCCTAGAGCAATCGTCCTGAAGTGCAGCTTTGGCTCAAAGCCGTGTGCTGATGGAAAAGAGTGCGTTTTGAACAGCCACATATGTGACGGAGAACATGACTGTATGGATGGATCGGATGAACAGGGATGTGGTGAGTCTCCCAAGATGACATCTCATTTACTGGAAACATCTGTTATAGAAATACTCATGCCATCTTTTTTCTAATGAAAAACTATTTGATTCCTTAATCTGATCTTAATATTGGTAGATGCTGCAGACACTGCCACTCCCACTGTTGCAGAAGATCTCCTCTTAAATAAATCTCCTGCACCCACCAAGCCAGCCTGCATGAGTCCATCAGTGCTGTGTCCAGGTTCTTCTTTATGCATCAGTCCAAAACAACTTTGTGATGGAAAGAGAGACTGCCCTGATGGATCTGATGAGAACTGTGTGAAGAGATGCCGGTACAGGAGTAAGTTAATTTAGCCGTATTTTGAGTTTCCAACAAATGTGACGCGTTGGAAGTGTTTGAATGAAACATATTCTGTAAACTGAGGAATTTCCCATCTGATCTTTCACTTCAATTTTTTTTTTAGCTGACTTCCGCTGCAAGGACCGGCGTAGCTGTGTCAACAAGAGTCTGGTCTGTGACGGACGCCCTGACTGCCACGATGGCTCAGATGAGGTCGACTGTCCGAGCGCAGCTCCTCCTGGAGCAAACGTCCTGAAGTGCAGCTTGGGCTCAAAGCCGTGTACTGATGGAAAAGAGTGCGTTTTGATCAGCCACATATGTGACGGAGAACATGACTGTATGGATGGATCGGATGAACAGGGATGTGGTGAGTCTCTCAAGATGAAATCTCATTTACTGGCAACATCTCAGTTATAGAAATACTGATGCTATCTTTTTTCTAATGAAAAACTATTTGATTCCTTAAACTGATCTTAATATTGGTAGATGCTGCAGACACTGCCACTCCCACTGTTGCAGAAG
The DNA here is from genome assembly GCF_029220125.1 of Pseudoliparis swirei. Lineage (NCBI taxonomy): Eukaryota > Metazoa > Chordata > Actinopteri > Perciformes > Liparidae > Pseudoliparis > Pseudoliparis swirei. The sequence goes on along the minus strand of NC_079402.1, from coordinate 9,521,667 downwards.
ATCTCCTCTTAATTGAATCTCCTGCACCCACCAAGCCAGCCTGCATGAGTCCATCAGTGCGTTGTCCAGGTTCTTCTTTATGCATCAGTCCAAAACAGCTTTGTGATGGAAAGAGAGACTGCCCTGATGGATCTGATGAGAACTGTGTGAAGAGATGCCCGTACAGGAGTAAGTTATTAAACACGTTTTTATAGAATTTCCTGCAAATTCATAACAATTCCACTCATGGCTTTGATTTTTCTTTCACCTTTTTTTTAGCTGACTTCCGCTGCAAAGACCGGCGGCGCTGCATCTCCAAAAGTCTGGTCTGTGACGGACGCCCTGACTGCCACGATGGCTCCGATGAGGTCGACTGTCCTCCTGCAGCTCCTCCTGGAGCAAACGTCCTGAAGTGCAGCTTTGGCTCAAAGCCGTGTGCTGATGGAAAAGAGTGCGTTTTGAACAGCCACATATGTGATGGAGAACATGACTGTATGGATGGATCGGATGAACATGGATGTGGTGAGTCTCCCAAGATGACATCTCATTTACTGGAAACATCTGTTATAGAAATACTCATGCCATCTTTTTTCTAATGAAAAACTATTTGATTCCTTAATCTGATCTTAATATTGGTAGATGCTGCAGACACTGCCACTCCCACTGTTGCAGAAGATCTCCTCTTAAATAAATCTCCTGCACCCACCAAGCCAGCCTGCATGAGTCCATCAGTGCTGTGTCCAGGTTCTTCTTTATGCATCAGTCCAAAACAACTTTGTGATGGAAAGAGAGACTGCCCTGATGGATCTGATGAGAACTGTGTGAAGAGATGCCCGTACAGGAGTAAGTTATTAAACACGTTTTTATAGAATTTCCTGCAAATGTCATGAAACATATTCTGTAAACTCATGGCTTTGATTTTCTTTCAATTTTTTTTAGCTGACTTCCGCTGCAAGGACCGGCGTAGCTGTCTCAACAAGAGTCTGGTCTGTGACGGACGCCCTGACTGCCACGATGGCTCAGATGAGGTCGACTGTCCGAGCGCAGCTCCTCCTGGAGCAAACGTCCTGAAGTGCAGCTTGGGCTCAAAGCCGTGTACTGATGGAAAAGAGTGCGTTTTGATCAGCCACATATGTGACGGAGAACATGACTGTATGGATGGATCGGATGAACAGGGATGTGGTGAGTCTCAAGATGAAATCTCATTTACTGGAAACATCTCAGTTATAGAAATACTGATGCTATCTTTTTTCTAATGAAAAACTATTTGATTCCTTAAACTGATCTTAACATTGGTAGATGCTGCAGACACTGCCACTCCCACTGTTGCAGAAGATCTCCTCTTAATTGAATCTCCTGCACCCACCAAGCCAGCCTGCATGAGTCCATCAGTGCGTTGTCCAGGTTCTTCTCTATGCATCAGTCCAAAACAGCTTTGTGATGGAAAGAGAGACTGCCCTGATGGATCTGATGAGAACTGTGTGAAGAGATGCCCGTACAGGAGTAAGTTATTAAACACGTTTTTGAATGAAATTTCCTGAAATTCTGTAACAATTTCCCATCTGACCTTTCTTTTACTTCAATTTTTTTTAGCTGACTTCCGCTGCAAAGACCGGCGGCGCTGCGTCTCCAAAAGTCTGGTCTGTGACGGACGCCCTGACTGCCACGATGGCTCCGATGAGGTCGACTGTCCTCCTGCAGCTGGAGCAAACGTCCTGAAGTGCAGCTTTGGCTCAAAGCCGTGTGCTGATGGAAAAGATTGCGTTTTGATCAGCCACATATGTGACGGAGAACATGACTGTATGGATGGATCGGATGAACAGGGATGTGGTGAGTCTCCCAAGATGAAATCTCAGTTATAGAAATACTGATGCCATCTTTCTTCTGATGAAAAACTATTTGATTCCTTAAACTGATCTTAATATTGGTAGATGCTGCAGACACTGCCACTCCCACTGTTGCAGAAGATCTCCTCTTAAATGAATCTCCTGCACCCACCAAGCCAGCCTGCATGAGTCCATCAGTGCTGTGTCCAGGTTCTTCTTTATGCATCAGTCCAAAACAGCTTTGTGATGGAAAGAGAGACTGCCCTGATGGATCTGATGAGAACTGTGTGAAGAGATGCCCGTACAGGAGTAAGTTATTAAAAACATATTTATAGAATTTCCTGCAAATTCATAACAATTCCACTCATGGCTTTGATTTTTCTTTCACCTTTTTTTTTTTAGCTGACTTCCGCTGCAAGGACCGGCGTAGCTGCATCTCCAAGAGTCTGGTCTGTGACGGACGCCCTGACTGCCACGATGGCTCCGATGAGGTCGACTGTCCGAGCGCAGCTCCTCCTGGCGCAAACGTCCTGAAGTGCAGCTTGGGCTCAAAGCCGTGTACTGATGGAAAAGAGTGCGTTTTGTACAGCCACATATGTGACGGAGAACATGACTGTATGGATGGATCGGATGAACAGGGATGTGGTGAGTCTCCCAAGATGAAATCTCAGTTGCAGTTATAGAAATACTGATGCCATCTTTCTTCTGATGAAAAACTATTTGATTCCTTAAACCGATCTTAATATTGGTAGATGCTGCAGACACTGCCACTCCCACTGTTGCAGAAGATCTCCTCTCAAATGAATCTCCTGCACCAACCAAGCCAGCCTGCATGAGTCCATCAGTGCTGTGTCCAGGTTCTTCTCTCTGCATCAGTCCAAAACAGCTTTGTGATGGAAAGAGAGACTGCCCTGATGGATCTGATGAGAACTGTGTGAACAGATGCCGGTACAGGAGTAAGTTAATGTATTTTCAGTTTCCAACAAATGTGCCGCGTTGGAGGTGTTTGAATGAAACATATTCTGAAAGTTTTCTGTAAACTGAGGAATTTCCCATCTGATCTTTCTTTTACTTCAATTTTTTTTAGCTGACTTCCGCTGCAAGGACCGGCGTAGCTGTGTCTCCAAGAGTCTGGTCTGTGACGGACGCCCTGACTGCCACGATGGCTCAGACGAGGTCGACTGTCCGAGCGCAGCTCCTCCTAGAGCAATCGTCCTGAAGTGCAGCTTTGGTTCAAAGCCGTGTACTGATGGAAAAGAGTGCGTTTTGTACAGCCACATATGTGATGGAGAACATGACTGTATGGATGGATCGGATGAACAGGGATGTGGTGAGTCTCCCAAGATGAAATCTCATTTACTGGAAACATCTCGGTTATAGAAATACTGATGCCATCTTTCTTCTGATGAAAAACTATTTGATTCCTTAAACTGATCTTAATATTGGTAGATGCTGCAGACACTGCCACTCCCACTGTTGCAGAAGATCTCCTCTCAAATGAATCTCCTGCACCCACCAAGCCAGCCTGCATGAGTCCATCAGTGCGTTGTCCAGGTTCTTCTTTATGCATCAGTCCAAAACAGCTTTGTGATGGAAAGAGAGACTGCCCTGATGGATCTGATGAGAACTGTGTGAAGAGATGCCCGTACAGGAGTAAGTTAATGTATCCGTATTTTCAGTTTCCAACAAATGTGCCGCGTTGGAGGTGTTTGAATGAAAAGTATTCTGTAATTTTTTGTGTTAACGGAGCAAATGACTAACTATTCCAATATGATTTTATTTTTTAGCTGACTTCCGCTGTAAAGACCGGCGGAGCTGCGTCTCCAGGAGTCTGGTCTGTGACGGACGCCCTGACTGCCACGATGGCTCAGACGAGGTCGACTGTCCGAGCGCAGCTTCTCCTGGAGCAAACGTCCTGAAGTGCAGCTTGGGCTCAACGCCGTGTGCTGACGGAACAGAGTGCGTTTTGTACAGCCACATATGTGACAGAGAACATGACTGTATGGATGGATCGGATGAACAAGGATGTGGTGAGTCTCCCAAGATGAAATCTCATTTACTGGAAACATCTGTTATAGAAATACTGATGCTATCCTTTTTTCTGATAAAAACTATTTGATTCCTTAATCTGATCTTAATATTGGTAGATGCTGCAGACACTGCCACTCCCACTGTTGCAGAAGATCTCCTCTTAAATGAATCTCCTGCACCCACCAAGGCTGCCTGCATGAGTCCATCAGTGCTGTGTCCAGGTTCTTCTCTCTGCATCAGTCCAAAACAGCTTTGTGATGGAAAGAGAGACTGCCCTGATGGATCTGATGAGAACTGTGTGAAGAGATGCCCGTACAGGAGTAAGTTAATGTATCCTTGTTTTTTAGTTTGCAACAAATAAGTTGCGGTGGAACTGTTTGACAAACGTTTTCTGTAAACGGAGCAAATCCATAACAATTCCAATATGATTTATTTGATTTTTTTAAATTATAGCTGACTTCCGCTGCAAGGACCGGCGTAGCTGCGTCTCCAAGAGTCTGGTCTGTGACGGACACCCTGACTGCCACGATGGCTCAGACGAGGTCGACTGTACTCCTGCAGCTGGAGCAAACGTCCTGAAGTGCAGCTTTGGCTCAAAGCCGTGTGCTGATGGAAAAGAGTGCGTTTTGTACAGCCACATATGTGACGGAGAACATGACTGTATGGATGGATCGGATGAACAGGGATGTGGTGAGTCTCCCAAGATGACATCTCATTTGCAGTAAAAGAAATACTGATGCCATCTTTCTTCTGATGAAAAACTATTTGATTCCTTAAACTGATCTTAATATTGGTAGATGCTGCAGACACTGCCACTCCCACTGTTGCAGAAGATCTCCTCTTAAATGAATCTCCTGCACCCACCAAGCCAGCCTGCATGAGTCCGTCAGTGCTGTGTCCAGGTTCTTCTTTATGCATCAGTCCAAAACAGCTTTGTGATGGAAAGAGAGACTGCCCTGATGGATCTGATGAGAACTGTGTCAACACATGCCCGTACAGGAGTAAGTTGATGCATCCGTATTTTCAGTTTCCAACAAATGAGTCGCGGTGGAAATGTTTGGTTATTGTTTTCTTTAAAGGGTGCATATTCCTCACTATTCCAATATGGTTTTTTTTTATAGCTGACTTCCGCTGCAAAGACCGCCGTCACTGTGTCTCCAAGAGTCTGGTCTGTGACGGACGCCCTGACTGCCACGATGGCTCAGACGAGGTTGACTGTCCGACCACAGCTTCTCCTGGAGCAAACGTCCTGAAGTGCAGCTTGGGCTCAAAGCCGTGTACTGACGGAACAGAGTGCGTTTTGTACAGCCACATATGTGATGGAGAACATGACTGTATGGATGAATCAGATGAAAAGGAATGTGGTGAGTTCTCCAAGATATCACTTACTTGAAAAAAAAATGTATATGTATTTTTTAACAACTAATTTAATTCTATATTGGATTAATGTCCATATGATCATTACTCTACCCTTTCAAGATAATTCTCCAATAGAGAAAATGCCACCCACTAGCCAACCCCCTGTGCCGACCTGCAGCAGCCCCTCTGTGCTCTGTCCCCATTCTGCTGCTCACCTCTGCATTTCTCCGAGCCAATTTTGTGATGGACGTAAAGACTGTCCTGATGGCTTTGATGAAAAGTGCATCAACAGATGTCCCTCTCAAAGTAAGTGCAGCTCAGGGAGATGGACCTTCAGTTAGCTGTGCTGAAGTAAGACCAATTCAGCCAGTGCCGAACCCATTACCCAGGGTCCTAATCCTGGTGTTTCTGCCCCACTCCCTGCCGGATCAGGGGGCCGAGGCTAGCAGGTTGCCGATTCCAGTTACTGATTTGCATAGCAATATATAGAGGTCTTTGACATAACGTAAACATTTTACCCTTTTCACATTCTGTTAAGAATTCCATATGGTTTTCTTTGACCTTTTCTTTTTTAATAGCTGACTTCCGCTGCAAAAACCGGCGGAGCTGCGTCTCCAGGAGTCTGGTCTGTGACGGACGCCCTGACTGCCACGATGGCTCAGATGAGGTCGACTGTCCTCCTGCAGCTGGAGCAAACGTCCTGAAGTGCAGCTTGGGCTCAAAGCCGTGTACTGACGGAACAGAGTGCGTTTTGTACAGCCACATATGTGACGGAGAACATGACTGTATGGATGGATCGGATGAACAGGGATGCCAAGAGAACTGCAAGCAAGGTTGTTTTAAGCTTTTTATAGAGATCTCTGTGAACATGGCATGAGTTATACATCTATAAACTGAACAAAAAGCACTGACTCATTATGCAGACATTTTCTAGATTTGTTTCCATCTTGTCCAACATAAGTCTACGAGAATAAATTAAAGTGGAGCGCAATATAAGAAACGAAAAATGTCAAGATTAGCTGTAATGATGCTTAATTAAATACTTTTTTTTTTTTTTAAGTGTGTATATATATTGTAACTCTTTTTTTCTTTTATAAACGTCACCCCAGGGGAGTTTCAGTGCTCACACGGCAATATGTGCATCCCTGAGGCCCAGGTGTGTGACGGCAAGTGGCAGTGCAGCGACCGGTCCGATGAACTAGACTGCTGGAAACCTACCAAGAGCTGCGAGCATCGTTGCGCTGATGGCAAACGCTGCATCCCAAAGAAATTCCTTTGCGATGGCGAGAAAGATTGTCTGGATGGCACGGACGAGGTGGGCTGCGGTAAGTCTTCAGAGGCAGATTTTTTTATTTTATTTCTCCATTGGTGTTCAGGCTGATGCGGCTGCACAATTATTTTCAGCTTTAAGAGTAAACAGAGGAATATATTTAATACGAACGCACTTCTATATTTGATCTTAATTTACGGTTGGCTCGCCAAAATTCCTGCCAGTGACTGCGACAACCTTTGTTTAACACTTTCTCCCTTCCAGATACTGTTCCTGCTGAAACGAGAGGGACTCCCGTTATCACCGGCACGTCAACTTGCATCAGTCCTTCAGTTCGCTGCCCAGATTCCTCACAGTGTGTCTCTCCAACTCAGCTGTGTGATGGGCAAAGAGACTGTCCTGATGGATTTGATGAAACTGCCTGTATTGTCCAATGCACAAATCCAGGTAAGTCTGAGTCCAGCAATGACCATGTGGCAAAGATGAGAAAAATATAAACATTTTGGTCTTCAAAACAAATTTATATGACGCCACAGTGGGAGTTTCACTGATTCTGAGTTCTAGTTTGACCATGAATATACCCCCCTCTGGGCGGCGTTGAACCAAAGGATTTTAGAGTCGTGCTTTTCTGCCAACTCTCCACTGGTATATTGACTCTTTGCGCCTCAATTTTGCACCTTGTCTTCCTGCACATTAGATGACTTCTTATGCAGCAACCGGAGGATGTGCATCACCAAGGTGGAGGTGTGTGACGGTCATGCCCACTGTCCCGACGGCTCCGATGAGGAGCAGTGTCGAACTACAGATCTTGCAGCTCCCAGTAAGCTAACAGGCAAAATACATTGCGACAATGTGTCTCGTCACTGCAAAAACATTGAATTGATCCCAGTCAGCAGCTGCAAGTCTTGCTAGTCAATGTACACTACTCGTCAGTCATACTTTATGTCTATGCTCTGTAAAATCCCCGTAACACCCCATCGCTCAGCTTACAAGCTTGCTTAAAAATTGTCATACACCTTTGTTAATCAGGACAATGATCCCTGACTTCACCGTTTCTTTGCCCAGCTTTCAAAAGCTAAACTGGATGACACCATAATCCTTTCAATTCTTTGTTTCTCTGCCAAGCCTCCGCCGATGAGCTCGGTGCAAGTTCAGCTCCACTGAGGTGCCGCCAAGCCTTCAAGCCGTGTAAAGACGGCCTTGAGTGTGTCATGTACACCCATGTGTGTGACGGGGAGACGGACTGCCAGGATGGTTCAGACGAAGAGGAGTGTGCCTCTGAGTGCAAAGCAGGTTCGTTGCGTGCATTGAGCTGGTGAAAAGCGGCTTAACAGAATGAATGTTCAGTTCATGTCACAAAGAGCTTGAGAGATTGCAATGTTTTGTATAAATCTTTTTCCAGTTAGCAACATCATGAACTTCATTTTTCAGCTTCGAATTATGTGGCCTTTCTTTGGATTCACTGTAAAGGTTTTGAGTCTCAGGAAATGTTGAATTACATTTTAATCCACAGCTAGATTGGATCAGGAAACTCCATTGTGTTTACAATACTAAATGGATTGAATAGTTACAAATGGATATTTCAATTCATTGTCTATGAGGAGTTTCCTTTCATCTTCCCTAGATGAGTTCCGTTGTGCTCATGGGAAAAGGTGCATCCCCTCGGAGCAGGTGTGTGATGGGCAGAGCGACTGTCAAGACCGCTCCGACGAAATGGACTGTTCGCGTCTGACTGATGGCTGCCATCGGCTCTGTGACAACAACACTCGCTGTATACCAGAGACCTTCCTGTGTGACGGCGAGAGAGACTGCGCTGATGGGTCCGATGAAGAAAAATGTGGTAGGTGCTCAGATAGAAACTTTGCAACCAGCACCGTCTACAAATGTCTGCTGATGACCGCATTTCTCTTTGCTTCACCCTAGGTGTGGTGGCCTGTGCGGTTGACCAGTACAGCTGTCTTAGCGGTCAGTGCGTGTCCGATGCCCTGAGATGTGATGGATACGCTGACTGCCGTGACCGCTCCGATGAGGCGTATTGCGCAAGACCCCCACATTGCCCGACACAGCTCCGGTGCCCAGGCAGCCACCAGTGCCTAGAGAAAGAGTGGCTCTGTGACGGCGAAGACGACTGCAAAGACGGGTCGGATGAGAAGGTGAGGCACTACAGTTGGGAGGGAAGTATACTCGTATTAATGAGTAAAGGCAATAATCGGGTGAGATCTCCCCAGCTAATTGAGACCGTATTGTTTAGTGGTAGCACACGCCTGTGGGAGCTTTGCTTGGCAAATGAGTGGACTGAGGCAATGCTTTTATTTTTAGTGAGGTTGGGATGCAGTGGTTGAAACGTGGTCTTGCCATTTGTCTACAGAACTGCGTCTCGACGCCAGCAAAGTGCAGGGAACACCAGTGGCAGTGTGGAACCAGCAGTCAATGCATCCCTCTGTCATGGAGGTGTGACGGGAGGAAGGATTGCCACAACAGCGTGGACGAGGCCAACTGTGAGCAATGTTATCGCAGTGACGATGCACTTGTTTCAATGCATTTTGTTTCCCACATTTGTATTCTATATTTTTAATTTGTCATATTGTACTTTTTTTTTGTGATGCACCTTCAAGTCAAAGTAATTGTTTATGCAACATACGTGTTGTGATTTACACTTGAATATACGCTATTTGGCGCCTGAGTAGGTCGGGAATATTCTCTGCGTCAGACAAGTTGATCATACAGCTTTGAGGCATATTTTAATTAGTCGCACAAGAATAATCTGAGTATTTTCAAAAACGGTTGCATTGAAATTCAAGTTTGGCCATCTAAACACAGGTCTATTCAGTTTAATACTGAGTTGTTCAGAGTCTTGGTCAGTTGCAGGTATGGATTGTCTGACATGCATCCATCCTGTAGTGTTTTTTCCATTGGGCTGCAGAAGCTGTAATTTTATGGAACTGATGAAGAGCCTCTAATCTATTAAACTATCTCAAGGGTGCTTCATGTACCCAAATGTCCATTTTTGCTGTGTATGGCTTTGTTTTCTTGTGTTGAGTGTTAACATGTACAAAGGCAACAACACATCTGCATCTGTTCTCACAGGCAGCCAGAGAAACTGCGCCACTCAACTTTACAAGTGTGGCAGCGGTGAGTGTGTGGACACCAGCCTCGTGTGCAACCGCATCACCAACTGTGCCGACGGCTCTGATGAGGGAGAGGGATGTGTTCAACGCAACTGCTCCAGTCAGTCAGCGCCGCAGTGTGACCACCACTGTGTCAGCACCCCAAATGGACCGGTCAGTGTGCAGAACAGATGTGGTCGCTGCTTTGTCCCGAACTTAAGCTCAATCTGCATCAATGCACTAACGAGCAAGCTCCTCTTGGCAGGCATTTTAGAGTTGTCACTTGTCTATGAAACTGTTATATTTGATCAGCCTGTCGCAGCTAGAAACGTAACATTTGTCCTATTTCCAAACCCATCAAAATGTAATCTCCCCCCTCTTTTTTTGCAGAGATGTTACTGTGCTACAGGCTTCCAACTACGAACCAGTGCTATGCTTTGTATGGATATTGACGAGTGCAATGCAGTGCCACATGTCGTATGCAAACACGGCTGCCGGAACACCCATGGGTCCTACGTCTGTCACTGCTTCCCTGGTTTCTACATGGAGCCTGACAACAAAAGCTGCAAGACCAAAGGTGCAGTTTGTCTCGACGCCGTCTCTGCTTTAAGGAAAGGTTGTGTTCCATAATGTGACGTCAGGGCAATGCTTTTTAGCAGCTGACCGTCACATTTGGGATGTGGGAGCACTAATGCATGTTCAAAACGTTTTTACAGTGCTTTTCTTTAAACTATTAGTTAAGCTGTCAAAGTATGATGTGCAGCCTATATTGTTCAAGGTTGACTAATGGCACATTAAAATGAACTAAACATGATTGCATACAGAGACAATAACTCACTGTTCATGTTTCCATCCCTAGACGAGCCTTTGCTTCTGGCGTCGGTGCAGTTGGAGCTCCTGGTCCTGGGAGTCCATAGCGGCTCCTTGCATCTTCTGTCCTCTGCCAGTCGGCCGGTCTTCTCACTGGATTATCTCTGGGCTCAACAGAGAGTTTACTGGCTGAGCCCCGACTACCAGAGCATCCGCTGGGCTGACATGAAAAACTCAAACAGCAAAGGGACACTTATCAAAGGTATGGCTGTCTCAGGAACTCTACAGTTGCGTTTCAATAAGGTGTTTGATTTCAAGCACCCAGGAAAAATAAGTTTGAGTTCAGACTCTAAAGTGAAATCTCGTCATAGGAGTAAAGTCTGATTTCATCGCGGTGGACTGGGTTGGTCAGAACCTGTACTGGGTGGATGGATTGCTGGGTCAGATTCTGGCTGTGAAGCTCAGTGATACCACAGTGAAATCTCAGGACTACACTGTGGTCCTGGGTGAAGATCTGGAGCAGCCAACCGCATTGGTCCTGCTGCCACATAAAGGGTAAGGTGCTCATTTTAATAAAGGAGAGAACTACATTTTGTTCCCAAATTTCAAGCATATCTTTCCTTGTTGCATGGATTGCATAATGGACACTTTCAGGTTGATGCTTTGGGCTGAGATCGGCGGCACCCCTCAGATCGAGCGGTCTGGGATGGACGGTTCAAAGAGGAAGGTGGTGGTGAGTCAAGGTTTGAGCTGGCCGGTCAGTCTGGCCTATGACCTCCTGGACAACAGGGTGTACTGGGCCGATGAGAAGCTGCGCTGCATCGGCTCGGCCACTCTGGACGGAGAAAATATCAAGGTAAACGTCACCCAAATAAAAAATGGATTTGAACGATGGTTGAGCATCTGTGATTTCAGCTGGCTAACGGTGATGGTGGTGTCTCCTTCTTCTCTCACTAGATCCTCCAGCTCGTGGAAACACCAAGCCCCTTCTCCGTGGGAGTCTTCAATGACCGAGTCTTCTGGTCCGACACGAAAAGAAGAACGATCCGCTCGGCTGAAAAGAACACCGGCAAAGATCAAAAGGTTCTTCTGAAGAGACCAGGGCAGCCGTTTGGACTGAAAGTGAGTAAAGCACCCCCACGCTCCTAAAGAATCGAACAGAACCGCAATGTGACATTCACTATCGGCAATAAAACATTGGATATGATGGGGGCTCTTTAAATAACACTACACAATTAGTATTTTGCGTTCCATGGTTGTCAAAGCAAAAGGAAGGTTAAGATGATTGAGGCCAACTACCGAAGTTGTTCCTTATTTAAACAAATATGTTGACCCTTTCCTCCATCTGGCAATGTATACATTCAGCTTGGTATGAACCAGTTTTTCCATCATGAATTTCTTTGGTGATTTCCCTCCAGTTACCTACTGTAGGAGGGTCTGCTTTAATCCATCTATAAGAGGTATCGCCCAAATATAGTACATCTTAAAACGTTGTAGTATTGTCTGGAAGCCCAGTACGGTTTGTTTAACAGTCTGTTGGGACTTTCGACTATAATGCTGTAGTTTTAACCGCTGGAAAGCTTTATAATTTGAACATATTTAGATTTCACTAATATATATTTATTTATTCCTGTTGGCTGCAACTATGAATATCTAGGAAGTTGCCATATTTCAGGAATGAAATGCAGCTGAATAAGTACTTTTGAAGCAGAATGACTTCAGCACCAAGTCCCAGCCATGTGCCTTGATACCATGTTCCCCCTCTTCCCAGCTGATGCATACCATTTCCCAGCCAGCCATATCCAACCCCTGTGCCCAGCTGCACTGCTCCCACCTCTGCCTCCTGGCCCCTGCGATTAGTAGAAAGTCTGGAGCGTCGGGGCCTACGGCAATTTGCCGTTGCCCAAAGGGTCTGCTGCTTTCCAAGGACAAGATGACCTGCACTCTTCCGAAGGAGTCAACGTTCATCCTGCTTCTGTCTCGTACCACAGTCTATCAGGTGAATGGTCTCTGTATGTCGTAAAGACCAGAGACTCTGCAGGCCTTTATTGACAAACTTCTGTTGTCCTTTCTTGTTGGAAGCCTTTGTGATTGGTCCACTTTTCTTCTCCTGCGCTCATTTCCTCCTGTACCCTGTATCTTCCCACTAGATTCACTTGCAGGCCATGCATAGTGATGGCCTTGCGCTGAAGAAAATGCCAAACGGCCGAGCTTTAGCCCTGCTTGGAGTGACTGAGGCCTCTGGGCTGGACATGAGCCTCCGGGACCTTTCTCTGTATGTGGCTGATGCAGGACAACAATCTGTGGATGTTCTGAAACTGAGCAGCGCCCAGTCCAGACAGGGACCGACGCCTGCCGGCCAGATCCTCAAGCTGAGCGTAAGCATAATCAACTTTTCACAGGAAATGAACATTTCTTCAAACATGACAAATTTCATTTACTGCCATGAATTTTGTTTTTTCCATAGTTTCTGGTGTTTTGTATCACTTATTTTTGATGGCCATGAAATGAGATTGTAGCATAAACTGTTCCTGTAATTGACTATTGCAGAAGAGTAAAAATAAAATGTTGTGACATAAGTACCATCCAAGTTTTGCTTTAGTCTTGGCTGTTCATCAAAATCTACAATTTTAGGTTTGAACGTAATTCTTTTTTCATTGATTGCATGTGAGAAAGTTTAAATGTGTAATAAGTATCTTTGATAATTGACATTTCGTTTGATTTGTGACTTCAACTTAACTTCTAAGGCAGCATGTTAAATTCTGGAAACCTTCTCTGCCTCACAAGGATGATCAAGTCACAGCTCTGGCAGTTGACTGGGTGACCTCCAACCTCTACTGGAGCAGCGCAGCAAGGCCCAATTTTCACGTGACCTCCCGTCGTGACGGCTACACCACCTTACTGCAGAAGGGATCGCTGAAGGTGAAGTTGGCTCTGCTTCACTGTTCTCCACTCGGCTCATCTAGCCTCTTTTTTTTTTTCTTCACGCTGACGTGACGCTTTCCTTCCGACACTTTTCTCTTCGTACCCGCTCTCCAACTTCTTTTGACTTGTCTGCGGTGCTGCTGCTTGTCTGATTGTGGCCGGACAAAAGGACTCCTGTATTTAGAATATTAGTTTTGAAAGATTAGTGTAATTGAGAATTTTTACTTTCTTTGCGCCACCAAGATTACATTGTGGTTCTTTGCATGTCCTGGTCACTTTATCCAAGGTCTTGTTCATTCCCTCAGTGCACAACATCCATCGCGCTGCATCCTCCCTCGGGACAACTTTGTTACACGGGTATAGTCGAGGCAGGTGGGAAGGACCAGACTGAGGTGGGCTGCGTCTGGATGGATGGACGCAACAAGGTAGTGTTGTGGAAGAAATCGAGCATCCCAACATCACTACTCTTTTCCAAGCACGGAACCAGCATCTACTGGGCTGACATGGGTGAGGAGTCAAAAGATTGCAAAATATGTTCTCGTTTTGCTGGCCTGTGTGTATCTCTCTGGTTACTCTTATTTATTTTGTCCAGGTGAGAGTGTGATCTCCTCTATTGGAGTGGATGGGACGGGATATAAACAATACAAAACGGGGCCGGGTCTCACCACCTTCACACGTGTTGAGCACATCCTCCTCTGGGTCACCGTGGACAAAGGTAAGGCTGGAAGAATTGGCCCTAACACAGCTCTCAATCATACCTAAAATATACTGATATTTGTGATATTTTTACAGTCTTGTTCTTTTCTTTCAATTCCACTTAAATAAGAATTGTTCAGTCCTGCTGTGAAATCACATTTCTCATTCCTCTTGGTTTTCAACTTCTTTTTTTGTTTGTTTCATCCATCTTCATTGCCTCCAGGCAGCAGACTAATGTAACAATACATTATTTAGACAACCTCTCAGCAATCTCTCCTGTTTCCAAACTGTAGATTTAACCAAACTGTGGTTCAGTGACGGTCTCCAGCCTAACCAGCTGTGGTTTGAGACCAAGATCAGCGTGGTGCAAGTCCAAGCCTACAACAACGAGAGTCAGTCGGGTAAGTGTCTCCATCCAGCTTCAACACTGCAGCTGCTTCAGGTTCACGGCCAATTAATCTGTATACTGCAGTTCATCGTTGAGAGCAGCTGGACAGACGGGTGGGCTTAACAGAATTGACACAATGAGAAGGACTCAACAATGGCCACTAGATGGCAGGGCTTTAAAATATTCCAGAGCAGACTGTAAAGGCAAAGAGTCTGAAGAGAGACAGAGCAGCTTTTACTATGACGCCAAGTAATGAGACCTCAAGAGCTATGCACAAACGCATGGCTGGCGTTAGACGGGTCATTTTCAGGGCCGTTTCTCACACGTACAAAGTGATCGGTTCAGCCGTTTATTCAGTTTGTGTAACAGTTTTTTAAAAAGCGGCATATGGTTTCAAAGCTGAGAACGGGTCGGAACACTAAAATTCCTGTCTGGAAAATGCCAGAAGCATGTTTTTAAAGCTTCTCCAGAGAGGCTGCCTCTGTTCTGAAAAGGAACTGTTTAATATTCAAGGCATTAATTAATGTGAAGTCTCTCTCCCCTTTGTGTGTTGAGGCCGGCATTTCTGAGTTGTGGTCGTATCCGGGGCCGACCGCAAGCTTTTAGTGCATGTGTGCCCCACCGGCTAGCTCTTTGCCTTCAATCTGGATTTCTCATATGGTCGCGACCGCTGATCATTAAACTTATTTGTGTTGGCACTTTAGTTGTAGTCTGGACTGTTTCTCCTAATCCATGTTGAGTCGTCAACGTCCCCGAGCTCGTGTCTCGCACCTGACGGAAGGAATGGCGTGCTGGTCGTGCTGGTTCACCAGAGAGTGGTTGGAGATATTTTTATGGCTTACAAACAAACTGCCCAAATGTCTGCTTAATTTAAAAAAGAAAAAGCCTGCCAAACAAGTTTTTCAAGAATCACAAGTGAGGCTTCTGCATGCTTTCATTCCCCCGTCACCGCTTCTGCTTTCTGGGTCTGAGTGCAGGGAGAAGACAAAGTGTGTTATTGGACACTCGGGGCAGAATGAAAGCCTCTCAGTTTGAGTTGAATAGATGGCCGAGCCATGTGATGTCTGCACAGGGACTCGGCGCGCCGTGTGAGTCTGTTGTTGTGCGTGTTCCAGTGGGAAAGTGGCGGTGAATTGGGCTCAACGGCCACTTGCACAACACTCCCTCTGGCAGTCTTAGCATACGTATGTGAAAATAAGGTTTTATAGAAAAGTATGTTAACACTCAAATATAACTGACATGAATGTACTTCATGAACAGTAAAGCAGCGTCTGAATCAAAGACACCCAGCCAACAAGCGGTTAATCTCATTGGAATGTTCAAGACGCTCATGAATGCTGTTGGCGCTCATGCAGTCGCTTATCAAATTAAGTGCCGGACATCCACAGGCCCAATGTCCGCTTGACAATTACCCGCACCCTGTTTTACGTTCCCCTTCCAGTGCCAACGGACAGGTCACGCACACAAAGCCGTGGCACCCTGTGTGTTTGACACGCCATGAGGTCGAATGAATGATCTGCTGTTTGCCTGTTATTTCCTCATTACTCCATGATATAAGCAGCTGTATGTTATGCAATAATGTCTATTTACACAATGGGACATTAAGATTAATAGAAATATGTCTTAACATGGTTTTACAAAACTCCAGGAAGGTGTATGTGAATAAATGTGGGACCAATTACTAAGTGGCATGTATAATTCTGTGGACAGCAATTCATGATGAATCAAACTCACTCTACTTATAATTATCACTCTAATGTTAATATTTTTTCTTTAATATCCTTCGAAAGACTGATGGTTGTTAATTTGATGACTCCCCTCTCTTCCTCCAGGAACTAATGGCTGCTCCATCAACAACGGTGGATGTGTCCAGCTGTGCCTGCCTTACCCTCAAGGTCACACATGTAAATGCGGCCGAGGTTTCTACGCCGCCGAGGCCGCCTCCTGCACGCCGCTCCCCGACTGCCCGGCGGGCGAAGAATCTTGCTTCGACGGTACCAAATGTTTCAGCAGTAGCAAGTTCTGTGACGGCAAGGTGGACTGTCGAGACCGGTCGGATGAACAGGACTGTAAGTTTTCATCCAAATCTTTAATTCCCCACAAAGGAAATATAACTGTATCCAGGTCAGACGAGATCGTACCTTAAGTCGGTCCATTTTCAATTTACCAATGTGTTGTTGTTTTCCTCGTTTCTTAGTTATCAATGTCGCCCCAAAACCGGGCATGAATTGAGGTTGATTAATGTTAATTATATTGTCTTTTTTAATTTTTTTGGAGCTTTAGAAATACCTGAAAGCTACTATGAATGTTAATTATATTTAGCATAATAATAAATAACTGACTTTCTCTTCAGGTCCAAGCACAAACTCTTCGTCTTTCTGGACCAAATCCAGAGATGGCCGCCCTCCCCAGTCTTCCGCCACTCCTCACCCAAACAAGGACGGAAAGAACTCCGTCCCCTCGGTTAAGAAAGCCTCTCCGTCCTGTGATCTGCAACACTGCAGCGGTCGGGGCCGTTGCGTCACAGAAGGCCACGTCACTCACTGCGAGTGTGTGGCCGGCTACAAGGGGGCGTCGTGTCAGGAGGCGCAGCTGGGACACACCCACGTGGCGGTGATCCTCGGCGTCTTCTGCCTCATTGCTGCGTTGACGGCCGTCGCTTTGTTTTTGCTTAAAAGGTACTGACCACAAAGAAGTTTCTTTCTTTTGGCCAGAGGGGTCCACTGAGTGGAGGGCAGAAAAGCATCCTGCCGGGTTGTTGCGTATTCCTCCTGAAGAGTGAACACTTTACAGACTACAAATGAAACGTTGAAGCCAGTTGCTGTAATGTTTTACCATCAGAGATATTGTGTGTTGTAAACTCCTGAACTATGAACACACTCTCTTCTAAATCTCGTTTCAACAGGAGGATCTGGCCGTCCCTCGGAAGCGGATCCACGGAGAAAGCAACTCTGATGGAGAACATGGAGCTGCCATGTGAACAGTACGACTCAGACTGTGAGGTAAAGCCTCAGGCCGCTGAGCATACATTAATATAGATCCATGAGGGCAGAGGGTTCTGTTTATTTTGTATAATAAGTTAATTTGACAATTGATTAATTTGTTTACTCGGGATATATCACATTGTGCCAATCGCACATTTACCTCTTTTTGACTGACATGCAACTCTTTAAAAGTGCCAAAAAACCTTCAAGAATACTATTTTCATTTAGAAATATTACAAATCCATTTATTTCTATAATTTGGCCAAAAGGCAGCTGTATTTGTCATTAGTGTTGTCTGGAATGCTTTTCTAAGTTAATGCTCTTTTCTTCTCCCAGGAGCTGGACTCCCCAGTAGACGTGAAGAACCCCCCGTTGGCGTTGAAGGCCCTGCAGCTCAAATAGAAGTTCTTCAATATGCATTCACAAGTATATTCTGAGAATGTATTTCTCTGGTTGTCTTTTGGTGCATTAAAGATGGACATGAACCCAAAATCACACGGCTTTGTTTCATTCCATCCAAGAAGGATGACAACTTCTGAAGGTTCTCGTCAACAATCCCAGTCTTTGTTTTCTAAATCGTTTGTAGTTTTGGCCACAACAATTAAATTCAAATTTTCAGTTTATTTTATACAGCCCTAAATTACAATTTTGCCTCAAGGCTTTACAACCTGTACACATACAGCATCCCTGTCCCAGGACCTCACATCGGATCAGGAACAACTCAAGAAATAGAAAAACTTTTACGTTGGTAAGGGAAGAAACCTTCAGGAGAGCAACAGAGGAGGATCCATCTCCAGGATGGACAGATGCAATAGATGTCATGTGACAAGAAGGAATCATTACAGAGTTACAACACATTCAATGAGTATAACAGTGTATGAATAGTTGGTGGTAGAAATGGACCACGATCCAGACCTCCATGATCTGTCAGGCAGATGGAGGTAGAGAGGAGGAGTGGGCGGAGCATCATCAGGGCCATGGCATCAGACCCAGCCAGGTCCAATGGACCCTATGAGACGTGAAGTCACAAGGACTCCGGGGAGGAAGCAGTTAATAATGTGCAATGGAGAGATGAACATTCATCCATAAGGAGAGAGAAGAGAGGTGCTCAGTGTATCCTAAAATGTCCCCAGCAGCCTATAAGCCTCTATTTTCTGTCAGGCCAGAAAATTGCGTGGCCTTGCATCATAATATTTAATATCCATCCATTGTTTGAAAACTATCGTACTTATCCAAGATATTTACTTTTTACAAAACAATATATTGAATGGAGTATTATATATTAAGGCATATTTCTTAAAGACAGTGGCATCCAATAGCTTTTTTTATTTTTATAATGAGGTACCTCAAACAAATAGAGTTTAATCAGGTTAAGTTCAGTTTGATACATTTTTCAATGACAGTGACACAATGTGCTCTACCAAAATGTAGAGCAGCCAGTTAAAGGTTAGTTACTCGACAACTAAACTTCACAATGCCTCAATGTTGCTCACACAAACTTTCAGAAAAGTTTGATTTGTAGTTAAACTTTTGACTTCATCCATCAGAGGCATGCAGGGGGGCATGGCAGTGTTCTAACTTGCTGCTTTATTCATGTATACAATTCTATTGTCGCTTACTATATTTTAACATCTCGAGTCGAAGCCATATGTCACCATATTGTAGCTTACTACTGCCGCTTGTCTGCTAATGCCTCTGGGCTTATGGTGTGTGTATGTGTGCGCACGCTGTGTGTTCACAGATCATTATCCTAGGAGTGCATTCGGTGAGTGTGTGCTGCCAAACTGTTGTGGCTGATTTCCATGTTGGTCCGTAGCCATTTTGTAATCTGATACCAGTTTTGATCCAGTGCTTCCTGTGACGTTTTGGTTCTGCCTCCATTGTTGGATCCACAGAAACTGACCAAAGTACCAGTACAATTCACTTATCCTTTACTTTCCTTCTTGTACTGTATCTACAATTGTGTTGGTGGCAGGTAGTTTAACAGAAGCTGACAGGTCTTCTGGACTCAAAGCCACACATCTACAGCGTACTGTTAAATATCGTCATAATCCTGCAGTGAACTCCCCTGATGACTCAGATACTCGTGTGAGGTGCAGTATGAATGGAGGTGTGTGTGTACAGACGGTCTCAGACAGCATCTTGTCTTTGTCGTTATCATCTTCCTACAGCAAGACTGCAACTTCACAGCTTGTGTTTTTAAAGGTAACGAGAGGTGTTTTCTAGTTCTTTCTTTTTGTGACTTATTTTTATTTATTGATATTGTAGATGTTTGACAACAACTGATCAACATCGCCATCTCTTGAATGCCACAAAAAAATTAAACGTTGAAATCTTACTCGAAAAGAAGTACTTCCCCAGGAGGCCGTAGCAATCCACCACAGCTGTTTTCTCGTGAAGCACAGTGTTACAGGCGTGTCTAGCTTGTCGAGTCTTGCAGCTTGTTTTGTTCTCTCACCTCTTCCTCTTCCCACCCCCCCGCTCGCCTGGCAAACACACCAACTGTAACGTGGTATAATGGTCCTTGGGGTAGGGTGTGTTTTATAATGTTCAGCCTCCACTTCGGATGTGTTCAATATGATAAAATTCATGCCATATTTCCAGTTTTTTCTTTTTGTGCTAATCTAAATTTCTCTGTCAACTTTTAGTTGGTCTTTGCTATTTGGTGTCCAAGGTGTGTCTCAAAGGTCCCACATACGTTGAATTCATTCCAGAGTATTACATGTGGTTCAACAGTCATTGGTTTGCATACTCCTTATGCAATTTAAAGTTGCTCCATGTCAGAGATGTTGGGTGGGAGCCACTGTGTGTAAAGGACTCAAGCCATTAAAGATAAGTCGGAGGGTGGAGGAGGTGATTTTTATGTGTGTGTGTTAAGGGAAAAAAAGAGGCAGGTATTTACAGGTCTCGGCTTTCTGCTGCTTCCCTCCTACCCTTTGTTGCACATTCCCTCACTGAAAGAGGAACTAGATCATCTTTTTCAAAAACCTAGGACCTTGAGCAGACACCTGGACTCCCAGCTCCAAATGACAGACCCCACATCTGCATTATTTGCTTCCGTGAGTATTCCGTTTCCTTTTGGTCGTATTCTGAGATGTTGCGTTGCTATTTCTCAACGGTGAGAGTCGGCCCCGAAGCTTTTCGAATGCTATCGTTCTGCTCTGGTGGAAAACCTGATTGACGAGATGCTTGAGAAGTAAAAACAACCCGCCTCGATTCTTTCTAACTCTGTGTTCCTTGTGTGGCTGGAGATGATCTATGTTGTGCTCTTAGTCTGTTGTGTAGATAATCTAAAAAAGACGGATACTAACCTTCCTTTTTCTTTTATGAATCCAGTATGTTAGTGAATATATACGCAGCTGCTGATCATGATTGGTTGATGTTTCTATAAGACCTGATGGCTTAGGCTTCCTCTTGGTTTCAGGCTCTGCTCGACTAATAACGCTGTTAATAATTAAACAACTCTTTTCTCAGACGGAGTAAACGTCAATGAATGCAACAAAAAAATAAGAAGTCATTTGTCATAAGGCAAGATTTACAATTCTTCCAATTCCCTAAAATAGCTACAGTTATGCTCTAAGCTGAATTTTACTTTTAAATTATCACATTTAAATGACCAATTTCTCCCAAATGAGACGCTACACAACAAGGAGGCTGCTGTGTGAACACTGGGCTTTTTTATTATTATTAAGAAGCATTCCTATTATCACACAATATCTTTAGTACACTTTTGCTATTGTTTTACATGCTTACAAATCTAACTTTATGAACCCAACTTTATGGTATTGAATATGTATCTACTTATTATTTATATAAAGCCTGAAGTTTACGCAGGATTTTAATAAGATCCTTTATAATTAACATACCCTCGTGCTCACTGATCAGAGCATCGAACTGTCCCTGTCGTGTGTGTTTACCAAACTCTTTTATTGCATTCAAAGTATACATTTCTGTCTGGCACCTGAAGGCAGCACAGTATAGCACCTTTTTTATTTGACAGACCCTGAAGCCACCAAACAAGTTAAAGTTTGAGTGCTGCAGAAAGACTCACTGGCTGCTGGTGAAAGATCTGATCACCTTTATTTCCTTCAGAAGAGGGAAACTGAACGTTGCAGTGCAGAAGTCGATTAGAATGAGTCTGAATCAGAATACTGGTTGAACAACTTCTGTTGTGGACCACGTGTTGAATGGATTTCGAGGAGGACGGTTCAACTTGTGGACATGTTTGCGTTGGCCTGATCCCTGGACACGGTTGAGCTATAAAGTCTCTTCTTTGTTTTGGGAGTCCATTGTGTTTTAGAGTGTGACCTCATCGCTCTCCTCGAATTCTCCTTCCACTCATCACTTCCTCCTTTTAACAGAACAGTGTTTCCTACCTTTCCTCCACTTCCTCCTCAAAGATGTTGTTTTTATATTGTGCATACATGCTGCTGCTCTGTTGTCTTCAATGTCTTTTTTATATTGTTGTTGTTGTGTATTTTATTCAGTCAATCATTGCAATACAATGCAATATTATTCCATATAATATACAAAACCGAAAGACTGAAAAGGTACAGGTAGAAGCAAAAATTGCTTATATATTTCTATCCTAAATTATTATAATCAAATAAATCAGAAAATGAGTATAAAATAAAGAATGTATTCATCCTGCAATTTGTAAATGACATGTATGTACGACGACAGCGTACGTGTCACCGGACTCAAATTACATGTTTGTGCACACATGGCCAATAAAGCTGATTCTGATTCTGATTCTGATTCCGATTCCGATTCTCAAAGATGTCCAGCCCTTTCCCTCCTCGGCAACCGAGAGGCATCGACTACAGCCTGCCCACCTGTGGAGAGACCCAGTGCAGCAGCCATGGTACCTGTGTGGGTCCTCCGGGCGGCGGCGCCATCCTTGTGTGTAACTGTGATCTGGGCTACCAGGGCCAGTCCTGCGAGGACACGGTCAACGGGGCCTTGAGTCTCCCGCTGACCCTCAGCGTGCTGGCGGTCATCTTCGGGCTGCTGATCGTGGCTTTCATTATTGCCAAGATCCGGCAGATGCAAAAGAAGAGGAACAGGTACGGAAATGTCCGCGGCATTCTGTTGAAAGCCTTTCCATGAAATGTTCTTGAGAGAACGTTTGTAGAAATAAATGTGTGGGGGGGGGGGGGGTGCTTTAAGATTGGAGCTGGAGGAGTCGGGGTGTGGCTCATTAATAATGTTTGTGCTGTTCCTTCAAAGAAATATGTGCATCTAACAATATTGGACAGAGCTCAATTTAATTCCCCCCCTCCCCCATCTAATAATAATACAAATAATTTGATCTAAAACAACAAAATATACAACACGATATCTATAACACTTTAAAGCCGATTTAAAAAGGTGCATTTTGAATAAATTGCTGCTGTCCCAGTTGGGTTTGGGTTGTGGATTATAGGGGGGGGGGGGGGATTTTGAATTGGATTAGCTGTTGAGGAGAGCGAGTGGAGTGACAGATGGTTTCGCTCTGGGTTTGGGGCCGATGACTATCATCGCCGAGTCATCACAATACATTTTGAGTTGGCTCGCAGCCACGATTTACATCCAGTGAGATAGTTGGTCAGGGTGGAGTCTGTAGCGGTGATGGATTCAGTGTAAATGGGAGAGCTGGACGTCATCGCCGTCACAGTGGAACATATCCCCATGAGTCTCTGGTCTCGGCACGGAGCCAAGCTCGGTCGGTCCTGACTCCAGCACCATATTTATCAAAAAAATATTCTGATCCTCTCATTTCACTCTTGAAAAGAAGAGAAGATGCCCTGTCCCTAAACGTTAGGAACAATTCCTCACACTCATTTCGTCCTTCAAACAGGAGCCTGGGATGCTTGTGATGTAGAGAAGAAGAAGAAAGCGACACTAACATAAGCACTGATGGTCACTTGGGCTGAATGGAATAAATTCACCAACAAAGAATCGGACTCGCCCCGTGTTTGATTGACAGTTTTGCCTCGCTGCATAGGCGCAATGGAGAGAAGCAGGAGCGTGATGTCATTGAATTATTATTGTGTAACTGGAAATTATAAATAGCAACAAAGGGCGCTGGCATTCTGGAAGTTGCTATTTGCTGAACACAGAATACATCAACATGAGATGATACAATGTTCACTAATAATTAATTGAGTGTGTTTGTCTGTCAACAGGAAACGTCTGGCAGAAAAACAAGGCTACAACATTGTTGTGTAATGTTGATAATTCTCCATCATACCTGAGGTAGTCATACAGCTGGAAATAATAATCTCCAACATTATTTACAATGTGTGTTACAACCTGGGAAAGTAAATTTGATTGTAGATATGTGACTGAAGTATAGAACGGAAAAAGATCATCATTTCAATGTTGTCATTATTTAATCATTTGCAGGGAAAATGATTTCACCAAAATCAATCACGTGAAAACAAACTTGTGGAACTTCCATATTTAAATGTGCCCAGTAGAGTTTTCTAAAGCAAAACACCCCACTAACTGTATATTTACATGAATTGCTACTCCCTAAAACTAGGCCTGTACTGAATGTTTAGTTTTTATTTATTTTTATTTTCGAAGCTTCTATTGATATCAATGTCGCAACTGCAGAAATTTTATAAAATAGATATTTATATTGTTATCGGGAATATAAATGTAGATTAGGATGCTGTTACATTAAATTAAATTACAGGTGCGCCATCAGGCAAGCAGGAAAGCAAACAATATTTTGAATGCTGTAACAATTTTGTTTTGGAACGGCTGAACACGAACCATGACGGATACAGGCGGCATTATTCCTTCGATAAAAGCATTTTGGAAGTAATAACATCTTTTTTTAATGAAATAACGCATTGTGTTTTAACCTTGAGGTCTAACAATGTTGCATTTGCACATTGTTGCGTCCACTGGTGCGTTACCGCCACCAGCTGTCTGTCAGATGGTAGGAAGTGAATGGATGCAACTTAAAAAAAATAAATAATCAGGGGGCCATAATGCTACCGGTCAAAAACTTTGCACGGTACCTCTTACTCACAGATTGCCTGAAGTCTTTCTGAATGCTGACGTGTGTCAACATAATTGAAGGAGAAGAACGTGTATTAATGATTCTCTCGTTCTAGTCCAGGTCCACCATGAGATAAACTTCCACCAGCATCCTCTCAGCCCGCTCACTGCAACATCTGGAAAAGGGTTCAGTGACACAACTTCACTGCAGGAGTTTTGTTTTTCATGTGTAATCTGGCGATGGAAAAATACAACGTTAAACTCTGAAAAGATTTTTTTATAATTGTTTTCTATATCTTTGTTTGTGTTAATATTATAAAATGTTAATTAGTATTATTATTAAGAGTTTTTGTGGCTATCTAGTGCTAACAAACAACAATTAAACATGTCACACTGCATGTAGATACCTCTAACACTGGCTACTTTTAAGTAAAATAATGCAAATGTTCACCTATCGGTGACATTCAAACTTTAAATGTTTCCACAACAATTCATTTCCCATGAGTAAGACAGAGATTTCAACCACATTGATTTTGGCATCACATTTTGATGAGGACTAAAAGTCTTTAATCGCTCTCCTGAGTTAATCAGGATACTCTCGGGAACAGAGCCAGTGTTAAGTGTTTTTTGTGCTGCATTATCTGATTTTACTCGACACTTCTGACTGAATTACTGTTTTAAAAACCTTTTTGTAACTCCATTGCTAAACACATGTGGCATCAATACCCGCCTCCTCTGTGCTCTTGTTTTTCACTCTGTTTCTGTTTTGCACAATAGTTGACAAGAGGATTGACTTCCTGATGATGACTGGGAGATATTATTAAAATCTGCCTGTAGATTTAATTTAATCATGTGAAAGCATGATGAGGATATTTGTATATAAACGGATTGTAAGTGACCAAACAGTGTGTTTGTCATTCTTCTCTGTTGGGTATGATCGATCAGGTAAACAAAAGAATCAAAGAATACACATTTTGGACCACTTTGTTTTTTATACTTCTCATTTTATTCAAAAGAATGACGAAAGTAAAAAGTGTTGCTCACCAAAACCTCAGTAAAATACCAAAACATGGCTTTACTGTTGTTCTGCACCACAACCACATTCCAGCTTGAGTCTCATCCGTCACGTAAAGGTTACAGGCGACAAGAGAAAAGAAAATAACTTACTTTTGCAGGAGAAAGTAGGTCAATAACCCCAAACAAAAAAAGTAGTGTGTGCACACCGCAGATCCTGTTAAGCTTAATTTTAACTCCTATCTTGTCATAGAAGTTTGGCACAGTCTTAACAGCCAGACATAGTTAATTGTCTTCTGGCTTGATTTTTAAATGAGCTTGTTTTTATTTTTAGCCCTTTAAGTATAGCACATGTTTACTGACTGCTTTTTTTGGCCTTGCACAACATATGGACACTGATCAAAGGTTTCCTCCCACGTCTGCTGCTGGTAGGTGTGAATATTCATGAGCAACAATTTCTTTTTTAATTAGTTTGAATGTTGTCACGTTGTTTCTCTGCAAGCTGAGCTGGTCTGTGGATAAACTGGTGTGCCTGTCTGTCTGTCTCATTCATACATTCTGGGATCCTGTTACACGATAGTAACAGATTCAGTGTTTACTAAACTCCACCGGAACACAGACTGTTTGACCTGCAATGTGAATGTGCATCTGTTACAGCAAGGAACAGGAAGATCTGCCAAAAGAGTGACACTAACTGGGAGTACCCCCATAAAGTGTGCTCATTAGTGACTAACTCCTGCTTTCCCACTAATGAACACGCTTCACATGTTTGTTTTACAATGGAGGGGCAAAATAAACTGCCGCGCTTTATGAGTTCATGGCATGGCGTTAACGTGATTATTAAAGGTGAACATACATAATGGTATTACCATGGAGAGTACTACCTGTCTTCTGTGTGGGGACGTGTTCTAAAATAACTCTGGTGATGTCATTGTGAATGTTTTGGCTTCAAAACTGCTTTACGAACTGAAAAGATGTGGGCTTTAAAAAATAGTTTTCAAAATAAATAAATATATATATATACGTGATTGGTTGCATTTTGGGAAATGCAGGATCCAACTTAAACGTAAATCCTGGATCTGATGTGTTGTATGCCGTCTCTTGAGAGTCTCCCGGCTTTATGGAAGTGCAATAAAACCTTTTTTTTTAAAGAGTAGCTTTTTATGAGTGGACATAATGTTTCTTAGCAGCGGAGGAAGGTGAGGCTATAAATGACAAGTGGCATCTTTTGGCATCATTAATCCTCACCCCACTAATGGTGGACAGTCCCTTTGTGAGTCATGGACAGAAGCTTGAAATTCCAACCATCTTGAATCCTTATTCTAGATGTCTGCTTAAATGCAAAAGCCGGTGAATACAATCATTATTTTTCTCTTTTAAAGTGTCTTTCTACCGAGAAAGTTCAGAAATAATTAACATATAATATGGTTTACTGGCATTATTTCTCCCTCATGTATGGATTGTTTTGTATTTCAACTCACTGGATGTTGAATGTGCAATTTCTTAAGTTGTTTCAACACAAGTAACCATAAGTTCTAATTTATTATGGCAGTCAGTGTAAAAACTGCCTTTCTTAACTTTGTCTAACTGGCATTTAACAGGTCCTGCAGGGAGAACTCATCACGACCTCTTGGGGGCCAAATCAACAACAAAAGACTCTTGGGGAGGATAGAGGGACAAGTGTTCACTACAGTGTGGCCTTGTTTGAGACGTTTGACCCGTTTAAACAGAAGAGGAAATGTTGTTGGACAAAATGACGAAAGAAACCACAACCTCTCCGACCGGTCGGGCCACATTGTCTGTGTACGTAGCAGACAGAGAGGCCAAGAAAAACACAATGAAGCCTGCCTGTATCTGTCCATAATAACTTCTGGTCACGGATGATAGAATACAATAATTCAGGATTATTGCTTCATGGGAACTTTTATAACCTTTCTGCTCAAAAAACATGTAACTTCACGGCATTGTCGTCATGACCCTATGTCAAATATTTAAAAAATGTACCTCTGCAGTGTAGTGTGATTTTCAAAAAAATATCTGTATCTTGAGTTGATGAATTGGACAGAGTCATTTGGAATTAGAAAACGGTGCACATTTATTAAACAACACTTACAGAAGATTGATCACCTTAGCATTCCTTCATTATCAAAAGGTGGCCTGTTGTCCTACAAGATTTGCCATTATTGTAAAGTGCATAAAAATACAAAAATTACATCAAAATTAAGAACAATAATTAGCCAATGTACACAGAACAAAATGCAAAAGCTTCTTTACAGATGAGGTCAAGTCACAAATGGAATTCAGCATCGTTTGCAGTGTAAAAGACGATGAAGGGATTGCATATTTAAATATAACATGCATCCCATCTTCCCCATTGCTGCACTGTTTGAATCATACACCCATCATGTATCACACTTATATTAGAATCAGGCTTCTCTTTTAGGCTATTGAATCTCATCTGTAGCCATATTGAAGTGCAGCCCACATCATTTAGCCCTTATGCCTCCAAGCAGCTGATTCTGTCCTAATGATGACACACTGCAACACTCCAAGGGAAGTTTAAAGAAATTCTGCCTCACTTAATAATGAGTTGACAGGGATTTCATCAAATGTACGGTGATTGATATCTTGGTCCCACTTAGCCTATTCCTCCAATATGTCATATGGTCACACTGTTATGACTACAATACTCGAGAATAGTAAACACAGTTTTACTGAAGTGGGTTGGATGTGCGATGTTATAAAGTCTTTGAATAATAATAATAATACCATTGTTCAGTCCCTTTGTGCACATTGTCGTGTCGAGATGGTGTGCCATGCTTCTTCTTCTCAGAGGTCTGCGTCGTAGGGTCTGCCGCCGTAGGAGTTGTTGCCTGCCCGGATGGCCGGGCTCTTGGCCCGGGGGAAGGACACATCGTCGTCCATGGAGTCCTTCGAGTACGGGACGCTGCTGCTGACGACGCTCCTGGGCCGGTCCAGGCTCGGCACTTCGATTCGTCTCGCCGGCTGCTTGACATTGCCGAACCGGACGCCCGTGACCTCCTCGATGCGCGACTCCCCGCGGTTCTTTCCTCCGCAGCAACGGCAGATCCCGATGAACATGACGAAGCCGCCCAGGATTTCAAATATCCCGCCGATGTAGCCCAGGATGATGCAGTAGCCGACTTTCACGGAAGTGGTCGAGGACACTGATGAGATTGATTCTAAGATGTGGGTGTACCAAGCGATGGGGATGATGGTCATGACTCCCGAGAGGAAGATCAACAGTCCCCCCAGGCCGGCCACTAGCCAGTTGGGCCTGTCTCTCCAGCAGCGGACCCCCGGGATGGCCACGGCCAGCCCGATCAGAGTCACGATAAGGGAAGCCACCATCAAACCCTGGGCGGTCTTGATGATCTGGTTGCCGAAATATATGGTGTCCTGCAGGCTGCAATCCGATCTCTGGTTGGTTGAGGTGGCTCTGCAGATCTCCCAGATGCCTTGCTGGATGAAGTCAGTCGTCGGGATTCCGGGAATATCGTGGAGGGTCCTCCAGTTTGGGGCCACGGTGGCTGTAAGGTTCAGGATCCAGCCGCACGGCGCCAGAACCAACCCGAAGATGAGGATGCCCGGGGTGCGCAAAGACAACCGGATCCACTCCTGTGGGGTGCGATTCATGGCGGCTGTGGATTTTGATTGTTGCTAATCTGTGTGTGCGCGCGCGCGCGTGTGTGTCTTTAATCCCAAACTCTGAGTGGTAATGGAGAAAGGAGCGACTGAGTTTTGACAGCCCCAACAGCTGCTCTTAAAGAACAAGTCCGACTGAAACCTGCCAGTGGGCGGGGCTTGAGCCTTGCCTGTCTGACTCAGTTCCCAAATAGGGCAGGTGTGGCGCGCCGCGCGCAGTTGGCCCGAGAACTATGTCATCTTCACCTGCAGCAGAGCAGACGGGAGTTTCGGCAAAGATTGTATCATGCAAGAAAAATACGTCTATTTGATGTCGTGCCTGCATCATTAGCCTGGTCAAAGTTTCAGAATGATACATACACGTTTCTATATGTATAAACTTTGATAATTCACCCCAATTGTATTAGGTCCATACACTTGTTTTATGTCTGTAAGATTGGAGTCCTCAAATCCTGATTAAATAACTTACTCAATACAACGTGTGTCTGTGTATAGACTAGCACCATAGGAACAAACACACATTAATAAGAGCTTTGCCACATATGTCCATTTATAAACAAAACCTTTTTTTGTCCACTTTAGGATAAACAGGTTTTGTCTAAGTGTTGTTCAACAGCAGTCTTAACAGCCTGTTTTTCTCACTGGTGATGGCTGGGATGCAATTAATAAAATAAAACAAGGATGACACACACTGAAGACGTATTGCTGCTTTGTTTTTTGAAAATGTAAGTTATTTAATATGTTGGAGGTCTTCATTACACAATTCACTTTAGCTTTCCCAGAAGGTAATCAGCTTTGGAAGAACATGTCAGACTCCACGATGAACTGGAATGTAGTTCTTCAGGAAATATTTAAAAATAGTTCAAATACCTCTCCGCCTGATTGCGGTTTTCATCTCGTCATCTGTCCTCCTATATTTCCATCTGCACATCTGTTCGTTTCTATTTACCTCTTTGTTTGTATCGCTTGATCTCTCTTTCCTACGACCCATCCTCTTTCGGAGGGTTTCCTCTGAAGTCACTCTGCTATCACCATGAGAGTGAATAAATCACAGAGTGATTTATTCACAAAGTCTCTTCAGAGGGTAGAGTTTCTACGCCCATGTAAATGATGCTCGAAAGCCCACACGTTAACAATGTCACTGTGCAAAGCTTGCTGTGGGAGTGTGACACTCACGCAACCATCCCTGTGGTCAAGCCCACATGAAAGGTATTGAGTTGCTAATGCAGGGAACAACCTGAGAACAGCTGATGATACGCCCAGAGACTATTGTTTAAATGGGCCACTTCTCAACTTGCCAAAACAGGCCCTGTTATATAATTTCAAATGACTGACAATATGAACAACTTTTTATTTTAGTTAGAAGTTGAGTACACTTGCAACCGAGTGGTTCTTCATCTCTAAATATGTTCCATGCGCACGAGCATACACAGGCACAAATTCAAACTTGAGGGCGTTGGGACTTGATGTTGTTCTTGAGAATTTTTTTACAAGACAGGTTGGTGCTCCGCCACACAAAGAGCAGCAAAAGGAAGTATGAGCGGTATGTCACGCAACCGAGAGGCGGAACCTTGCATACTCATCCCCATATGTAATTTCCCCCTTTTTAGGATTTTTACAAGCGGGATCAGTTCTCACCGCATGCGAGCAGCTCTCACATCACTCATTTACTCACATATAAAACCCCACAGAGGATATATTGTTAAACATTGGATATTTCCATAAATCTAACTTTCTGTTTGATGCCGATACTATTGACCCTACTGGCACTATGGCCTAGATGTATAGTGAAGGTGCAGACCATGACAGATTATGACTTCCGGTGACTAACCAGTTTGACCTTTTTGGCTTCAAACTCAGGTTGTGGCTTTTCACACATAAACACACACACACACACACACACACACACACACACACACACACCCTTGATGCCTGAAACGCAGTTCTTCCGAGAAGCTTTGGAAGAAAATGTTTCTCTTCTTCTTTACCTTCATTTGAGACAACATTTTATTTCGTATGAATTGCCTTAATTTCATTTTAGACCGTTTTGGAAAACTACACTTTTTCTCCAGATAAAAATACAAATAGTTTTTTAAACTCTTCATATATATGTGTGTATATAAAAACAGGAGTTATAAATTATAAATCGTGGCTGAGGTACAGCTTTGAATTTCTGAATGTCACCATGTTTAGTTTTGTTGAGCAAAATCTACAATTTCATTCGTAGAGCATTTGTTTGCAGATTACGTCAAAATTAATATTACATTCACAAGGAGAAAATAGAGAAAATCAGTTTACTGCGAATCAAAAAGTATAAAGAAAAGTCGATTTACTTGGTTTTCTTCAAAGACACTTATACTTCTGTCTTTCCGGGTTTAACCAAGTTTATTGATAAAATATATGATTTACATTTTTTAACTTAACTTCACAACGCTAACGATTTAGAACGCTAAACCTGCCTCTGACTCAAACATGAGTATCTTGATTACAAACTTGACCCATCAGTATATAGCTGTTCAATTTATAATGTATCATGTGAAAACAAAAGTTCATTCAACAAATAAGTATTGGAGTGCAAAGCTGTTAACAAGAATTGCAGCTGGTCTGCTGTCATCTGGTGGCCAATTAGTGAAACTATGAGATTTATTATTATTCTCTTGCAGCTCAGCTCAGGAAGACTGCACATTTAACTGTCAAAATGCACCGATTTTATTTTGACTTAGACAATAGTCTGTGATATATCTCTTAGATTTCTATATTAAAATGTGTAGAGCTGAGGTGAACAATAAAGACCAACGTGGAAACATTTTTAAAGCGTATTTGGTTCATTAATAAAATATTAGAATACATAATTTGTTGTGATAAAAACATTATAAAACTATTAAAACCAGCGAAATTGGATCTCTGTAAATGGTAAAATGTTATTTACACTGTTGTATAGTGTGTCATACTCGTTGTGTAATGTTGTATGCACAAAAACATTTATTAAAATGTCCAGAATCACAAATATATTTATGTTAAATGTTATACATACTGTAATTACGTAATTCGACAGTATTCTTATATCATGGGTTTTCAGTGTTTGTTGTATTTGCTGTGTAACAACTCCTGTATTCTAAAAGTATTATCAACAGTCTCCACTAGATGGTAATATTGTGTCCAGCCAGTCCAGCCATCACTCAACTGCTAAAATAAAGCCTCGCATATTAAAATAAAAGAAATATGTTCATATATATTATTCGCGCGCACATACACACACACGCACCACAAACACGCACACACACACAGAAAATACAGCTGGTTTTGATTATAGGTTTAGGTTCACTCAACAAAGTAAAAAACTATATTTAATGTATTTGCCAATTATGTGTTAGGCCTATAAGCTAAATGAACAGTTGCCAGAAGGAGGCTGCGTAAACACAACTCAAATGAAACATACATAGAACAAGATGCATACATTCAATAAATAAATTGATTAGATGAAACATATTTATTTTGTGTAAGATTTAGTTAACATGCGAATCTCTAACTTTACATACCTCCCAAATATTGTGTCATTTAATCCATAAAGTAAAGGGGAAAAACAAACATTTTATAATACAAACATTTCACAGAGAAAAATAAAACAGAGATGAATGCAATGGTCAAGAAACCACATGTTGTTGCTCATGAAGTTGCTCTGATATTTTACTAAAGATCGATTAAACCGTTTTGGACACAGCTCCTTTCGCGTAATCCCAGGAAAGCCCGAGCGGAAGTCGGACACTCCTGGGCAGGAAACTGTCGGCAGTGTTTTTGTTGCCAGTGGGGACTGTTGTGTTGTGAAAATGGCGACGCCTCGTCGCTCCTCTCAGCAGCAGCAGCAGCAGCCAAACTCCCTGCTGTCGTCCCCGCCCCGCGGCGCCTCTCACTCCGCCACCCCGCTTGGCTCTCCGCCGGCTCCCACCGACGATGCCAACACGCTCACCCGAGGAGGCCCGATGGAAGACCGGTCTGAAGGCGAGGGAACCCCTGCCTCTCCCACCAGTACCACCACCGCCGCCACCTCCTCCTCCTCCTCCCCGGCTCTGGCCCTCACCGCCAGCAGCAGCAGCAGCAGCGCTAGCAGCAGCGTTAGCTCCCCGACAACCACCGAAGGTAGCGGGACCAGCCCCGGCTCCACGCCCGACTCGGGCAGCGGGGACGCGTGCAGCAGCAGCAGCAGCAGTAGTAGCAGCAGCGGCGGCGGCGGCTGTGCTAACGGGGCTTTCAGGGAGCTGTTCGAAGCCTGTCGGACCGGCGACGTTACGAGGGTGAAGAAACAAGTGGACACGCTGAACGTGAATGCCAAAGACATGGCTGGACGTAAATCGACGCCGCTGCATTTCGCCGCAGGTAAACATAACGGGGATCCTCGCTTTAAAGAGACGAACTCACTTCAGTCCGCCAGCTGCGGGGCTGCTAAGGCGTTGGGAGTGAGCAGAAAGCAGCTCATGAACATGGGCAGACATTAGCCACGAGCTGGACAACAGGTTTTAAGTATAATGCCCATAACAGTAACATCTTACAAGAGATGTAACATGCAGGAACAAGGATACAGTTCACCTCACAGTTACCAGCATCCCATTAGTGGTTATTTCACTGGTTATGTTAATTAAAAAACAACAGCAACATACTTTTCTGATCTGAAACACATGCCCCATCTCTCTTTATAAGTTGTTAAAGTTTTGATGTCTTGTTTGATATTCGGTAACAGTATTAACAATTACATTATGACATTACATGTCATTTAGCAGACACTTTTATCGAAAGTCACTTACAATAAGTGCATTCAACCAAGAGTACTAACTCAGAACAACAACAATCCAGAAAGTAACATTTCTTCAAGAAAGTGCCACTGAAGTGATAATCTGTGTTTTAATTCAGATTTAGTCGGAAAAGATGTGTTTTTAGAGACTTTGTGTTAATGATAACAACTGAGAGTTGATTTGATTGTATTATTGCATATTGGACTGTATTAGGTGTAGAAACATCCTAAATAATACAGGTCAAAAGGACCGGCGTGGGCAGAACGATTCCAGAATATAAGCGGTAACTCTGTAGTTTTGCTCCTTTTCTGAGAATATTCACAAACGCACTAACAGATGTGGAAATTATTTTAGGATTCGTGCAACATTTGAGTGTGTTAAAATGACCGTAAATCAGGGTAGGGCTGAGAACGTCAGTTTATGAGTTAAAAACATGGCAGGGATGTGACAGTTGCTTCATGGGTTAAGGGACGGATGCAAGGCCAACAGAAAGATGATACAGCGCCAACAAATCCCCGACTCAGTGATGCCTTTATTCTGCGTATCGACAGTTTACAGCCACCGGCGGGTTGACATTTAGTAATTTGCCAAAATTGCTTCAAAAGGTTTGCAAACAAGCCTGCAAGCCCCCCCCCCCCCATGCCCAAAACCAACAAATAATCAACGTCAGACTTAACTATGAAGGCGACACAATGAATGTCATGTTTAAACATAATTTATTCTACAAGCAGGAAAGAGAGAAGACTCAGACAATAATTATTTTTTTCTGTTTTATTCTTCCCTGTTCTTGTTTACGGTCCGCGGCCATTGAACAAGGGGATCATCTTCAGTTCAACTCTTCAGCTCCAGACCTGATTGCTTTTTTAAAATTCTTTCATCGGTGCAGATGAAAGAAGATGAAGGGATAACTACTTGAACATCTGTTTTACCTCATAATCCCCAGCAGCTTGAACAACGGATGTCCCGAACAACGCGTTTGTAGTGAAGACATAGAGAGCTTCACTTGTCCGGTGTTTCCGTAAACTGCTGTCACGTGTGCCTCACAGAAAAAATGCACACACTTTATAAATATCAAGTAAACAAGATGATGCAGAGCGACGTATTTATTTCTTAACAGGAAACGGACACGGCAGCCGGTCTAAAAACCTTCGGTCAAAGATGCAGATTTGATTTTGAAGAAGCGGTTTCATCTGGGACTCGTCGTTCAAATGCCGTAACAGCCATCTCCTTCTTCTCTTTGTCCTTTTCTCTCTCTCGCTCTCTTGCTCTCTGACTGTATCTCAGGTTTTGGGCGGAGAGATGTGGTGGACCACCTGCTTCAGATGGGCGCCAATGTGCACGCACGGGACGACGGTGGTCTGATCCCGCTTCACAACGCCTGCTCATTCGGGCACTCCGAGGTGAGACTTTGCACAGCAAACCTATTGATGTAGTAGTATTTATAATTTTTTTCAAAGAAAGAAAAAGTATGTAGAATCCCAAACGGATAAGTAGAAGAAGTAAGAAGTAAGCTGTAATTGATATGGAGAGCAAAAGGTTATTATTTAACAACAACAAAAAACGTAGAACCTCATTGCTACTTTGATTTTCTGGTCACGCATGGCGATGTTTTGGAGTCTCTGTGACAGATGTGCGAAAGCTTTTTATCTCCCCGGGCCTTTAACCACGGTCATTAATCGAGTGATAACAATTTGGATTGTTTCAAAGGCTTTTAGAGCTTTCTCTGGGAGCACTTTGCAACCATGTCAGAAAAGCGCAGCGCTAATGCAACGGTGATGAGAGTAAACACCGTCCAAACCGAAACCAATCACTGGGCAACGACACGGAGGCCTCTGAGAGCGGTCTGCTTTAGGTTTACGTTTTTGTTTGATTTTCTTTTAATGATTTTTTTTTTGGGTGTCTGACACTCGGATTGTGGAATAACTTCGCTGGAAAGTGGAGGATTAAACCCTTTTAAATTGCTGCATTAAGTAAAGGAGAATCTGGTCGTCTTATAACCAAGTGAGGGCGAGATGAAGTCCGGGACTGACGGGCACGTCGGTGCGGCATCGGCGCAGCCATCGTGTCGCACCTTTGACGTCAGGGAAAAGGTGTTGAACTGCAATGCTTTTCTGTTTTGTTTTTGCTTCTGGAATTGCTTTTTTAAGGCAGAGACCTCCGGTTCTGAAAAGTGAAGCAAATGTGGAAGTGCCTTTTAAAAAAAATTGCAGAAGAAAGAAAGTCTTTGAGAAAATGACCCTAATCTCTCACTTGATTTATCTCAGTAAACATTGTGAACATGAGTTTATGGTTAAATGACATGACGTCTTCTTTAATACAGCGTGATCTGCGTCTAGTGAAACGGACCAACAAGCAGTATGTTTAGGGCGTGGCTACTTTGCGATCGACAGGTCACTACCTTGTTGTCTGTGTTCCCTTTAACATATTTCACACTTTCACACAGCGTTTACAGGTCATGAAAGTTTATGGTCATCGCCAACATAAAAGCCTTATTCAGCATCCAGTTGCACTTAGCTCCATTCTTCTGTTTCTTTTTTGGTTTAACCAAGATGTCGACGGCCGAAACGTCGAACTCGAGGCTTTAAAACCGTAAACCAACAAACCAATTGGTCACACACCATGGTGATTACATCACAGTCCTACGGTTGTCCTGTAAACACTGATGCACTGAGAAGACTGTATAACAGGAAAAGAAAAAAGCTTTGTAGAACAAAACAAGTTTGGCAGAGCTCAACTGAATTTTCTTTCCTAAATACTCTCTAATTTTCTTTCATATTCTCTTTATTACAGTGAACCTCTGCTGAGAGACTTATCACATATTGTACTACGATTTAATACAGATTCAAGCTCCACCATTCCAAAAATATTTTCTTTCCTAAAAAGTGCTGTTTTAACTTTCTAATTTGTGCTGTGTGCCAACTTCTTTTAATAATAACCAGTCAAATATAGACTGATATTTACATGCCTGAACAAAAGCTCACAATTATTATTTTAACTAATAATTATTATTATAAAAAATATCCAAAAAGCCCTTGTGGTTGCTTAGATCCACTATTTCTGGTTTGAGTATGTCATTTTCAACCTGTATATTTTTATTTATTGTTTTTGCCAAACAAAGAGAATACAGATGTGCTGTCTGTTGTTTTCAGGTGGTGTCCCTGCTGCTGTGTCAGGGGGCCGACCCCAACTCTCGAGACAACTGGAACTACACGCCACTCCACGAAGCTGCCATCAAGGGCAAGATAGACGTCTGTATCGGTAAGCACCGATAACCGCACTCCGCACACACTGTGGCCTCAATAAACACAAATGCAAATTAACCGTCCGTTTATTCACATGAAATAATCGTGTGGCATTTTGAGTTGTCTGTTTCTCGGCGTCCGTTGGCTCGGTAAAAGGGAATTGGCCTCGTGAGCAGAAGGAAATCATTGTTACTCGTTGCCTCATTGCTTCCAGGAGTTGCATCGTTCCCTTGGGTGCAATACCAGTCAGTGGTTGTTCTGTGGCCTTTCTGAATATGTTTCATTAATTGCAGTGGTGTTGCTGCAGTGAATTCATAGATATTAAAATCCCTTGAGTGTTTGTGTGGGCCCTTTTTTGTTTTTAATTGTCTTCTCTTCCACCGCCGCCCGAATTCACAACCCGAAGCTCTGTATAATCAATCAATAATATAATAATCACTATAATCAATTTTAGAAACTATAATAAACCACCTGCAGACTGTACGCTGTTATCTTTCCACTACGGATCAAGCGGCAAATAAGCTGCAAATTGCAATTACTGTGTTACTGCCTGTTCTTTAGCAGGAGACAGAAGTGCATTGATCTCTTTGCACAATAGACAAAGACATTACACCATACGTACGATTTTAATTTTTAGAAAAAAACGCCACGCCGCTATTTCAGAAAGTACATCAGCGGCAGCCTGAGGAAGATCTGAAGGAGAAAAGATCCGCGCAGCATGACATCCGTCTGAGCAGTAAATTGGAGGATAATCTTTACGATCTTAATGGAAAAGTGCTGCTCAGCGCGAGCAGCAATAACAAATGACTGCGATGATAGTCGGCGTCACCGAGCTGCCGGATCCAGTCTGGAGTGCCGAGAGCAGCGAGGAGGCAAAAGTTGCTCCTGTTGTTTCTTTTTTATGTCTCCAACACGCTGCTGCAGAATGTCGAGACTTTAATGACTGCGTAGACGCACGGGGCTTTGTGGAGCTCTGAGGATTTATTAAGCATTTAACATGCGTGTATGTTTCCAATAACGCATGCGTGAGAGTTTGTGCTTCAACACATTGAAACGGCTGCTTTACCTTTTCAAGGTAATGCAATGCGAGGTGGACGTGGGAGTAAAATGGTTAAGAACGTTCATTTACGCACACATTCGCATGTCTCTCGGTTTTTTATTGAAAAGGCCCATTGTGCAGCGGGTCGCCGTGGGGTGTCAGTTTAACAAAAGTGGGTGCCCAGAAAAACAACGTGACAACCTCCCTTCGCTAAAGAGCAAGATGTTCCGTTTAAAAAAAATGATTTAAACAAACGCGCACCTCCTCGCATATGTCGCATAACGGTGGCATTCATACGGCTTTATACAGCAATCGAGGACAAGTCTGTGCAGTTTAGGAGGTTGAAGTTAAGAAGCTGAGGCCAATTGTCTTAGAGTTGGAGGCGGCACTTCGTTTAGTCACAGTGACATTCTGCACTTCTCTGATAAGACGTCTAAACATGCCGCCTGAAACCTTTTGTGAAGCAAGCAGGACGACAAACGCATGATTGGCTCCCACAGTAAAGATGTAACGGTCACGTCACCAATTTTAGAGATGATTTGAAAAAATGGAATATACATATATATATATGTATGTTTGTGGGTCTGATGGTTGATTTTCAATATGGCAATGCCATTTGTGTGTGTTCTTTTTAAGAGATCTATTTTGAACCAGGTCTTTACTCATCAAACTGTTGTACTCTCTCATGTACGACGTAGTCATTGGCTTCTGAATGCGCTGGTGTGTGCATATCCAGTCTGGAAAGATGTTGAACAATTGCCTGACAAGTCCAGCTTCTGAGCATTCTCGCTGAGGTCAAAGCGCCACGTGCCGACCACTCCCAGCGTTAAGGCTCTTTTCCTCTGGTGTTAATCCGAAAAGGAAAAGTGACTTTGCGGTATTTAAATGTTTTTGGTTTCCTGTCCTAACCGCACAGTTGCCTCTTGTTGCTTGTTTATTGGACAGCGTTTTGGAGGCCTGTCCTCCTGCCAGGTTAGAGAGTCGGCAGCAGAGTGAGAGCCAAACCAGTCCGAGTCCGATTCTTCCCTAACTTCAGCTCCGCATGGAGGATGCTCTATCCTCTTCGTTGGTGTTCACGCAACTTGAGTCAGACATTAATCTTTTATTGCTGGCCCTGCATCTCTGCCAGCTCAAGGTCTGGGCGCAATCTCATCAACACACTGGGGATAAGAAGATCTTGGAAATCCTACAGCAGCCACACGATTGGCTCCGAGTTTAATAACCCGCTGCCTCCGTAAATGTCTGTTCGGTAGTACATGGTTCACATGGCGTCCTCATCTCTCCACTGGTCTCATTTGACTGGTTGTCCATCGGATCATTGGCCAACTGAGACTTTCCCACCCCAGATGTCAGCATGGTTAATAATCTTTTGATAGATAGATAGATATATACTTTATTAATCCCCAAGGGGAAATTTGTCGTCACAGTAGCAGCACCAATAAACGAAACATACAAGAATCTTGTTGGGTTTTTGCCCTTTCCTCATCACTCGTACCATCAAACCTCTGCTTTTTTTTAACTATAACTTTTATTAAGGTTCTATTGTGTATTTCTTTGTTGAAATGACTTGTAATAAGCCTCGTCCAGGGGTTTTAATTTATTGAACTTGCTAAGACGTCAGGATAATACGCTTGCATTGGTTCTTTTAAGATATTATATTGGTTACATTTTGTTTTTAAGGAAATGTTTTCTATTTAAAAGCGAGAACATTGCTCCTTCCAATATCTCAGTGCCTCTGATTCAAACAAGCTTGTTTTAACTAACAGCCCAGAACCCAAAGATATTAATTACAGTAACAGATTAGCAGTGTCATTTGAGAGGTGGGGAACAGTCAATCTTTGGTATTTGTTCCTGGATAATTAACTGGAAATAAATAATATATTATCCATTTTATTTCTGTTGATCAATTAAGTCTCTGAACGACATTTGGTGTCGACACCTGGTCCGTTTCAGATGTTTAAATGCATTCATTCATTTGGTTTCTACTAAAGGCGGCGGCACAGGAAACAGGCGTTATCTCTTTCATGTAGGAATGGCGTTTTTTAAAAACTTTTTTCCACGAAGTGCCTGCAGCTCTTTGTCCAAGTGTTCTCTTGTGCAAAGTGTGCCACTAAAAATGTCTTCATGTATGTTTAGACCAGTGGCGGGCCGTCAGGGCCAGCAAGGCCTTCTCTGCTGGCCTAAACATCATCAGAATATATATTTTTTTCTAAATATATTTTCCCACAAATATGTATTCAATTATTTCCCAGAGTAAGAGTTATTCTCTTAATTTCATAGCGTTCCTCTTGGTTGCGCTGCTGCCATCGCCAGGTTGAGATTTGGAGGGCTGGTCTTTCTGTTAGATCATTTATCCAATCATATTCAGCCATCGTGTGTTGCCAGGGGGCTAAAATCTGCCCTTAGGCCTTCAGAATCAACATTGCGGGCGCTGGTAGCTTCAAGTGAATGGGAATGACAATGTTGTGTCAACCAATCAGCTTTAGAGTTGGCTCCTGTAGGCCTTCTAGAAGGCCCCGGAACCGGCACAGGAGCCAGCTAGCAGGCGGAGTGCTGCACGTCTTTTGATTGGATTACCAATATTGAGAGGCGGGTCCTATGGGCAGGTAGATGCAAAACCTCAGAACTGAGAAACTGAATTTGATAAAGGAGTTAATTCGCGGACTACAAAGCTGTTTTTTCAACCCACAATGGCGGAAGGAGGAGAAGATGTCGATTTGGTCGAGCATATACTTGAAATCTGCTTTGGGTGCGACAATGCCATGTTTAGTGAACAAACGAGTGCAAGTGACTTTTTTTTCTTCTTTTTCTCCGTCATGATGCGCGCATTCTGCAGCGCGCGAGACGGAGAGCCGAGAGAAATGACATGCTGTTGTGTAGATACGATCAACATCAGACGGCTGTTTAGTTTAATAAATGAACAAAGACGGGCGGGCCAATTTTTTTTAATGTCATGCGATCTACCAATACTACGCCGCGATCGACGTATTGAGCAGCCCTGGTCTAGAGCCATGGCATCATAATGATAGTAATAAGAGGTGGATTAATTCGGGTGGGACTGTGTAGGACCTCACTGAAGGCCCAGGCCCCAGGCCCACGGCCCGCCACTGGTTTAGACCAACTAATATTACACATTCCCAGAAATGCTTTTACTGTGAGGGAGCTGCAGGAAGCGTTGACGCTCCAGTGAAACCAAAGTTAGAGCGTCTTTATCTTCTATTCCCCAGTGAAACGCGATATTTTAGTGGCTGAACGAGGGATTTGATTGGGCCACTATAAAGTTGGCGGGCTGACAATGTAGCCCAATACCTCGCTACAAACGTATATCACTGGATCTATACGTCAAAGGAAAGAACTTTAAAACACTTTTTTTAAACCATCAAGACTAATTGATTCTTGTATGGATGTCAGGTATACCTTACCCTCCAAACCCACTCTCTTTAATGCCTGCACATGGACAGACAAAAGATGATTGGATGTTGTTTTAGAAAGCTGAAGAAAGAGGTCTTTTGTGCCCTTTTTGCAAATATGGTTAAATATGTGTACAGCATGACCGGCAATCAGCGAATCTCGGCTCAAGAAGACGGCGTAATGCTCAACCTGCCGGTCTGCTATTTGACTTTTCAGTTTTTCCCATTTGATCAGCACACCTCAGATGAGACATGCTGAGAACAAATATGTGTCCCTAAGTTACTTATTAATTGGATGTAAGCCGGTCAGGTAATCATAAGATAATGGCTGCAAGCCTGACATTGTCCTGAAAAGACCAAACTAAAAACCCAAAACTTGAAGTTGACAACCCAAATCGTGTGTGTGCGGTCATTTTTCTCTCTGTCTCACTATTGCCAGATCGTTATCGTGTGTGTGTGTGTGTGTGTGTGTGTGTGTGTGTGTGTGTGTGTTGTGTGTGTGTGTGTGTGGTAGTCTAGTTCAAAGGGCACGTGCACCGGGGACTGCTCAGCGATCGCACCAGTAGGTCATGAGATGGAGGAGGCAGTGACTGTGTTGACATTGGAGCCCTCGAAAGAGCTAATTTACCAAAGAAAGAAAAGAAAACCGAGAGTCGAGGCAGAGTTTGTTATTCAGCTCATACCTGTTCAGTCGTTGCATAACTCTCTCCTCTCCTCCATCTCTTCTCACTTCTTCCTCTCTCATGTCTCTTCTTTTCTCCCTTGTCTCCTTTCCTGTCTTTTCCCTCCTCACTCCTCCTCTCCTCTGTTTTTGTTCTACTCCCTGCTCTCGCTCCCTCTCAAGCACACAAACACTCTTGGTTTGTTGTCCTCTCCCATCCTCTTATCCCTCCCACCCCATTGTCCCCCCTTCACTCCCCCCCCCCCTCCCTCATCTTGCTCTCCGCTGCATCAGTCAGTCGGAGAGGCGAGAGTCTCTCCACTCGCACTGCCTGCCCGCCTCGTCGCTGCCGCCTCTGCTGCTCCCTCCATTAGCCGTGTCAACTCGTCTCTCCGTTCCTCACTCGTTCTAATTTATTCTTCCCAGCTTCGCCACAGGCTCCCCGCCGCCGCTCCCCCATGGAGGCGTTGTGTGTTTTGTAGCCGGTCGCGTCGGCGCTCTTTGTACGGTCCGCCGTTTGTCTGGCGGTGTGGTGTAGCTTCCGCTGCTCTTGTTGTGGCATGTCTGTTTACATCAGCGGCGTGGCTGGCAGGGCAGAGGCAGCCAGGGGCAGCCGAGAGAGCAGCGCTGGAGGAGGAGGAGGAGGAGGAGGAGGAGGAGGAGGAGGAGGAGATCCAGGGAGAGCAGGATGTGGTTCAGGAGCGGGAGCAGCAAGAGGAGGAGGAGGAGGAGGAGGACTA
Organism: Pseudoliparis swirei; assembly: GCF_029220125.1. Taxonomy (NCBI): domain Eukaryota; kingdom Metazoa; phylum Chordata; class Actinopteri; order Perciformes; family Liparidae; genus Pseudoliparis; species Pseudoliparis swirei. The sequence goes on along the minus strand of NC_079402.1, from coordinate 9,478,740 downwards.
ACGGAAGGTGTGTGTCGGGGAGTTTGCATGTCGGTCCAGGAGTTCAGCTACTGTCTGTGTCTGCCCTGTTGTACAGTGTTACTGCAGCACGGAGCCGACCCCAACATCCGCAACACCGATGGCAAGTCCGCCCTGGACCTGGGCGAGCCCTCCGCCAAGGCCATTCTCACAGGTCAGTGTACACACACACACACACGGGTCAGCACATGGCTGTGTTCCCATTGCGCATTGTGTTTGTTTGTTTGTCTTTCCTGTTCTCAGTGTCCTCTTTGCTTTCCGCTCTTTCGGGATGCACTTTTTTTCCCTTCCCACTCCTCTCTTAATGTTAACAGGTTGCACACACACACACACACACACACACACACACACACACACCGTTCCCCCAACATTCCTTTCATTCTGCCCAAGGCTGCAGGCGGTATTGCCTCTTGTTCGGGTCCATCTATCACCCATGCATGTTATTCAGTCCTTGTGTCCGAGGCTGTACGCACATCGGCCTTTCGTTCGCGTTTTCTTTGTCCGGCCTCGCCTTCCTCCAATGATCAGGTGTCCGAGGTGTTTGTGTTTCTGCTTTCCTGTATAATCTCATTCTTCTGGCTGAGGCTGCACTCATTGATCAGCTACTCCATAAACTCACTCTGTGTTAGATTTTGCTCTTTGTTTGTTTGTTTGTTTATGTATTGTCATGTGTTGTTGAAAAGCAGAGGAAAAAGCAACACAACGACACAGCAGACCTTAACGTGAAGCGTTTTGATCTTTGATACAGCACAACGCTGCAAACAGTAACGGATTGAAAATACATTTAAAGGCAGTTTAAAGACTGTAAGAACACCACACCCATCCTCCTTCTCCTTCTCCTCCTCCTCCTTCTCCTCCTCCTCCTCTTCCCACCTGGGTTTAGGCTGCAGCTAGAGGCTTTTACACCCTTACTGGCAAAAGAATATATATGGGAGCTTTAGTGGTCAACATGGGACACTAAAACTCAAACTGGTTGTTTTATTGTAAAAAAGCACTTGAATGCAGCAGGACCCATTACACGTATTTAGTGGTAGAGAAACCACATGGACAAAGATACAGCCTTTATATGAGGAAATAATAAAAAACAGATATGGCTTTAAAATGAAGAAAAATGTGGTATATATTCTTTTTAATTTTTCCTTGGTTAGACGAGTCACTGTTTTAGTTTTATGATTTTGCAAATCAGCACGTTGAATTTTCAATCTTCTCTTTTGACGAGCTTCTTCCTGCTATATTGTCGACACACACACACACACACACACACACACACACACACATGTACACGTGTTGGCTTATGAGTTATGAGTCCTCATCTCGTTTTCTCTTCAGTTGAGAAAGACATGGGTCTTATTGAACTAAATTAGTCCTCCTATTTATGTTTTGCCTTTTTTAGCAGCCTCCATTTACACTGTGTTACATCACCAATTCCCTCTGTGGTAAATGAGATGAACCGCAGCGAGGAGCTGTGCAGTGCCAAAACATGTGGACGATATTCGCCGTCGCCGGTCTGTGAAAACATTCTACTTGGCATAGAGAATTGAAATGAGGTTTTCCAGGTTATTGAACATTGACCCTGATATTTGTCCCCTTCACCCCATCTCGGTGTCAGCCATGAGACCATTTTTAAATGGAGCTGTCATGGATATGTGATTAATGGGCAGTTAAACAGAAATCTGCCTCGATTATATAGAAAATATGGTGCGCCTTATAACTCCAGAACGTGTGTGACAGGAGAACTGTGGTGACGCCAAAACGCTAACGGCCCCATCTACAGGCGGAGGCTAGTTTGTCCATTCTGGGCTCCTGTAGAAACCTTGCGGTGCGACATGGAGGACTTTGTGAAGTGGTTCTGCTCCTTATGCATCTATAAACGCCCCATTAAAGAACACAAATGTTCTGTTTTGGGCGATTAACTCATAAAAACACAGTTATGTTTATTATATTCTTACAACAGATTCCCCAAAATCCCACACATTGGACTTTTAATTCAATGTACCTGTGAGAACCCACTGAAATGAGCTTCAGTGTGCTGCAAGCTGCCTTCACACATTACAGCCATATATACGAGCAGCTTTTTTTTATCCTGTCTTAAAGTGAAGCAAAGGTCGCACCTCAGCACTGACCTATGCAACCTTGATGTATTTATAACTGGAAAAACGTTTTGAGCCGATTTATGATGCCCCATCTGCCTACCTATTGTATCTTAAAGCTCGGCAATGGAAACAAGAGCGTTGGGAGTAGAATATGTTTTACATTTACATAAATTAGGCTCTTTTCAAGACATTTTAAGTGCAATTAATATCATTAATAATGACTGTGTTCCACTCAGGTGATTTATTAAGCCCCTGCTAATGTGCAGGCATGCGTCCTACCAGAACTGGGTCACCTAACTAATGCAGCCTTAATTGAGGTTATCGATTCCACCGGTGCTTTTCTTTTCCCTGCTATGGCATGTCAAAAGGTCGCCACATGATGAATGGAGGCGAAGCCCATGTGTTAGAACGCACAAAATGTGTCTGAATCCGCTTCGGTAAAGTGTGTTTTTGAAATCCCACGGAAAAAGACAACAGTAAGACGTCGACGAGGACAGCTAAATGTCATCTGGCGGTTTCAACATCTGCCGTTGCCGCCGGCATCCGCCGATGCATTGGGGTGAAAATGAGTCGTTAACAGGGAAACCAGCTGATCCAATACGCCAGCACTGGGCCCGCGGCGGTGCTTCAGTCTTCTGTCTGTGCTTCAGTCTTCTGTCTGTGCTTCAATCTTCTGTCTGTGCTTCAGTCTTCTGTCTGTGCTTCAATCTTCTGTCTGTGCTTCAGTATTATGGCTGTGCTTCAGTCTTCTGTCTGTGCTTCAGTCTTCTGTCTGTACTTCAGTATTATGTCTGTGCTTCAGTCTTCTGTCTGTGCTTCAGTATTCTGTCTGTACTTCAGTATTATGTCTGTGCTTCAGTCTTCTGTCTGTGCTTCAGTCTTCTGTCTGTGCTTCAGTATTGTGTCTGTACTTAAGTATTATGTCTGTACTTCAGTATTATGTCTGTGCTTCAGTCTTCTGTCTGTGCTTCAGTATTCTGTCTGTACTTCAGTATTATGTCTGTGCTTCAGTCTTCTGTCTGTGCTTCAGTATTGTGTCTGTACTTCAGTATTGTGTCTGTGCTTCAGTATTGTGTCTGTACTTCAGTCTTCTGTCTGTGCTTCAGTATTATGTATGTGCTTCAGTCTTCTGTCTGTGCTTCAGTATTATGTCTGTGCTTCAGTATTGTGTCTGTACTTCAGTATTATGTCTGTACTTCAGTATTCTGTCTGTGCTTCAGTCTTCTGTCTGTGCTTCAGTATTCTGTCTGTACTTCAGTATTCTGTCTGTGCTTCAGTCTTCTGTCTGTGCTTCAGTATTCTGACTGTGCTTCAGTCTTCTGTCTGTACTTCAGTCTTCTGTCTGTGCTTCAGTATTCTGACTGTGCTTCAGTCTTCTGTCTGTACTTCAGTATTATGTCTGTGCTTCAGTCTTCTGTCTGTGCTTCAGTATTCTGTCTGTGCTTCAGTCTTCTGTCTGTACTTCAGTCTTCTGTCTGTGCTTCAGTATTCTCACTGTGCTTCCGATCTGACACATTGGCCGCACCTTGTTAAGTAGCGTGAATTATCCTCTTAATGGCCGGCACTAATTACCCAAACTCTCGTCCTGTCACATTGTCTTATCACCCGGCGCCATCCCGAGAGTGATTCCACCGTTCTAATTATCGCTGGCAGTGATGCATTTAACGCCAAGACATTATCGTAGACGTGGTCGGGTTTTGGTAAAACTTGCAGAAAATACAAAACCAAGCCTTCAAACCCATTTTTACAGAAAGAAAACCCCCCCGTCAAGAGTGTACATGTGAACATATGTGTGTGTGTGCGTATGTAGCCTGTGTGTGGTCCTCCACAGAGACTCCGTGCATTAGCCTCTTCCTCTTTGGTCCTGCGTGTTCTACGATTGAGAGGATCCGCTCTATTCCTCATCTCCGCTGCAGGCCGGCACAGCTCTCAAATTCAGTCGGCGGTGATGGAAGTTTATATTGACCCATAAATAAGCTCTACCGCTCAGCCACATCCAACAAAGTGCTCTCAGAATTGATAGACCGCGTACCCTGTTTCCTGGAGATGTGGAACGAAAAGACAAAAAATAATTAGATTTATTTTTTAAGGGGGCTTCGAAACGGGAAAACAATCGTTTGTTTTGCAAGACATTCGATTGGGTTTGGATCGCTCGCACACCGCGAGGCGTCGTCAGTCGGCAAGTTCTTCGTCATCCCGTTCCGTCATGGATTACAGCTCATTGGGAATCTGTGCGTGCAGCACTACCGCCCACAATCTGCTGTCGCAATGTAAGCAGCAGCATCGATGAGCAAATACGTCCGTTAGAAATGTAAATAGTCTTTACTCCGTTGTGGCCGTGCAGTGCAGAAGCCTGGAGGGTTTCAAGTTAATAATGTCGTCCTTATCGAGTTACAAAGGACAGATTTGCGGCGCGCTTAGCGTATCGCTAGACTGTTGCTGGCTCCTGGAGCTCCAGCCGGACGCCCCCTCAGTACACAACATTGATCTGATGTTGGAGGGAAGCTGCTGTGTTTCAGATGTGCTTCATGGTGCTGCGTCGATGCTGAGGAGCGCAAGAGAAATCTGTATTTTGTGACCAGTCAGTCACTTCCTGCACAACCGCTGCTCCTCGGCACCGAGAGGCATATACAATCAATTACGCACAACGAGCGTATTTGGCGTGTGGACGTAGAGCGTATTTCACAGGATACACAGTGGACGTACATGTAGAGACTGTGTAAAATAACGGGAAACTGGCGAGCAGCAAAACTAAATCTGCAGATCAGTCGTAGGCAGGAGGGAACGGCCGGCTGCTGGCGCGCTGTCGAGCTGCCGGCAGGTGGGTTGAGCTGCCTTTCGGTCAGTCGGCACAGCGGCTTCCTCCTGCTTCCAGCCTTCACGCTAACGCAAGATAACCGCCAAGGTTCCTACGCCAGCGTGAGCGTTTCATCAAAAGCCTGGCAATTTCCCAGAAATTCCGAATATCAGACTGCAGATAAGTAATGGAGAGAAACGCAGGGTAATGATGTGAAAATCCACAGAGGAGCTTACAACGGAAAACAAAGGGATCAGCGGGAGGATTTTCTCTCGGATCCGTCTTTCCTGTCGTTGGTGATTGATCTTCGCATTGCCAGGAAAAGCAGTGATTAGGACACTTTTTCATCAAGTTGTTTCTGCCCTTGACAATTCGGTCTTTTCTCCCCTCGAAACTCCGTCGCTTTCTTTCTTCACTCCTCAATTACGACGTTGCTTAATGAGCTCGCAAGTACAGCGTGTACTCCGTCCGCCCCTCATCCTCGCCGCCCTGGCACGTCGTCTCTACCCGGTGTCCCTTTGCCCCCTGCTGTCGCTCAACCGTCTCCAGCCCCATACCGATGGGCCGCTCCGTCTTTCCCCTCCGACATTCGCCGTTCATTCTCTCCCCGCGCCACACTCGGAACGTCTCGGTCTGCCTCATCCGCTTTAAATCTCCGACGGTAACGCGACGCCATGGAGTACACACAGATTAGCCGTCGGTGCGTCACAGACCTCGGCAGCCCTGCAAAGAGTGCGCAGTTTGCATTCAGTGTCGTGAGATGTAGGCTGTTGATCAACATCACTGCCAATATACACAACCGACTTATCTTCTGAACTGAGGCTGTTTGTCCACGAATCTTCGGCCAAATACTTTGAGATCCTACAAACCAACAAACTGGTGGAACATAAGCTGTATGCAAATGAACTGGCGCAGGTTGTTTATGTGGTAATCTCTCTTAGACTGTTGTCCCAGGTATTAAGCACTCATTGGGGATATTGGCTGCATCATTGTTAGGAAATTTGCATATCTTTGTTTTTGTTGTCTCAAATAGGAAACAAACTACGTTATATAAACGCAATATCGGTTTTATTCAAAGAACAACACTGGTAGAAGCAGATCCGTTTTCTCAGAAGAAAACTTGTTTAATGAATAAAGCAATGCCATCGGTGACGGAGCATCTGGCTGTTGGAGGGAAAGGGAGGCAACACCCCAAAAGGCACCGATGTTTAAATGAAGTGACTAAATACAACAGCTTTGGTCCTCGCACCTTACTTTGCTTCAACACTATTTAACCAGCAAAAGTGGATTTGTACTTTCACCGCTTCAGTCTTCCAGAAGTAAGAAAACCTCATTCACCGTTGCTACCCAGGGGTCGTTTTGTTCTCTTGCTGCCCACAGGTGTCAGTTGAGGTCAGCTGTTTAGTGGGCTGAATTCAGATGAAGAAGAAGACCACGTCCACATGGTACAGCCTCATCTGGCACCACAGATCAGCCAATAGGTGAAGGTTATTCATTCCGTCGCTTTATGGACCTTTACGATGTCTTTCTTCTGACGGTAAATGAAGAAGGCGATCATTCCTGTTTGCTGTGGGATAAAAAGGAGAGAGAGAGAAAGAGAGAAACACTGGAAGAGATAAACAGAGACGGAAGAGAGACGAGAACACAGAGCGTGAGAAGCCGAGTCCATTAGCTGCTATTAATTACCTCTGATTGGTATTCACAGACTACCTGCTTCTGAGCCTCAGAGAGATCAATGCTCCACCCTGGACCTCGGTCAGCGCACACACACGCGCACACTTTCTCATTACTTTAGCCTCTCTTGTTTTAATGTGTCTTTAACCCATTCCCGCGCTGATACGAACAAATCGGCTTCATTTCAGCTGCGCTGTGTGTCACGCTGCTGTTTGCTTTGGGTTCGCTGCCAACCAGATGGCCGGACGGCCAGCTTGGCATGCAGCGGGAGGTTTCACCCTCCGTGAGCTGTCTGTCTTTATGAAGTGCTGTTGCCCATTTTGATACAAAAGATTATCTCCTTTTTAATTGCTGGCTTGTCTGGTGTGTGTGCTCAGCATTATCAAACATGCTCTATATTCATTAAATTCATTCATGCATAACAAAAAAAAAGAAAAGAGGATTTACTAGACAATTTAAGATAACACTTTTTTTTCGAGGACATTCATTTACTAATGCATTGGCCAAATGTATGATATACCTATAAATGTGATACCCCATCGTCTTTATTCATTATCATCATAAATAAAATATATGATTTAGTTGGAAGCTTCTCTTGAGGCTTTTGACTGAAGCTTTGAATGTCTGCTGTCCCGTTTGATTAAATCTAAGTACATCCAACTGTGAAGCAGGGAATCCCCGTGGCGAATGAAGACGCTGGTGGTTTACATTGGGGTTGGTTAAACGGGCGCCGAGGGGCAGCGGCCACGCGTCAGTAATTGATGAGTCGGGAGTACGGCCGGGTGGTCCATGTCACTGAAGATGGCCCATGATCTTTTTGGTTTTCTCTTTTCAGTCTCTTTTTTAAAATGCAAAATGTGCTGCTCAGTATGGGTTAGAAAGGGTAATATCTGTGTGACCTTTAACCTCCAATCTGCTGATGGACAGGCTCCTCTTGGTCAAAACAATGGGCATTTATAAGATACATGTAAGCTACATTATCATATTTTCTTCTCCATGACCTTTCCTTGATGAATCCTATTACTGAAGCAATGACCTCGCTGGAAATCAATGAACTCATTGTGTCTCATCTTCTTCAATCTGTAAAGCATGTTTGCACATTTTTTACATTTTAGAGGCAAAACAGTTTCCTGGATCAAATATACAAAGCGTCAGTCTCACTTTAACAACACGGGGAGTGAAAGATGGCCTCACACTTGGATTTCAAACTCGAGAACTGTCTCGGAGAGAACTCGCCGTCGGAGACGGGACAATATTTGCTATTTGAGCGGCAAACATTGTCACTGGTTGGCTTCAGATTTGACAGTTCCAGTACATCTTCACCAGGTGGTGGAAGCTTTCGGTGCCGTGTCCAGATGTAGATTGGATCCTTCTTTGTCTCAATTCCGTCACGAAGGCAGAGTGTGGAGAACTTGAAGAGGCTGAGTGAACAACTGCAGAATTAAACACGATTGAACACTGGAGGAATCCCTGTGTCACCTTGTCATAGTTAGCTGTTCATCTACAGCAGTGAGTTGCAGACGGCAGTGAAAGGCTGTCCCTGACAAAGAAACTACTTCTCCAAGGATGTGCTGAGAGGAGACGGGGAGGGAGAAGAAAAAAACAGCATCGAGAGAATAAAATAGCTTTCAATCATCCTGCTTTACGAGAGTGCAAATGTTCATTTCTCTTACTGGCTTCGTGATCGGTTTGCTAATTTCTTTGCACTTTTAATTTACGGGTGTTTCCCTGTCACAACTAAATCATTCTCGGTTATTTATTTGAGTTCAAACGTTGGCAGGAGAGTTCATGACTGAAACTCTGGGTCGCAACTGCCTCCCAAACAGCAGCTGCCTGGACTCCTGACGGAGGTGTCTTGGACAGCACCACGTCTCAGTGCTCATCCGCATTCATGAATTACTGCAGAAGATGGGCGTACTCGAGCAAGAGTCTTTGTACTGGAAACAACGTCCAGGCTGAGCAGGTCCCCACGCGAGACCATTCATACGCTAATGGACACCGTCACTTAGTTGGTCTTTGGGGATCTCGGTGAAAAAGTTATTGAAAGACGAGAACGAGACTGCGCTCGCCACAGTTCCGGCTTCTGCCGAGCCGACTTCCACCGCGGACATTTGGCGGACGACCAGAGGCCGTTTAAAACACAGAGCACGGTCACCCCTGAGAAATAAGGTTTGAACTATTAATAAATCTCGGCGAGAGAGGAATAGTGATGGATGCTGATGAGAAGGGACACGAGGGAGTCGTGAAGACTTGCGAGGCAAGAAAGACGTGAATGGGAATAAAGCAACGGGAGGGGGGAAAAACATCTACGGAGGAAGATCAACGGTGTAACTTTTGGTTGTGGGAGATGTTATCAGGGATATAAGCGGTAAGACAATGAAAACACTCAGATTCCCAGGTGTTCATGAAATTATAAGTGGGAGCCAGTGATGTTTGCAGGGAGCTGGATTTTATTGAACTGTTAAATTTTTAACATTTAGTTTAGTTTATTTCGATCAGCAATACTATACAAAAATCAAAATTTCAACAAAAGAAGAAAGTGGCCGACCGAAAGGGTCAAGGCTGAAGCTATCAAGCTTATAAGTGCCCTAACCTATGCTTTCATGAAAATACTTATTTTAAAGAACCATTACATATACCTATATATATATATACATATACACATGCATACAAATTCACACACCCATATAAACATATATACACACACATACCTACATATACATAAAACAATCAACAAAAAAAGCTTGTCCCCATTATCCGTTACTTATGAAGCGTCATCAATGCTGATACGTCTGTACTTGTCCAGAGTCATGTTTTTAATTTTTTTTTTGAATATCACCAGATTCTTACTTTCCTTGATGTCATCAGTTAAACTATTCCACTGTTTCACCCCACAGACAGATGTACACATGTTTTTTAGAGTTGAATGAACAATCGGCTGTTTGAAATTCCATCTCCCTCTTAGTTCATACTCTCCTTCTCTATCTCTAAAAATCTTTTGAATATTTCCAGGAAGTGAATTATGTTTAGCTTTGTACAGAATTTGTGCTGTTTTGAACTCTACTATATCCCTAAGTTTCAGTGTATGTGATTTTAAGAACAGTGAATTGGTGTGCTCAAGATATCCTACATTATTTACTATTCTAATTGCTCTCTATTGCATGATGCATAATGGCTGTAGGGTGCTTTTGTAGGTGTTCACACTTCAACACAATAGGTCATGTATGGTAGAATGAGAGTGTAATATAATGTCTGCAATGATTTATAGTTCAGTATGTGCCGTGTTTTGCATAATATCCCTACAGTTCGTGCTAATTTGGACCTTACATACTTGACATGTTGTTTCCAGCTAAAGTTGTGGTCGATTATCACACCTAAAACATATTCTCGAAAACTCTTTCCAGCTTAACACTATCCAACATTAATTCTACGGAGTATTCGGATGTATATTTTATTACAAAAACCATAAATTTTGTTTTTTTTATGTTTACTGATAATTTATTGACATCGAACCACAACTTTAGCTTACTCAATTCTGCCGTGACAACCTCCAACAGCTGCTGGAGGTTCTCCCCAGCACAGAATACATTAGTGTCATCAGCAAAAATAACATAATTCAATATTTTAGAAACATTGCAGATGTCATTGATGTACAGTATAAATAATTTCGGTCCAAGAATTGACCCCTGCGGAACACCACATATGATATCTAAGAGAGGAGACCTAGCTACACCCATCTGAACAAACTGTTTTCTGTTTTCAATGTAACTTTTTAACCAATTTAGCCCTACCCCTCTAATCCCATACCTTTCCAGTTTATGTATTAAAATACCATGATCAATTGTGTCAAACGCTTTCTTTAAATCGACAAAAACACCGACTGAATATTTTTTGTTATCACTGTTACTTGTTAATTCTTCGACTAAATCCATTAAAGCCATTGCAGTTGATCTATTCGTTCTAAAACCATATTGTCTGTGCATAAGCAACTCAATGAAGCTGTCCAACCGTACAACAAAGAGCTTTTCGAGAATTTTAGAGAACTGGGAGAGCAGTGAAACTGGCCTGTAATTAGTAAATAGGTGTTTTTCTCCAGCTTTGTGTACTGGGATCACTTTAGCAGTTTTCATATTGCTGGGAAAGCATCCCAAGTCAAACGATAGATTACAGATGAAAGTTAGAGGGTCTACTATAGTGTCAATTACTTGTTTTATTAAAGTCATGTCAATACCATTCCAATCCAGAGATGTTTTGTTCTTAAACTTCTGAACAACGTTCATAATTTCATTTTTATCTGTACCTCTCAAATAGATAGTATCTGGATTTCGTTCTCCATAGAATATTTCAGCACCTCCTCCTTGTGGAGGGTTTATTTCATTTGCCAGTTTGGGCCCCACATTCACAAAGAAGTTGTTGAAGCTCTCCACCACCTCCTTCTTGTCAGTGATTGTCCTATAATTATCTATAAAATAATTAGAAAAGCTCGCGCTATTTTTTTATCTTCCTAATGACTGAGTTTAGTATGTTCCATGTGCCCCTGATATTATTTTTATTCTTTTCTAACATTAAATTGTAGTAATCCTTCTTACATTTTCTAATAATATCAGTTAATTTATTTTTATATCTTTTATATTTCATTTCTTTTTCTCTAGTTCTATCTTTTATAAATTTTTTGTACAAGGTGTTTTTTTTTTTACAGGCATTCAACAAGCCCTTTGTGATCCATGGTTTATCAGAGCTATTGATTTTCTTATTGCTTTGTCGCATTGGACAGCTTCTATCATATATTGATAAAAAAATATCCAAGAAAGAGTCATAAGCAGAGTCTACATCCACTGCTTCATAAACAGTTCTCCAGTCTTGTCCCAGCAATTCCCTTCTAAAAGCATCAAGGGTAACTTCTGTTCTTACTCTACTCAGTCTTGTTATACCTTCATCCTTCATCCTTTTATATTCACAATCGTAGATAACAAACACTGGTAGGTGGTCACTTATATCATTAATAAGTAACCCACTAATTAAATTATCTTCCATGTTATTAGTAAATATATTATCTATAATTGTTGCTGATTGAGCTGTTATTCTACTGGGCTTAATAATGATAGGGTATAAGCTCATACTGTACATTGTCGCAGTATATTCATCAATCGATAATAGTTTATTTGGATTTAATAAATCAATATTGTAATCCCCACAAATGAAAGTGACTTTCTGCTCAGTGTTTGTAAACATACCTTCCATCACCTCCTTGAACTTCTCTATACTGGAGCTGGGGGCTCTGTAAACACAACTAACAATAAGATTTTTCTTTTTCCTCATGAAAATCTCTATAGAAATACATTCACACACATCCTCAATACCAGCAGTCATGCAGTTAATAATCTTATATTTAAGTCTTCGATCAACATACAAAGCTGTCCCCCCTCCCTTTTTGTTGTCTCGATTTCTGAAATTTAAATCATACCCTTCCAGTTCAAAATCCACACCTTTCTCCAGACTAAGCCAAGTTTCAGAGATGGCTATCACACTAAAGGGTGAGGTGAATTGACCTAGATAATCTTTTATATTTTCAAAATTGGCATATAAACTTCTGCTATTGAAGTGTATGATCGATATTCCATGTCTTAGATCAAATTTATTATTAAACTGTTCATCAGTGTAGTACTGACAATTACTAGTCAAATTATTAAAAAAATGTATTTCTGGGTCAATATCTGAGTCCATATCTGAGTCCATATCCTGCATCTTGACCAAAGAAGCTCTGAAAAACCATAAGATATAGACACATATAATCATAACTATTCCATGTAGAACAAATTAACAGGACCAGGACCAGTTTGATAATCCAAAGGAAATAGAAGGTTTTGTTCGATTCAAAAAGGAAAAATTCTGTATCCATTACAAAAAAGAAAAAATACTTTATCCTACCAGGTGTCACTGAAACTGGAAAAGTGTTACTGAAACTCATCCAGCTCCTCCAAGCTTCTGATGACGAGGAAGACTTTGCAGTTTGCAGTCCACGTAGATTGAATTTTCTTCTGGTAACGCAGTAGACAGGCTTTTCGAGCGATGTCGGCATTCTTTTTTATCAAGTTTTCGTTCATATAGACATTGGTTCCTTTCAGCCGGCGGCCTTGTTTGAGCAACTCAATCTTGTGCTTTCTGTTAACCAACCGTATGAACACGGCTGGTTTGTCGGTTTTCAGTCTGCGAGGAAGGGGGTGGCATGCCTCTATGTTATTGATATCCATCTTGATTCCGTGTGACTGGAAAAAAGCGGACACCTGTCCCTCCACAGAAGTGGCTTCTTGTTCGGTGAGTTCTTCTCCTTTTTCGCGGGATGCTGCGTGGGCATAGGATCGGGGTTTGATATTTAGTCCGGAGATAACGATGTCGTTCATCCTGGAGTATTGTTCCAGATCGGCCACCCGGTTTTCCAGCAGCACAATCTTTCTGTCCTTCTCTGCGTTTTCAACCCTGAGGGCTTTCACCTCCTCCACCAGCCCCATGTTGTTCCCTGCTGCTTTTGGACAGCAGAAACTCCTTCCGTGAGGATATCGATCGACTTTTTTAATTCTTCGATATCATCCGAAATGTTCCGTTTAGGTGGCATGGCGTTGGAGAAGTTTAACCAAGTTGTTCGTTAAATATTTCCGTTTGTTTGTTTGTCCCGTCAGTGGAGAGCCAGCGTTCACGCGCCTCCTTTTTAAATGTTTGATTACTATGTACTGTGTTAGCATAGCCTACTCTGCTAGCATATTAGTTGCCTTATCAACACTCAAAATAAAACAGTGCAGCCTGCTCGCTGTGCTCGTCCAGTTGTTCGTTAGACCACCGTCTCCATTGGGTTCAGCAGACCTTCATCATTAAATATATGGCTCAGCGTTGTGTTGAGCAGGATGCCCTGATGTCATCATATTAGCAGTTCCCTCTTTCTTTTTGGCCTGCAGGTAGCGGGCGGGGCTTATCAAGTAACAGTGTGTGTGTCATGAGGCTTCTGGGTAGCAGCGTCCATCAGGTTATTTTTCAGATTGAGAGACTCCATACCTGAGCCACTTTGTCGTATCTATGGCCTAAGAAAACTGAGCGTCTGTTACCTCCAACTTTGTTGAGTTTCAAACCAACAACGACACACATATCGGGCGACGGCGTCCCCGTTGTTTGCGGATTCCCCAAAAGATCTGAAGTTTTTCGAGCTGACCGTCCGTCATTGGTTCAGTCTTGCCTCGCCTGACGCGCCCTCACACACAGCGGCCGGGCTCCAGGAAGACGGAGGCGACCCCCGCGTCAACGTGACGACCAACTCGTGGATCCCCGATTCGCTGACATGATGGAGGCGCTTTTTTCGCCGTTCTGTTAAGCACCTTTGAGGATGAATGTGCGATGTACAAATACTCTTCCCTTCTGTAAAGTGTCCCGCCGTCTTGTCATAACTGGTACTAATCCAATATGTTCCATCATCCCTTGTACGCAGTTAGGGCGTGTGTGCCCACCCCGCACTGCTTTTGAAGCTCGAACTGCGGAACAGAAGCTTTGATGAAGCGCTTGTCCACGCTCCTGCTGTTGCTCCGTGACTAGTGTAAAAAACAGTTTGCAGCGCGGTGTGCTTTGACAGTAATTGCGTTCTGTGTATGCGTTTCCATTAAAACTGTATTCCCGCCATGCTGCGTGTTGGAGGCATGCTGTCAGCGAGCACTTCCTCTGTCTTGTGACAAAAGAGAGAAAGAAAACCGTTGCTTTGAAGAGAAGTCCGCGGTGGGCAGGCAGCTTTCACAGAGCAGACCATTCTCTCTCCTCTCTCTCACACTCACAAGGGCCTGCGAAAAAAAGTGATTTAAGAGAACGAGGACAGGAAAGAAAGCCGAAGAATGGGGAGAGGGGGGAGACGAGAAGAGAGTTCGGAGAGAAGAAGGACGGGGAAAGGGAAATAACGTGGATGAGATGTTGAAGAAGGGAACAAATACACGGAGTGAGTGATTTGAAGGGGACAAGAAGAAGATGCTCATTGGCTCGGGTGACGGACGGGACGGAGAGATGCATTGATGCGGCGTAAGAGAGGCAGGCGCTGATCTGTACGTTAACGGCCTCATCGTGAAGACAGAGAACCGCTGTCGCTGCTCTGAAGGCTTCGTCCCTCTAATGCAGCGGGAGCAAAGGCAATCTCGCACTTTTGAATGCCTGTGTGTGTGTGTGTGTGTGTGAGAGGGAAATGTGAATTCCTGTGTGTCCGAGGCCAAGTGTGTAGCTTTCCTCCCCTTATCGGCGACACGCTCATTGATTACCATGATGACTGCTGTTCGATTGGTCCCCTGTGATGAATGAGCCCAAGACTTATTTCCAAAATGGCAAAGTGTGCGTGCGTGCGTGTGTGTGTGTGTGTGTGTGTGTGTGTGTGTTCGTTCCCTAACCCCATTCAGGACATTTTCCTGCAGCTGAAATTGCCTCGTTTTCCACACGGCTGCACAGCTCCACAACCCGGAGTGAGTTAGCGAGGGCAGTCGGCCACCGTACAAGAGGAGACCGAGTGTTGTTAATGAAGTCACATTTTGATGGAGTACTGAGCTGCGTCTCCTGGATGTGGAAAGCCTCCGCAAAAGGGAAGGAATCGGATGGATTAAATATCAACAAACGCTTTGCTTGAAATGGTGTCGGCCTATGTGCATCCTCAAATGCGTCACACTTTCACAAGTTACCCTACAGATCGGTGAGGAGTACAAAAGTATGAGGCTACACTTACTACATTACTTAATTTGAGTAGTGTTCTCCATTCGATTACCTATCGATTTAAAAGGGAGAAACTAACTATTTGCAATGATCTCTTTTCCTCTCCCACGTGTCGACCGGCCGGTGTGCATGGCGGACTGCAGAGGATCAGCGTGACTCCCGTTTGTGTGCCTCACTCGGGGCCGCTGCAATGTGATCTAATCTTATCCATATTCATTTGTCCTCGGCTAACTTTGATGTTTTTCTTGTTGTTGCTAGAGGCGTGGAGGAGGATGAGGAGAGGAGGAGGTGCTCCGAACTCCTTCCTGTGCTTTTGTATCCGTTTCACGAACAGTGAAGGGAATCCATTCTGATTGGTTATTGGCTTTCTGCACCATTATGGACATTGAGAACGAAAGGAGTTTAAGTTGCAGAAGGATTGGGTCACAACATTTACCACACAGATTCTGGGAGACATAATTCCTAAGGAGGAACCGACCTTCTTCAAAGCTGCGTGAAAACGTCGCCTCGCTGACGATTAAGATGTTTATTCAAAAGAATGCTGAAAAGCCTGAACACTCCACTGTCTACACCCGAACGGTCATTTTCAATTGCGCAGGAATGACCTCAATGAGATTCGCTGTTTAAATGAAGCCGTTTGGGGCGCGCCCACGTGTAAACTGACCAAAACGTCCAGCTTCTCACGGAAACCATGGAGTGGTCAGACACAAACACAGAGTCAATCTCTCTTCTGAGCACCGTGTGACGCAATTAATCACACAGTGTAGGTGGCGAGTACGCAGAGTCGGCCCGCAAAAGGGCCCAAACACACACACACACACACACACACACACACTTTTCTCATTTCTGCACACCATCCCATCTACTTCCCTTTCCTGCCTTGATTGGTCTCAGTGCGCACAGGTCCGCCTCAGCTGTTGTGACCTTGCTGAGGTTATAAGTGGATCGCTCAACTCCTGACTCGAAGCCAGTTGTTGTGTAACAGCGGATCAACTGCTTCTACGATACATTATATTTGATTGAAACATACACACACACACACACACACACACACACACACACAAGCAAACAAACGGGCACTGAGGCGACTCATGGTCCAGTCAGCATCAGTCAGCATCATCTGTGCTTGTTCAGCCACTACAATCGTAGGTCCTTGCTGCATGGTCAAGATATACACTACCGTTTAAAAGTTTGGGGTCACTAAGAAATGTCTTTATTGTTCAAAGAAAAGCACAGTTTTTTTCAATAAAGATAAAATTAATCAAAAATACACACTATACATTGTTAATGTGGTAAATGACTATTCTAGGTGGAAACGTCTGGTTTCTAATGAAATATCTCCTGAGGTGTATAGAGGCCCATTTCCATCAACTATCACTCCAGTGTTATAATGGTACATTGTGTTTGCTAATCGCCTTAGAAGACTAATATCTGATTAGAAAACCCTTGTGCAATTATGTTAGCACAGCTGAAAACAGTTATGCTGGTGATATAGATTGTGATGAAGTTCTTTGGTTTCTTATTTTTGCAAAAAAACAAAAATGTCTGCATTAAATGATCACATACAAATCAACTGAAATATCAATTCTTTATTTCTGATTTATTTTGAGATTTATATTTGATTTTAAGAAAAATAAAAACTCAAATATCCTAAATAAAAAGATATAGAATATAGCATACCAGTAGAATTAAACAAAATCACTGAATTGTCTAATTAACCTCAAAAAAACACCTGTTTCCTTCTAACGTTTCAACACTGACAAACACTCAGCTGTTTTCTTTTCTTTTCTGAAAATGAGGAAAAATAAAATTTTATTTTAGATTTTTTTTTTTTGTTTTTGTAAGCCCATAAAAATAAATTATAAAAAATAAAAAAATATTTCAGTTGATTTTTGAATAATGAATCCAGAAATGACATTTTTTTTTTTTTTAATTGCATTACAGAAAATAAAGAACTTTATCACAATATTCTAATTTTCTGAGACAGTCCTGTAAGCTATACAACTGGCCTTCCTTTGAGCTTGAAGTTTGAAGAACAAAATTAATACTTCAAATATTAATCATTATTTCTAACCTTGTCAATGTCTTGACTATATTTTCTATTAAATTTTCAATTCATTTGATAAATAAAAGTGAGTTTTCATGGAAGACACGAAATTGTCTGGATGACCCCAAACTTTTGAACGGTAGTGTATATATGTGTGTGTGTGTGTGTATGAGCGTGACTGTTTTGACATTGACTTGCGTTCACCTGCGCACAACCCTGGAATCACCCCCGTTTACACACACACACATGCACGCAAAGGATTACAACTTGAATTCAAAAGGTGATCGCTGATGTCTACTGCACTCTGCCAAGGGAGTGACACACACTTAGTCTCTCTCTTTCACACACACACACACACACACACACACACACGCAATATCATCATTCAGGAGGCAGCTCGCCTGTCCCCAGCTTGAACCTGTCCTTGTCTGTCAGCAGGTTTATCGACATCACACGCACACGCACACATACACACCCGCGCAGTCAGACTTGGATGTGTTCATACATACTTAAATACATACGTCCCCCTCCGTCTCATGCCACAGAGCTGCATTAAGCTTTTGGGATATGTTTCGATGAATTGAGTGAGTTGCCCTCCGTCACTCGGCCTCCGTGTGCTTCTTTTCATCTCCTTCTGTTCTCACTGCCGACTTTAAGCCCATTGAACACACGAGACAGGTCGGGGATGTGTTAACACCTCGTTTTATTCTGGCAGCAGCAGCTCCAATAATGTGATATGCACTCAAAGTAAAGTCACGGGGAAATTACAAGTGACTATATCAACTTGTTTATTGTTTTCCATCCCTATTAAAGAACCATACTCTTGGATCGCACGTTTCATAATTTATGTATTTGGCGACTCCTGGTGGTAATGAAGCAGCGTGTTTATTATGGTCTCCCGTTTAGATTTTCTCCGGCTTCAAGTGGACGTGGAAAAGCATGGTAGACGGGCACAAACTTTGGGGACAGAAATCCCTTTTTAAATCTTTTGCTGTTGGTTAGAAAGCCACTTCTACACAGCGGGAGGTGCATATCCTCGGAAGTTTAAAGTCTGAATGAAGTGGAAGGCGTTGCTCCCAACTCTTTTCCTATTTTCGCTGTGAGGAAGAAATGTAGTCCAAAAAAAAATAATGTCGAGCAAAGAAATCATGCCAAATGTGAGTTATTTGTTTGTCATGCACTATGATGATCATGATGATGCAGTGTAAGCCAGGAGCTTTAAGGGCCGTGACTGTCGGGTGTGTCGTGGGGAACGATTGTCTCAGGACATAAATTGGTTGAAAAGCACATTATCCAATTTGGCGTCTTGATCCGCCTCCGTATGTTTCCCTCTTCTCTCTTTGTATTCATATTTTTCGACACTCCCCCTTTTCTTCATCCCCTGACTGTTCCGCCTTAGCCTCCCTAACACCAATTATACTGTGTCAAATCCATGCATGTCAGTTTCCAGATCCCTAATCATCCCTTCTCTCTTTCATCTACGAATCCTTTGTTCCTCCCTCCTCCCCCTTCCCCTTCTTTGTAACCTTTTCTACTGCGCTCCTCACCCTACCCCACCCCTCCGTCACCCACACACACACACACACAGACAACCATCCTCCTCCGTTCTCCTCCCATTGTATCCGTATCACATTTACTTATCCATCTTCCTTTGAATTTCTTTCTGTTTAATTTCCTATTTGAATTGTTATACCTTTCCTCTTTCTCCGGCCTTATTTCATGGATGGACTGCATTGAGTGAATGTGCTCGCAACTTTATATGCCGGCTTTCATCTATGAATAAGCCCTAGGGCACTCTTCTGTAGAAGTTGCAACGGTAGTTTTGCGAGAGTGGATTTAGTTTCACCGCTTTTAATTTACTCCAGCCAGGTTTTTTTAAATGGCAGCTCTCAAAACTCCGTGGGACACACTTCGTACACTCTGCCGTGCAGTCGACGGAGGCGGGGTGGGTCTGATGGATGCCGTTATGGACTGGCATTATGTAAAAGGATGACTCTCGTTAGTCATGCTTCAATTTATTTAATTCATTTATTTTATCCATTTTGAGCCCCACAACTTTATTACCGTACCGACACAGAGAAAATACATTGACGAGAGCAGATCGTTCACCTCCCAGGTGTGTTTTAATGTATATTTCAGTTCTATATGCAAATCAAATATTTGGTAAATTATCCCCGCAGACTGACACTCTTCTCTTTTCAAACGGATCGTCCATGTGACGACTTGTGTTTGAAGACCACCAGCCAGTTTAAACAGTTGAGTCTAACAATGTTAAAGACTCCATGTCTGAGAATTGCCCCCCCTCCCCCTCCCCTAATTCCCAGGCAGAATAAACACATGGGAAGGTGTGTGTGTGCATTGTCACTGTAGTTACAGGGGGCAGGGCTAAGAGAGGAAGAGAGAGCAGGAGAGAGGGCGAAGGAGGTAGGGGGAGGGGTTTGTTTATTTCTGTTGTGTTTTTTGATGATAACTGCATCTCCAGAGCCCACAGAGAGAGCGCGAGAGAGAGAGAGAGACGGGAACAGACATGAGAACAAGAGAAGATGGTTAGCAGCATGAGAGGCGGCCGGGCGACGGGAGACAGACGCGGCAAAGCAGGGAGGGATGGACGGACGCACGGACGGGTAGAGGCAGAGCGCGCGTCAGTCCGACACTCGTTGCCCAAACAATGAACGCACTGTGGTCGCTGCCGGCAACGCATCGCCAGGGCAACCGGAGCCAGAGGGGTGCGCACTGAGCGAGAATGGCAGAGAGAACGAGAGGAGGAGGAGGAGGAGGAGAGATGGAAAGAGAGAGGGTGTCTTCTTTCCCCCATGGATAGATCCTTCCTCTGTGTGTGTCTTTACTTGTGTGTGTGTGTGTGTGGCTGATGATGTGTGTCTGTGCGTGGTCGGTGTGTGTTGGTGGCCAGTTGTCTGACACTATGATCTTCTGCAACCATCTAGGTGAATACAAAAAGGATGAGCTCCTGGAGGCGGCGAGGTGAGTACCAGACTCTGCATGCTCTTTGTTGTTGTGTGTGTGTGTGTGTCCCTCCCCCCTGACCCGACCACCCCCCTCCTGTTTTTTTTACGCCTTGATATGCTTGTTCCTGCTTTGTGACATCCTTTCACGTCTTTCCTCCCCGTGTTCACCTGCTCAGTTATTTGGCTCCTTCTCATCTCTTATTTCCACGCTCACTTTATCCTCGGCTCCTCCTCACTTTTCACTTCTGTGTTACCTCCACTTCCTCTCTTCCTTGATCCACTCCATTTCCGGTTCTTTTTTGCCTTTTTTTTCTCTCCTCTTTTTTCATCTCTTCATTTCCTGTATTTTCCTCTGTTTATCTTTTTTCCTTGTTTCCCCTGGATCAATCTTTTCTCTCGTTTTCTGCCCTTTCTTTAATTTCCTTTCCTCATCCTCCTCCCTCATTTTCTTCATCTATCTCTTTATCTCTTGAGCTTTCTTCTCTTCTGTTTGTATTCCATCATTTGCTGCCACCTTCGATTTCCCTTCAACTTGCATTTCGGTGTGTCAAATGGTTTATACACACACACACACACACACACACACACACACACACACACACACACACACACACACACAGCTCCTATACTAGTCATGTTATCAGATGGAGAGAACATGTGGGTCAGGGACACATTTTGGAGGCATGTTATGGTTGCAGGCAGTGCATGTGGGCAACGTGTTTTTGTGTGTTTCAGTCTCTTGCAGGTGGAAATGGCTTTCATTTGGGATTTTGCGTGGGTGGCTGAGCGCTCAATGCCTCAACAGCCCCTCTCTCTACTCTCTCTCGCTCGCTCTCTCTCCTCCCTCGCTGTCTCTCTTTCACTCTCTCTCCCAGGCACACACAGACACTCACACACCATCGCACTCACTCTCACACACAGATAAACACACCAGGGAGCAGCTGGCGTAGCTTCGCAGCACCCGAGTGTATTATGGGGTCAGCAGGCTGTTTAAGTGTGAACTGGGAACTCAGAGTGCCTCTAACACATCTGAGCCGCTGACTGGCTCATCCCAATGTCATTTTTCACAATAACTTCTTTTTTGTGTGTGTGTTGGTCAAATAACTCCCACTCATGACTTATAGGATATTGTTATTGTACCTTTTTATGTGTGGCACAGATGGCACCCTCACACAGGGGTGTAGAGGAAGAGTAGATGGCGATCCGCTGCCGAGTGCTTCCCCTTTTTTATTCACAGACACAAGAGTGCCATCAGAATAATTCTCATTAAGAAATCACATACGCTTATTTCCCAAAATGCTGTAGCATGTTGTGGTACTTGCTTTGGACCCTGATTCATACAATTAGTTGACTAGAAATTGCCAAGTTGTGCTACACACACACCCACACACACACACACACACACACACACACACCACTGAGTGTCCTGCGTCCCCGTTTACATCGAAATGAAGACTCCCTTGTGAGAGGCTTCTAGCAGGATTCAGCTTGTTGTGAAAGGGAGGGGAATAGAAGAACAAGGAAGGAAGGAAGGAGGAAGCTGAGTGGAGGTTAAGATGGAGGAGAAGAAACTGAGGGTGGAGAGGGAGGGTAAAGGTGGTCAGCGCAGACGAGAAGCGAGTGAGAGGGTAAAAGGGTAGCAGATAATAGTGATTGGAGGATAAACAGGAGAGGACAGAGGAGAGATGGGGAGTGTGTGAATGTCTCCTTTGGTCAGTGAGTGAAGGAAATGGAAACAAAAAGAATGAAGGAGAGCACCCCCCCCCCCCCCCCAAAGAAAAAAAAGAAAGAAAAAAAAAGTAAAAGGAGAGGAAGGGAACATAGGAGAATAGAAGAAGAATCCCTTTCTTTCCATCTGACAGCTTCCTCCTTTACGGCCGTCACGGGGTTGAGGGTTGGACTGGCCTCTGCCTTGGCAACCCTCTCCTGGTGGTCACTCAGTGCCAAGGCAGTGAGCCTAGGAACCAGGAAGCACGACTCGACAACATAAACAAAATCACAACTCCACTGCGGCTAGGCTAAATTGCTCTCTCTAGCAGATTAGTTTAGCTTGTTGCGGTTACTAGAAAACACACACACACACACACACACCGATCCATCCTTCAAACATTCTTCTCTCTTTCTGATCTCATTCCTCCTCATTTTCTCCCCCACATCCTCTCCTTGGCGAGGAACGGAGCTAATCCTCCATGGGGTTGGATGTTTTCTCTATAATCTGTGTGTGTTTGTGTGTACACGTTTGCAGGAGTGGAAACGAAGAGAAGCTCATGGCCTTGCTCACTCCGCTGAACGTCAACTGCCACGCTAGCGACGGCCGCAAGGTAAGAGGAAAGAGCGCACACGAAAAAAACATAAACAAACAAACACAGGAAAGTGAAACAATTTGTTGTTTGGCGGCCGTTGGGGCTCCGTTGTATCGAATGTCCCGGGCGCTCTCCAGCAGGCGTTGGCAGCCTCGTCTGGCTGTCGGAGTGAATCGGTGGAGCCTCAAACCACTCCAGTGAATACACACTGGCACTCGCTCTGAACAAGAGAGTTTACACAGAGATGTGTCCAGGGAATTATTTTGTCTCACAGGCTTTTGACATTTGGGTGTACCTGAACCTCTTTCTGTCCACAATCAAGATAAGCAGCCGCTCACACGGCCTTGCGTTGAGCCCGCCGCCCTCCCAGAGCAGCAATGTGGGGGCGGCGCGGCCGCGGACCCGATCTCCGGGGGTCCCGCGTTGTTCACGCACGGTCGTCACAAAAAGAAGACGGGTGATGGATGCGTGTTCGGAAATAAACGCGACGCTTTTCATTTCTCCAGCGCAGCGAGTTTGAAGCTCCACGACGCAGCGCCGATTGTGGCTTCCCCCCCTAGAACTATTATTCTTGTCTGAGTAGAGCAGCGTCTGAAACCACCCCCGCAGCATCGTGTGGAACTGAAACTCTCAATCAGCCCAAACTGCTGCCGTATTGGGGGATCACTTGCTCCGCCGGCACCGTGAAACGGCCGGCAAAGCCGCGGAGAGATGGTTTCATCTGAAATATCGCATTGGTCAGACATATTTTCTTTCACGAAAACAGAGATTGCTGGTATTTATTGGCCGAGCCCCTATATCTTGTAGATTGCTATGACGACTACTGGGAGCCAGAGGGAGCTTTTTACTCTCTACCTTTGGTACCTGTCATGTAAATGCTCTAACAGCCTTGAGGAGGCTCTTTCCTCTAATTATGGGTGCTTGAGTGCTGTTGATGATGCTCAGCTGCAGCTTGTATCCCTCATATCACCGGCATACCCATAATTGTGAGAGAACATCCTCCGGCTATTATCTGTGCAGGTGGCCTGCTGCGGATGTGATACCCCGAGGTGGGAAAAAAAAACCTGTGTTATGAAATTGTTTCGAGACAGAGGGGGACAAACACAAGAGATCATTGAAATGTAAAGGTTCATTAGTGGATAAACGGAACCAACCAGGCGAGCGGTGAAAGCTGTGCTCAGACATATTCTGAAATGACCTCTCCTGAACAACCTGTATGTGTAATACTCTTTAAGTGCCCCGACTGGAAGCGGCCACGCACAGCAGATGGAATATATTTCCACGCCGGTGCGGTTTTATTATATTTTGGAATCCATTTCATGCAAGGGGCGATGGGGATTTATACTCCCACTGCGAACTGAAATTATTCAGCGAGTTTAGTGCAATGGCGTTATATATATTAGGTGGAAGTGAGTGACAACTAAAACGTTCCCACTTGTCATACTTATCCTTTGACCAAATCCACTAATGGAAATCAGTCTGCTGGAAAATATGAGGAACCATCAACCGCTTTGATTTAGATTCAGTTCAGACTTATTTTGAAGGTGGGGGGTTCAATTATAAAACTTTTTGATTTATTTTGTGTTTATTTAAATGGTATAAGTATAATGCTATTAGGTACATGTTCCAGTGCGACAAGTGTAAATGGCAACGAGTAACAGACCATTATATTAAAGCATAATATCTCACTGTTATGGAACTTAATATGAAGGGATTCAGGGTGAGACAGAAGAGCTTGACGCAATAACATTTGTCCTAATTAAATTCACGCAAACATGCTAAATATGACACTGTGGGCCAGCAAACATCACTCAGACCACACACACACACACACACACACACACAGACCCACACACCCAGACAAATTGTTAAGACGACACTAATGATAATCGTGGACAAAACAGAGCATGGCAGAATCCTAATGATCGGTAATAATGATTCTTCTCTTTAAATTTAATAAGAGTCCCTTCTCTCTCTCTCTCTCTCCCCCTCTTCATCTTCATCTCTTTTTCCTCATTGTAATTAGAAGTGGCACAGGCTCTCCGTCTCCCCTCTTCAACCATGCAGTCGCATACAAACACAAATCTGGAGCACAGGCGTTGATTACGAATGCCTCTCGGCTGGATTGGAAAAGATCTGCGTACACACACACACACACACACACACACACACACACACACACAGGGCACCCATGAGAAGAGAGGGGA
Organism: Pseudoliparis swirei; assembly: GCF_029220125.1. Lineage (NCBI taxonomy): Eukaryota > Metazoa > Chordata > Actinopteri > Perciformes > Liparidae > Pseudoliparis > Pseudoliparis swirei. The sequence continues at coordinate 9,453,911 of NC_079402.1, read as the reverse complement.
GGGCAAACAAAAGGGAGAGAGAGATCCTGTATGTGAACACCCCTGTACTGTAGTTTGGGGTCCAGAAGGGTTTTTGGTTTGAACCCTTTTTGAGCCCTCAATGCTGAAAATGACATGTGAGACAATAGTGTGGCAACAGTTTGGAGAAGGTCCATTTAGAGATGGGTTTTCCAGGTTTGGTGCAAGAGAACTTGAGTTGTTGAGCAGAGGCTGTGATGGTAGAATATCGATGCCCATGTTTCTGTCACACATGGGTGGGCTGCATCTGACCCGCCACACCTCGAGCGAAAGCTTTTTGTTCTTCTTGCACTGCACTATATATTATTACACTATGCAGTGCAGGCAACGGCAGTATAACAGCCTGTCTGTGTGTAGGTGTGTGTGTGTGTGTGTATGCATTTGGATGATTGAGGGCCCATCAGAGTGGGATATTATTAACACAGCTGAGTGGAGAGCATTATCAAGCTGCCTCTATTCCCCCACACTTTCCTAATGTTCAACTTTTCTTTCTTGCCTCACTGACGTTTCCCCTTCCAGCTCCTTCCAAACTGCAGACGGACCGTCAGTTTCTTTCAGTTTGTCATGGATTATATTTCATGTTCTGGACTCTGTTGAGCTCCTTCTGTTGTGAATGTGGGTTGGCCTTTATTTTTCTCTGCGTATTGTGAATATTGTGAATTTTTGGATCTGTATCTCACCAGTAAGAATCATCCCACCCACTCGTGTCCTAGTTGGCGTGGACTTCAAAGACACAGGCAAGAAGAGCATGACCAAGATTCAGAGAGAGAGAGAGAGAGAGAGAGGGGGGGAGAGAGGGGGGGGGGGGAGAACCGAGAAGAGAAGATAAGAGACTTCCATTGAAGCCTTGTTTAAATCTTGATTACGGGAGCTTATCCGGCTGGGACTGACGGTGTTTATCATCCCTAATATCGTGAAAATATCTTTTTTTAAAGTCTTTTCAGGAAGATAAATGTCGTTCATATATGCGGCTTTCAGAAATCTCAAGTTTACACACACAAGTGTGGTGTGGTGTGATATGTGGCAATGCTCAGCAGGGCAGAACACAGCAGCACAACAAACAACAAGTACACAATAAAACAACACAAAATGTGTGTGTACACACTGTGTGTGTGTGTGTGTGTGGGTGTGTGGGGGTCTTGTGGGGGTGTGTGGGGTGTGTGTGAGTGTCCTGGAGAACATGGCCTGAGTGCCTGTCAAGAGTCTCAGTCTCTTCCTGATCTCTCACAGTCCTGACGGCTCCTGTCCCTGCAGCACTGAGAACACTCTGTTGTCTGTGGCTGGGGTCTCAGCTGTGCCTGCCTGCCTCCTGGTCTCTGCCTCCTGGCCTGGGTGTGTAGCAGTGGGTGAGTGTAGTTCACTCCAGGTGGCGTACTCCTGGCACTCCTCTCTCTCCTCCTTCTTCCTCAGTTGCCCTCAGGTTCCTGAACTTCCTGGCTCCCTCGCCCAGCTCCAGCTTCTCTCTACAGCTCTGGATCCTCTGGGAAACTAGGAATTTCCTCTCATTCTCCTGAACTCAAGTTCCGCAGAGTTTGCCTTTCCTCTCAATTTGTCTGTTGTGTTGAAGGTGTGTGTGCCTCTGTTGTTGGTGTCTCATGTGTCCTCTCCTTCCTCCCACCCCACTCCTCCACCTCCCCATGTATCCCGTTGTGTCCCCTCTGTTCCAGTCCCTGTTGTCCTCTCCAGGTTCCTCACATCTCCTTTGTTTTCATGATTGAAGTGTTGTCCCGGCACCTGGTGAGGTGACAGATGTCTGCTCTCCAGGTAGAGGGCAACTTCTCGTGTGTCATCAGTCCCCACCCCCACTGACACTGTGTTGCTACTGAATGATGGATCCACCTGGAACCCTGCCACACACACATTGGTGTGTAGGGGGAGTACAGGAGGGGGGCTGGGCTGGGGGGCCTCCCTGGGGGTGAGGGGTGAGGAAGGGGGTTCGCCCTGGCCACACTCACCACCCCGGCCAGTGTGGAAGGGGAGGTGGTCACAGGGGCTGAATCAGGGGGCACAGGGTCCCAGCATCCCAGTCTGGAGGGAGTCTGGAGGGACTATGGACTGAACAGCTGAACTGAAATCAATGAACAGCCCCTCTGGCTGTGTCCCCCTGGCTGAGAAGAGTGTGGTGTGCAGTGGAGAGGATGGATCCGTCATCATGGATTGATCTGCAAGCAAACTGCAGCGGGTCCATGGAGGAAGGGGAGGAAGGCGAGGTCATGTAGCTCATCATTTCCTCTCAGCATTTCATGACCACCGAGGTGTAGGGTGGTCGGTAGTCATTCATACATGCTGGAGAAGGGACTTTAAGCAGGGGAAAATAGTGGATCTCTTGGAAGCAGGGGGGGGAGGGAGGAGCACAGGGGAGAGGGGAGAGGTGTGAAATGACTGGGCACACTGGAGCTTAGCTGGTGTTCACAGGGAGCAGATATGCTGCACATGCCTTCTTGCAGCTTGGTGTTGCCCCTCCTCACCTCCTCCGGTCCTCTCACACTGTCTCAGTGTGTCGTGTGTGGTGTGGTGCGAACTCACGGCCACGCTTCTGCTGTGTTGTTGTGCTGTGTAGTGTGTTGCGCTATTGTGCTACCGTCAAACCGTGCAAAAATAAAGTTCAATGAGTCCGTCAGGTCGTCTAAAGGGCACCGCTGAGGGGTCTGCTCTGCTAGTGATCTGTGATCCGGTCCCCTGCCATCTGCTAGCCCCTGCGCTGCTCCATCTGTGTTCACTCTGTCTCTCGACCTCCTCTCTCTCTCTTCTCCCTCCTGCTCCTCCCAGTACCGTCCACCTGCCCCTGCGTCCATGCGCGGATGTTGCGGCGGAGTTATACGCAGCAGGCAGCAGCACACGGATGGCTCAGCACGGATGGAGCGGCTTTTTTGGATGAACTTCCTAACTGGTTTTCTTTACCGATGGTGTCGCTAGCGATGGTATGAGGGCTCATGCCATTGAGCCGTATTGCTACGTCACGTCGTCTGGAACTGGGGATTGATGGATCATGTCGGTCGGACACGCAGCGTCCTGTCTGTCCTCCAGCTCAGATCTGTCTCACACGTCGCTCGTCCCTCGTCGTCACCGCTATACTTTCCCGGTTCCTTTGTCTTGGGTAGGAAGGAATGGCGGCATGGTCCGTTGGGGAGACGGGAGAGAGGAGAGAGTAGCCTAGCCTCTCTCGTGTCTGATGGCGTTCTTTCGTTTCTTCTTGGTCTCTGGTAGCACACGTGCTGGTGCTGGAAATTTCTTTTTTTTTTTTTAGGTTTGCCCTATCCCCAGCCACCACCCCAGCACAGCGTCGGGATACTTGTTCTGATGATAACAACACATCAGGTCGTCCGAGTGCTTTCGCGCGGTGTCCGCTTGTGGTGGTATGTATCTGCCTGTGCTCCACAGTTTATGTGACAGCATTGATATGAGGAGATGCCGTCGTGGCTCTGGTCCCGACACAGTTTGCTCATGTTTACACATCCAGACGTTGTCGGTGTGTGTAAATGTAACCTGGCGCCGTGTCTCTTTTTGAAAGAAATAATCGAAATATCCAAAAGCATTTCAGGTGACGGATGACAAATAGGGTGAGGAGAAGTTTAAATATAATCGTATCGGTGGCATGTTGTTGTTTCGAGGGATGCGCTGAATTGGATTATTCTAAAAACAGCGACTGTCATTTTAAATAATTTTCCGGTTCGATTTATTAATTGGAGCATTCTCACCAAAGATAAATAAATCCTACAGGGTCTGTTCATTTTTTAATTCTCCTATTTTTATTGATGACAATTCTCACTTTTGCCTGATAAAATGCTTAAAACAAATACAATATGATTAGGGTAGTGTTTACATCTCGAATACTTATGTAACGTCATATACAGAAGCTCAGTGGTTAAAATAATCACCAACTACCAGTGTGGCCCCCGAACATACCAATGACATGGAACTTTCCATTCCACCTATAATGCACAATTGATGCATTTGAGGGATTAGGTTTTTAGTTGAATGGCACCTGTCAGCAGATGCATCAAAAATATATATATATATATAGAACATGTCCGTCTGAGATCGACAATAAGAAAGACGCTTTCGGTTGCTTTCAAGGAGAGTTGTTCCAGAAGTTACTTTCTGAGCTGCTCAGCTTTAAAGTTTCCGTGCATGGAGCCCTCAGGTGTGTGTGTGTGTGTGTGTGTTCGTGCACGCGTGAGTGAGAATGAAGGATGAGAAGACTAGCTGTAGGATATTTATCTTCCAAGCTGTTTGTTGCCTGTGCTGAACTGTCAGTGTCTTAGTGTCTTAGTGTGTGTGTGTGTGTGTGTGTCTGTCTGTCTCACAGCGGCACACGGATTTACTAAAATGTTTATTGATCCAGTCGTCTGACGCTACTCATCCTGTTAGGGCGTCCACCTGCTGAAGAGCAGCCCTGACCTGAGCACTGAGGCGGCTCCAAGAGTCAAGGACACGATCAAAGGGATGTTCCACTGTCTGTTTTGTTGGTAACACTGCTCATAATTATTTGACATTTGGATGTTACTTAGCCTATTTCTCTTGTTTTGATCTCCTTAGTCATTGCGTAACATACTTTAAAAAATTTAATTAATCATGGGACTGCTTGGGGGGGTCTAGTGGCGCAGCGTCTTTTCCAGAGAGACGAGTGAGAGGCGTTGGAGTTTCTATTCTGTTTTTCCATCATACTCATCCGAGCATTTGGGGGCACAGAGTGACTCTATGGAGTTATCCAAGTACTATATCTGAGGACATTGTTTGGATGGGTTAATAAATTCTGGGTCTTGGACATTTCATCTTCTTGCATTTTCTAAAAAGGATTGTCTTGATTAAAGCAGATGGATTCATTTGCTAATGGATGCTCAAACCAAGGCTGCAGATGACATCGCTGCACTTCTAGTTTCCACACCGACAAAACGTTCACATGCATTTAGTTTCAGGTCAGGTACAGATGGAAATTTACTTAATGATTCTTCCTTTGTTCTTGCAATAATATGTGGTATTATGACCAATTTATGAATTGACTCCTGACACACACGCACGCACGCACACACACACGCACCCAGACACGCACACGCGCGCGCCAAACAAAATGGTCCATATGCGACCGTTCACCCTTCCTGATGGATCATGTGTCATTGCTATGGCAACTGCTGACAGCTAGCAGTCACCGTTGTCATGGGAACAGCTTGACAGGCTCGTAAAGAGACTAGGAGAGGCGGATGTAAGAGAGGTTTCAGAAAAATTGGAACCATCACATAAAAGAAACTGACACAGATCACACCCTCATTTATAGTAAAAAATAAATAATAAATGCTTTGTAGCTTAACGCGTGAGCCATATTTGTGATTGTAAGACTTATTCTCCACGCCGTCAGACGGTTGCGTTTTGCTCTTTGATGACCAAGTATCTTGTGATGTGAGGAGATGCTGCAGCTACCAGTCGGATGGATAGTGATCTGTGGCGGGGGAAGGGACATGAAAAGCAGACAAATGCTACCAGGGGGAAGTCAGACGGGAAGATTAGTATTTTCCATCTCGGCTTTAACACGCCCTCCGCATCGCTCCCTCCTCCCTTCATTTTCCTCCCATATCTGCCTCCTTCATCTCTCTTCCCCCCTCCATCTCCATCCCTCCCTCCCTCCGACCACCAACTCCACAGAAAGGCTTTTAGGTGATTAAAACATAACAGATTGTTTTTCATTTCTTTTATTATTGCTATTCACGAGTTCAGTGTGTCTTTTTTGAAATGTCTTCGACTAGGTTTTTCACTCTCGGGGCATCATTTGTCATCACGTATCAAAGCACCATATTGATAGAAACACCACGGGTGGAGGAAGAGAACACAAGCGATGTGGCACACGCCTCCGGAGGGCTCTCATTCTCACATCTGTTGGTGCCTTGAATGCACAATTCACTTGTCATTTCTTAGTCATAAACTATGAACTGTCATAAATAGCCTAATTCACATTCTCCTAACTTGTGGTGCTGGCATCAGCAAAAAATATTATGCTTGTGTAAACACAGGGACATTTAAAACCCTTGTTTCTGCTCACTGTAGTGCTGCCGCACTTTCTTTAAGGAGCGTTCGTTAAAATCAATTTTTCATCTAATTCCTTCTCCGCCGTCTGAAGGGTTGCTACGTGATCCTTCAGATAGTAAAAATACTGAGAAAATACTTGCTTTCTTTGCGTCAGAAATTCAGTGCAGCAGGGAAAAAAGAATGCTGCAGTGGAGGAAAGTTGGAGGATGTTGAATGTTTTATCACCGGATAGGTGATACATGGGCGACACCTGATTATTTTTGGCTTATGGCTGCTGAGGTCAGAGCCCAGTATCATAATATAACTTTCAGCTGGAGCTGCATTTATATGACTTGAATACAAATGGGATGGAGAAAGCAAGACAAGACTGACTCTCCCTCTCTCACACACACACATACATACATACATACATGCATGTACCCACCCCCTGCTCTCACAGTGTTGACAGATTGAGGAGGTGGAGCTTTATCCCAGTCTGACCCTGGCAACAACATCATAGTGATGCAATAGTACATGCACACAGTACATGCACGTGTGTGTGTGATGCCTAACTGATTAGTCATTGGCAGCAAGGTTTAAGAAGGTTAATTTGCATCTAAATGTATGGCGGACCGGATCACTGGTTTACGCACTGTGTTATTTATTTTGACAATTTGCAAGAACAAGTCCACGCAGAGAGACACTGCATTTAAAATGAGGACGATGACTAACCGTGTACCATGTCCTGTTACTTCCAAATGCTGCTGTCACATCCTGTAAATATGAGTGTACCATCTGTCCACCCAGCTCTGCCTCACTGCCTCGCTGCTGCTGCTGCACATCTGAACTCAAAAGATCACGGAAGTTGATCTGTGTTTCAGACGTTTGCCACAACAACACGGAGCAGGAGACGGGCTCATTGATGGATTGATGGAAAACCCTGTTTTGATGAGAGAAACAGTTCAGACCAAAGCTCCTTTTGTGATAAGAGGTCCATTATTGTTTCTGTGTCAACTTTTAAAGCCCTTTTGCATCATTTACAAAATAGGCCGTTAGCAGTGACAACATGATACTTTTTCTTCATGTTAGTAAAAAGAAAAAAAGTCTAAAAGTTCGGGAAGGTCCACGTTGCAAACCAGCGTTTTTGAACGTTGCCACGATTTTGTTTTGTTACCTCATTCTTTGTGAATCACCTTGTTACTAGCTTCAAAAAAGAGAGATGTACCTCCATCTGCCTGATGGATCGTGGAGGTCTGGATCGTGGTCCATGACTACCACCAACTATTCATACACTCTGTCATACTCATTGAATGTCGAACTCTGTCATGATTCCTTCTGGTCACATGACATCTATTGCTTCTGTCCATCCGGGGAGATGTTTTTGGATGCTTCACAAAAAAGGCCTGGAAGGTTGTCTTCTTTTGGCTCAGCTCAGATTGCCGCACTGCTTTTTGGGCTTTGAGTTGGTTTGTTGGCTGCAGAGTGAAGTGGGCCACCGCCGCTCCACCAACATCTGCATCCTGCTGGTATTCTCTCTGCACCGCCGCTATATTTCCTCACTGCTGCCCATCGACAGAATCACTTACATCGTTATGACATGACCGTGTCCATGATGTTGAGGACATCTTTGCACTTCTAGAGATCCTGGGGGGGGAGGGCAGCGGTGCTAAAACGATTAGAGAGTTGTTACCTCATTGACCCTCGGCCGGCCCAACAAGTGTAGCCGCTTCAGCTCACATGCTATTGACGCCAGAGCCCATGGAAGTGAAATATATATATATATATATATATTTTTTCATCTCATGATGGTAATGAAATATAAATGTATACAACCTATACATGCATATTGTTTTAAAGAGGAAGAATGATGTCTTTTTCACTTCACAAATTCTTGTCAAATCTCCAAACAGGATTGTTATTCTTTGAGAAACATACTACAAAAAATGTCCTTAAATCTCTATTAGCTATCATAAGAAACGAGGCAATGAATGGGCGGCATTTCTTCCTGAAAGGCTTCTAGAACATTTCCAGAGTGCATTTCCATCCAATGCCATTATACAAATATGCTGACATAATCAAGATAAACAGCTGCTGCTGCTATTCCAGGTGCCATTGAATTGCTCTCCTGAAAGTTTCTTCCCCTTTTTACCCCATGAAAGTTTTTTTTCTATTTCTTGGGAGTTTCTCCTGATCCGATGTGAGGTCCTAGGACAGGGATGTCTGTGTGTACAGATTGTAAAGCCCTCTGAGGCAAATTTGTAATTTGTGAAATTGGGCTATACAAAATAAACTGAATTGAATTGAATTAGTCTAGAAGAAGAGGGCACAACAAGATGGTGTAATTTAAAAGGTAAACAGTCAAAGCCTCAAAGCAGTGGGGAGGAAACGTTTGTTTCATGTATTAATTGGAAGAATGTTAGTGTGTCGTTAGTAAAAGGGAAGCTTCAGTGGACGTGTTAGTCACAAGCTTCATGGTCGTCATGATTCATTCTGTTTCTTTTGCACACTTCTTGCATTTTTCGTTTTTAGCGTCACGCCTACTTTTCCACTTCAGCCGTGCAGAAAGCAACGCTGAAGCAACGTGATGCAAGTGACTTAGGAATGGAATTGTTAATGGGAAGACATAACTAAATGTAAATGAGGAAATACTTTTCTTTTTGGTAATTTGGGTGAACTGACCTTTTTCAAATTCCATAGTATCATTGTGAGGGGGTATATGATGCATAGGAGTTTTAGCAGGTTATAAAGTCAAATAAATGATTGGTCAGCTTTTTTGGCATGTGGACTGACTTTTACCTCGACCCAGACCGAATATCTCTGGAAGATGGCCGTCCACCTATGTGAAAGGGACTTTTTCTAGTTCGCTCATATCTAAGAACTCTCAGATTTGCCGGCTCCGTGAGGCGGCTTTAATCCCGGTACCATTCACAATTCGAGCCTCGGTACATCCAGTGTCGCACAAATGGCCTTTACATCAGGACTCGGAGGCATGATCGAGTGGGCGTCAGTCCAGCTTTGAAGAAGAATGGCCTTTGCTGAGAGCATACGGAGGCAGCACTGTGAGGAGAGCAGACGCCCTTCATCTCAGCCCCATCTCAAAGCATTCAGAGCTGCAGCCTTTCATCAGTTTTATGGTGGAATAATATAGGATAGAACTGGGGAATGGTTCAGTGGTGAGGCGGCCCATTGCTCCCTGAAAAGTCTTCCCGAAAGAAATGTTGTACATCTGGTCAGAACCAGAACCTCCTTGCCCTCTGTGCACATACAGGACCGACGTTATGAACTCACAATGATAGGCTGTGGAACAAACGTGTGGGCTAACATTTGCTTTATGTTTTTCTCATTGTTCCCTTTTGCTTTTGACCCCTCACCTGCTCTTTGTCTCTTTCTGTATTGCCTCCAGTCCACTCCGCTACACCTGGCAGCGGGATACAACCGGGTGAGGATCGTACAGCTGCTCCTCCAGCATGGAGCAGATGTTCACGCCAAGGACAAGGGGTTCGTACAACCACATGGAGGTTCAAGAAAGTAAATGAAGAAGCGGGATTTGAAAGAAGACAGTCAATTTGACCATTGCCAGAACTACATGTATAATGTGTCAGTGGTAGTTTGTAGCAAGTAGGCGGGTTAATATTTGTTCAACAGTGCTTTCCCATCATCAGAAATCCTCGCTAAACTGGCTCTCCTCTAATTATTTTTAACTGGAAACCAGATGGCGGCGGTTCTGATATTGTTGTAGAGTTTATCCTGCGGCATGCATCATAATTTATTTCCCCTGAATAAATTGGAGGTGAAAAAGCCCTGCAGTGATACTTGATTCATTTTGATTTGAGGTGTTTGACCATGTTCGCATTCCGGTGGTGGCGCTTAGCTCAAAGAAGCCCTTGTCTCAGCACGGCCTCGCAGAGCTGCGAGCATGACTCTGAGTTTGGTTTGAAAATAAATTATTCAACTAAAGAAAGATGAGGCTAAAAAATTATATTTATTGCAAATAAGTTTTGTGTTTTGTTCCTCCAGCGGTCTGGTGCCTCTACATAACGCCTGCTCTTATGGACATTATGAAGTTACTGAGCTGCTGCTAAAGGTACACACACACACACACACACACACACACACACACACACACACACACAGCAGTGGCAGTTGCTCTTAATTGATTTGATGATATTTGTTTGCTCATTACACCGATGGAGATTGAATCCCAATAGAACAAAGTTCCACTTTCATTGTTGTTTCACTAAAAACAAGATGGCGATGTACTAATTATACTCACATCTTAAACAGGATTTTTAAGTACGGATCGC